>NC_088204.1:82756113-83097221 GCF_037126465.1 Ornithodoros turicata
GGTAAAGTTGAACTACGCTGAAAGCTATGGGAAGAACAAGGTCAAGCGCGAAAGCCACGGTCTTGAAAGGACTATACGATGGTCTCTGAAAGGGACGCGACCTTCGGTCCTACTTTTTTTTTCAGTAGGAGGCAGCGAACAAGTGCCCATTCCTGGAACCCAACTCTCCCCTTCCGATTTGTTTCGGTTTCAGTCTGTCTACCGACGTCATGATGACGTTTCTCGGGTAAAGGTCTATTAAGCGGTTGGCCCATGTGGTTAAACTGGCGACGAGGATGGGACCCCACGTGGGTCGAATGGCCGGCATTATATCGGCAGTCTTAGCTCATATTTATTCCGCAATAATTCTGACTGGGAAAGTGTGCGCCGCATCTAGGCTTAATTGGACGGTCTCGTACAGCCGGGGCGATTCCGAAACTTAGCCAAAACTAGTTTCACGAGTACTGTACGCATACAACCGTCAAAGTTTCATTCGGAATAACCAAGTCCTTTTCGAGGAATTTGTCGAAACGTGCCGTAAGAGCAGACGACGAAAGCTGCGCTTCTCTCGTGCATACGTCACGTATGACGTCGGCCTGCGGGTGCGTCGTCGTTGCCACGGTAATTGTAACTTGCAGAAGCACCTTGGGTTGAATAATCCCTTTTGCTCTCGAAATGGGGACACTCAGGCATATACCTCCGCGAGCGGAGAATGTAGTCCGAGCATTGACTGTGGGGTCTCCCATAATGTGGCGCACAATCGGATACGTGGAAGCCAAGTCACGTGTTTTCTTTCCGCGAGTATTTAATGCGGTTTTTAAATAAACACGTACTCCTTCTCCATGTACGTCGTCAGCGACACTTCATTTCGAAGCATGATCAGTGTACAGAAATGGAAATCAGGGAATGTAATGGAAGCGCGCGTAATATATTTTTGTGTCGGAGCTGCAATGCGACCGCGCGCGCCGATGGCCAGCGACTTCAGATTTGTGATTGTGGATGGGGTTGTTCTGCGACTTTTAACTTGTCTCTGAGGATTAACGTAGTTGTTCTGAACCACCATGCTTGCCACTACTTAGAATGCGCGTTTTTCACCTCAGAACTGAAAGAAAATGTACGAGAGTTGCCGCGGAGCCCAGTAACTTCTGAAAGTCGTCTGCTCACGCCGATGCACTAGCGCGCGCAAAAGCAGACGATTTCTGTATCCTATCACGGACTTACCCGCAGGGCGACGTGGCCGTTCTTATTGTTGCCAACACAGATCGCGGCATGCTGTGCAATCTTTATCAATTTAATTCGGTTATTTAATAACTGTGGCGTGTTTTGTCGGGTAAATTAGCAGTATTCCATTTTCAACAAAGGGCAATCGAATGGTACACTTTATGAAAGGGGCAGGGGGTACGAGACCGTGCTTAAAAAATTCCAGTCGGATTCGATTCGTTCTTCAAAAAGGTCTCCCCTAGCAGCGACTTGACACGAAACATCTGCATACTGCACACAAAAGCGACAGCTAAGGTACACTAAGAAGCCAGCAGATTCTAATAAATTATCGGTCGATTATCCGAAGCACTGGTCAGAGCCCGTTACGTTACAAATGCAACTCTTTTTCTTAGCGGTTTTCCGCGTTGACAATATAATGTGCCCTGAGAGGAAGACGCGAAATTCATCTATGCAGGAAAGACATCTCGAATGGCTGGTCAAGAGGGTTTTATTGGCCGTGAAACCTTCCTGCGCTCTTTTATCGTTTTATAGGCGCTTTTATCGACGCGACAAGAAAGCCCTTCCTTTTATTTTTAAAATGAAAACTATCGAGAATTTTCTACCCACTTGTTTTTTTAGACTGTGTTGTTTTAAAGTAACGAATTCCTCGAAGGCTCGTTCATGAGAGCATGGGGTACGAATGTGGAATAAAATGTTTATTTTTTTTTTTTTACATTTGTAAACCGCACGAGGCAATCAAAAGCTTCAAAGCCATAAAAGACTCCTATCTGTATGCTGTGAACCAGCTTCCCAGATTGCGAACCATAAGCATTTATGGGTTGCGTCCCTTTTTCCTTGGAAGTAGTGTTAACTTCGTAGAATGTGGTGGAGCTAACTTTCCTATCAGTACTTCGGTAACGCGTCTTTTTCATGTTTTTAATGTGACACTAGTGGGTTTACCCCTCAGAGATTCCTGGTCTCTGCGCCGAAACTCAGCACGGGCGATAGATGGCGCCATGGAAGCCGCGGACCAGAGCCATCTATAGGGAGAGTTTGGCCATTCTTTGATCTTTTGCCGCCTCGTGGGTGGAGCCTATTTTGACGTCAGAGTCATCGTTGCGCCGCCCAAAAAGACTGAATCCAAGCAGAGTCCGCTTATCAGCCATCTGATGCGCGCCATATTGATGCTGTCCGTCAGCTTTGTTGTCGCAATGAATGCAATCTACAGGAATAACCGGCTTATGACCCACAGCCGCCTCTGATAAGGGGGGTTGTGTTACCAAACTGAAAGAGTTCAAGAACGAAGGGCTTTCAAAGGAGGACGATGTACGCTAGGCATGTGTCTTCCCTCCTTGCATCGTAAACAACGATCAGCATCAATATGGCGTCGGCGGCCGGCTGACAACGGGACAACAATAGAGCACGGCGAGGAAGGTGGCTTAGCCGTGACGTCACATGACGCGCTTCAAGTTAGGCTCCTCCTAATGGCCAAACTCTCCCTATAAACGGCTCTGTCGCGGACAAGACCAGCTTGCGCGCCTGGCGTCGATAGGGCGCAGTGTGGTGTAGGCAAAACAGCCGCTGTTTTCAATGGACCTCTACGCGTGAAACGTCATCACGACGTTGGTAGACAGAGTGAAACTGAAACAAATCTGGAGGGGAGGACTGGGTTCCACGAATGGACTCTTGTTCGCTGCATCCCACTGAAAGAAAAGTAGGACCGAAGGTCGCGTCCCTTTCCGGGACCATCGTAATCCCCTCAAGACCGTGGCTTTCGGGCGCGACCTTGTTCGCTCCTACCTTCCAGCGTAGTTCAACTCTACCAAATTGGTGGCGCTGTCGAACACTATGACGTCATTTGTTTATAAACAGGGAGATGTCTATTGGATTCATCGCTATTTTCATGCAAAGTGGGCATGCCGCAAAGCTGTGTATCTCTCGGATGCACATCCGGATGGGAAAAGTGTGGTGCTTTTCGTCAGTTTCCACACAACGTAGAGCGAAGAAATCGTTTAATTGCTGCGTGTGAAACGGAAAGATAACACTCCAGGGAAAGACGATCTAATATGCAGGAAACATTTCCATTACGGTAGGCTCCTATATAACGAAAATCCAGTTTTCAGCGTTGATTTGAAACTGAGATGTTCTAATAGTCGAAAATGTTTTGTGTTCACGTCGTAACGCAACCTCTGTACGTAATTTTAGGCTGTCTGTCGGGTGATCCACTTGGCGTCGATTACGTGCCGTCAAGGCTCTGTTTCAAGCAAAACAACAGTGCCCCAAGAGCAGAAAGTTACGCACATGCTAGCCCTGCCTTGCACGTGTAATTATCCGTGTCACTGTCGAGACAAACCCACGCTCCATGTGGCTCGTCTGATACTCGCCGTGAACTTTTGCTTCGACGAAGAAAACTCTGGATCCAGAGGGGCAGAGCATTTGCCATTCCCTCACGAAACCTGCGTAAACGACCATAACATAAATGGGAGCGAAGTAGCAATGTAGCTCTGCTTTCAGAAACTGTCCGATCAAATAGCTCGCCTGAGGAGAAGTAATTGTACGCTTTCACTGAGTTGTTTGCTTGTTCCGTATCAGCAGTGAGCTGGCTCGGCGAAAATTTTAGATAAACTACAATGCTAGCGATTGTCGTGGCGACACGTTTTGTGGTTGGCCTGTCCAGTCTTCATGGCATGTGCAGCGCAAAGGGATCGTCATGTTGTATGCCGTCCAAAAACAACTTCGTCTTGTAGCGACACTTTTTATGGATCCTTCGGCGCTCTAGCGTAGCCAGACATTGTGGAGGGAGGAAGACGAAAGCGCAGGGGAACAGTCCAACGCGGCCGATGTCGCACTTACGGAAAGCATTCAGCGTGTTTTGCCAATGCCACTTAGAAGGGGGAGGGGTGATGTAGGGGGAAGGTGCTTTCAGAATACTCTACGCTACATAGATAATAGAAGGCCTGCGCACTCTTTCGTAAATGTCACGCACTTGGGCCGGCTGCCTTACATTTTCACACTTTTCCCTTCTTCGCTCTTTCGGTGACTTCACATCTATCTATCGCCGACAGCGACAGTGTTGCCAGGTGCGTGACGTGACATGAAAGAGTGCGCAGGCCTTCTGTTATCTAGGTGGCATTGGTTTTGCCAACACCGCGCATGCGTAAGGCGTAGCACCGGGCGTGTCTGCTAGGTGAGGTTATCACGAGGCAGTTGCGGGCATTGGAGTGCTACGTTATATTACATGTTGCGAGCGAGACTTCTAAGACCCGAGAATATCGAGATCCACCCCCTTCGTCGTGGCATGGGTTTGCCGACATGAATAAAAATTCGTTCCCGGGCTTCCCACGTATGTTGGTGGCCTCTGACTACGCGCCGCAGTAAATTTATTTAGGCCGTCATCCCCAAAGGTTTCATGTGCATGCTTCAGATAATTAAAATCAATAGCTTTCGAAATACACGGGGGGAAAGATAGTGTGCATCATTCACTCGAGGTGTTTGCCACCGGCAACGGCGACTTTGAGATTGATTGCGTACTTGACACGCTAAGACGTACCGATTCTGTAAAGCATATCAGCAATAGTATGCAGTAGCATTACCCTCGTACGGGCACAGGGCACTGTAAAGGGGCTGGGGGAAGCTTCAGTACTCGCATGACGTCCATGGGTCCCGCAGAGGAATCTCGTTTATGGCCCACTAAAAGGATATGCAGGCAGACAGTTGCCGTGTTGTGCGACATTCAAACTCATTGAGGGACAAGCTGCGCGGTTCCTTCACTTTCACATCGGATGACTACGTTGCGGCCAAAAAAGTTTTTCTTCGAGCCAAAACCCCACAGCGCACGATCCTCTCTAGCATTACACCGTTATTCATTGCAGTTGTGCTTCTACATTTAACCTATGTCTGCAAACCATGACGCGCAATAGGCGATTTCAGATATTGCCCTTGTGCTCCGCACGGGGGCCCTCCGTCGCCCAAGTCACGCGCATCGCGCAATGCGTTGTGGGAAATGGTTTGCATTCGTGCTCGTCTGCCTGTTGCTTTAAGGTGCGGGAGGTGAAGGAGAGAGAAAACCGAAACCGTTTGCGCTCTTGTTCTTCTCTTTGACTCATGAAAACTAAATCCCAAGGTGCAGCGGGGCTTTCGCAACACGGCGCTCTCTGGTGGGCCATCCATGCAATTTCTGAAATCGTCTATTTAAAATTATCCCCGCATTTTATTTTCTGTATTCGACGATTGCTATCACATTACTCCTCATCGCATCGGCAGGGAGATCGTAATTTTTTTTTCTAAATGTAAAATATATTTTCACGGTAAACCAGCCTGCCTTAACTAACGAGACTCGAGCTCAGCCTCACGTGACCCTCTCTAGACACGCGGAGGAAATTTAAAAGTGTGTTCTACGTGTGATCGAGTCTTCCCCGAGGAAAGCCTCCTACCGCTAAATTAACAATTTTTAGACATTAAGATCATCACTATTGTCGTGTTATCGATTATCTAATCTGCTACGCACGATTTGAATCGTACATTCTGGCACCACTTGCGATAGCGACAAAGCGGATTCATCCATTCAGCTCCGTTAAGTGGGTTTCGCTGCACGAAGAGTCTTAATGCGGCAGAGCCCACTTGTAAGCAACTTTCTGAACGATTTTCGAACTGCCAGGATTTCCAGCTCGTCTGTCCAATGTTACCGCATACGCCGGTTAAGCGCAACACTGTAAGGATTCCAGACACGCAGGCCAACGGAAAAGAAGATGCCCGTTAAGTTAGTTACATCGTCGGGACTAACATATTTTCCTTTGGTACGCAATCAAATTTGACGACAGCTGCACTTGAAAAAAAGACAGCGTCGTGGTCACAACGTGGAGACCCTTAATCGATATGCATTTGGCTGAGAAAACAAATGTTTTTCTTTTTTCTATATAAGGTGAAACGTGAAAGCACGCTTTTAATTTCGCGAAATGTTACGCAATAACGTGTTTGCCCTCAGCAGTCACGGTCTGCGTTGGGAGAATCGTTAATGAGCGATGTTTTTCCGCTTCTTTTTCTCAACGATACGGGTGCTCTCATCCATTTACATATTTATTATATTTGCTAGGATGCAAAAGTGTTTTGGGAAGTTGTATTGAAGCGGTAAATACACTCGGCTTAGTGCAAACGAACCCATTTATACTTTCTTTCTTCTTCTCAGTCACTTAATCATAATAGCTTCCGTTCAAGTGCCCATAAATAACCATCAAGGTCCGGGAAGACGATGGCATAGACAGCTGGTGGAAGAGATGCGTGAAGAACACAGCCTGAGCGTGGTCTGTGTCGTCCTTATTTGTTTGCTGCCCAAACTGGGGCTGTGTGAAGGATTCAAGCGTGTAGAGTACTAGATAATCAGAACAGAACTAACATGAGCGAAAATTGATCAAAGGTGGATGCAATCGCTTCTCACACAGATTGTACTAACATACGATTTATCGGGCTTAACTCGCATATACGGAGTCAATATGAAAAACTGGATGATGACATCTCTGCACCTGATGGTGCATGCGAGCTCTGCGCAAGTTTATAGAAACACAAGTATTTCGGCATTAGGACGAGTTTCATAAACAGATATTTTCTCTCTCTATCAGTTGGCAAAACGAAGTTTGTCGAGGATGTTCGTACGTGAGTCGGCGTCGTTGAAGCGGAATGTTTGTCGTTGATACAGCTGAGCAACAAATTCGACTTAAAAGCTGTTTATTATATTACCACGGTAATGAGTTCGAACTCTGCCAAGGACACCAGCAACTTCTTGGCAGGTTATTAGTTGCTTAGACACGTATAGACGTTAATGAACTCTCGGGTGGGCAAAGTTAATCCCCAGTTCATGATGATAGACGTCTCGAGACGTAAAGCCGTTAATTCAGTAATTATTATCTATGTATATCTTTCCGTTTTTCCTTTCCTGGTTTGTAGACGATGTGCATGGTAGTGGCATGTAAAGACATTTTTTTTTAAGACAGTCGATCAAGCATACCTCAGAGGCTTCACTTCATAGCTGCCCTTGTCCTGGATGTCCTTCTTGTGTTTCACGCTATATAAGCTCTGTTATTTTTCAGCAAGAAATGCAAACCCGCATAAATCAATTCTCACGTTATAGCGGCTACGTGTTTTTCTTTTTTTTTTTTTTGTTCTTGCGTTGGAATTACTTAGAAGCGTCGAAAGTAAATTTTCTGCTCTTAGTATTCACTAATTAGTGTCGACAGCTCGTATCTAATTAGGACGACGCTCACCCCTCAAGGATCGGTTGGAGCACGTTTGACAGTGACATTAGCGTGTACATATGTTTTACTACTTTCAACGTCATTAGACCTTGCCCGAAGCATTGTGACAATTTTCGCGTCCTTTTCCATTGCACGATTTCAATTCAACAATTTTCATATGCACGCATTGAAAGAATTGATTTTGTGGTTATGAGCTCACGCAGATAAAGTAAAACTTAGTTATACTTCCATAGATACACGTATATCCCCGTTAATTCTTTCTTTCTTTAATTCTTGTCGTTTCTTTTTATTTATTTATTATTTCTTATTTCTGGAATAGCAAGCCGACGTCTCGTTTGGCTGACCGTTCCCCCGTTATTTGGACGACTCTCGTGCTCTTCACCTTCTGGAACTCCAGTGTCGTAATTGGGATGATGAGATTTTTAGTATTGAAACGTTCCTTAGAGGTCTATGCGTACTATTTGAAATGAACGCAAAAGCAGGAATGTGCATGAGGACGCAATGAAGAGCTTGCGATGAAGTCGGTAACTATCATACTGTATTTGCAGTGGTGTTACATAACATATGCAACGATGTTCATCAGTTTTTTATGCATAATAGCGTATCTTCAATGATACCATTAGTACCAACCTCACATGCGTCGCATTCGAACGCAGGCAACTAATTTTTGAGGGTTTTAGAACGCGACAGATGCCGCATACATTAGCTGCCTTCGTAAACGACACGGAAGTAACATATGCTGCAACATCAAAGTTGTGTGCAAGTTACAACAACAGAGACTTCAATACTAGTTTGCCGACTATATACAAGCGGACACACGCGCAAGTTATACGCAGTTTCGTCAAGCAAAATCGCGTGGGGAGTGCTGACCTGTCAAAACACCTGCCCTGCGAATCCTGGAAGTTTAATCAATAGCTGACGGGGGCACTGTACTTAAAATGACTTTTAAATCATAAAAGAAGTACCTTTGCCGTTTGCAAATATGGAACCGAAAGAAGACGCGTAAGCGCAGACGACAAATACGAAGCAGACAGCACACAAACGTTATCGTCTGCGAAAGTGGATCACCTGCCCACAAAGTACAGCGCAGTTCCTGCTATCTCAGACGAAGTAGATGAAGTAAAAGAATGGGTCAAAATGGCTCACCTTCGTCTAATGTGAAGTAATCCACAACCAAAGGGACGATCCATTGAAGCAGACGACACGGAGTTTAGGCCTGGCGGTCTTGAACTGGTGGAGGAGCGTTCCTCATGGCGTACATGGGAGCGGATGGAAGAGATGCTACACAAGAAGAGGTGACGAAACCCGCTGGTGGGGGGCGGTTACGATGTTGAGGTAGGCGGACGCGGAGAGAGCAAGGCAGAAAAGGGCAGAGAGGATCGAACGGATCGAACGGACATCCTAGGGGCGCATTTCTGCATGCCGCGGTTGACAGAAAGCACTATAGATGGCGTTAACTGAGAAGAGAACTTTTGCTTTGTGTGTGCGTGGTGGGGGGAGGGGGCGGTTACTACTGATTGTTCCAACTGGGGATGGGGGACCGTTCGAATATCTAATGAAATATGGGCTTAAGAACGAGGATACCACCTGGTAACCGCATCAATCTAATTAATGCACAGAAACTGCAATCGCGCGTTGCCCATCATATACATCACACCACGTGCAAATTCACATCCACGATGACATGAATCCAGGACCTGTCCAACAGGACGTAGAGAATGGCATAGACGCAGGTCAGCTGGTGGACGACATCCATGTGGAACAGAGCTCCGTGGATCTGTCCAACATGCATCGCGTTTGTCTGGCCTTCATGAATCTATGTATGACAGTAGGTGTTGTCTAAACTGCGAGCGCGCACGATGTCCACAAGTTATGGAGGAAGGGATGAGAGGAAACGCCACGAAAAAAAAAATTCGTATGACGTCACCAGTCGTACGACACGGCCGTACAAAGGGTACTTTCGGAATTCTTAGATGTGCACTTAAACGTTGCTCTGTTAAACGTTAAACGTAAAGCTCACGTCAGTTACCCTGCACATGTCTGCAGGGAGAACCACTGACACCACAAGAGAGCCGCGCGATACCTTATAAAGTACACTTGTAGTTTTGGTAGGTTCACCTGCATGAACTAGGGACCGCTTCACAACTCCCCAACCACATATTTAAGAGCAGGGCGTCTCTAGTTGTTCAATCAATTTTTCGTTAGTCTCGTGGCTTCTGCAGTGCTCATCTTGAGGTGTAGGTCTGTGTCCTCGGTTGTAAAAGACTGAATTGACCTTTTCTACGTGCAGTGGGCTAGGGTACCGCACCACCACGGTGAAACACCCCATTTCGTCGTCATCATTTATTGTTGTTGTTGTTGACCTTTTCTCCTCCCGGGCTGTTACCCGCAATTCCCATGAACCTTTAACAAGTCATCCCCAAACTCTTTAACTATCACGCCAATGATGAGGACTGTGTCCAGAAGAAGAACGGTATACGTTCGAACGGTACGGAACGTTCGAAATATCTCGTCCTTATGCACTTCCTCCTTAACATTTCCTTACCAGTTCACTGGATTTTCTACCCTTCTAGTTCTTCTTGACTAGGAGCACAGGATGCTGCACTCTGACTCACTGTCTCTTATCAGTCCACATGCCTTCCGGTCGTAGGTGGGGTGCTGGACCTGACCACATTGAGCCTTCTGGAACAACCACGTTGAGGTCTTCGTAACTTTGCTAAGGCGGCATTGATGAGGACATTGAATGTCCCTGCAAAAAAACTTCCCAAATGGCTTTGAACATGTTTCGACCTGGATGTTGAGTCAGCGGGTTCCCGATATTCATGTCACTGACCACATAGAGCCTTCTGGAACAACCACGTCGTGGTCTTCCTGACTTTGCTAAGGCGGCATTGATGAGGACATTGAACGTCCCTGCAAAAAACTTCCCAAATGGCTTTGAACATGTTTCGACCTGGATGTTGAGTCAGCGGGTTCCCGATATTCATGTCACTGACTACATAGAGCATTCTGGAACAACCACGTCGTGGTCTTCGTGACTTTGCTAAGGCGAAATTGATCAAGACATTGTACGACTTTGCAAAAACCTTCTCAAATGGCTTCGCACATGCTCTTCCGGCCTGGATGTTGAGTAAGCGGGTTCCCGATATTGATGTCACTGACTACATAGAGCATTCTGGAACAACCACGTCGTGGTCTTCGTGACTTTGCTAAGGCGAAATTGATGAAGACATTGTACGACCTTTCAAAAACCTTCTCAAATGGCTTCGCACATGCTCTTCCGACCTGGATGTTGAGCCAGCTGGCTCCCGATATTCATGTCACTGACTACATAGAGCATTCTGAAACAACCACGTCGTGGTCTTCGTGACTTTGCTAAGGCGAAATTGATGAAGACATTGTACGACCTTGCAAAAACCTTCTCAAATGGCTTCGCACATGCTCTTCCGACCTGGATGTTGAGCCAGCTGGCTCCCGATATTCATGTCACTGACTACATAGAGCATTCTGGAACAACCACGTCGTGGTCTTCGTGACTTTGCTAAGGCGAAATTGATGAAGACATTGTACGACCTTGCAAAAACCTTCTCAAATGGCTTCGCACATGCTCTTCCGACCTGGATGTTGAGTCAGCGGGTTCCCGATATTCATGTCACTGACTACATAGAGCATTCTGGAACAACCACGTCGTGGTCTTCGTGACTTTGCTAACGCGAAATTGATGAAGACATTGTACGACCTTGCAAAAACCTTTCAAATGGCTTCGCACATGCTCTTCCGACCTGGATGTTGAGTCAGTGGGTTCCCGATATTCATGTCACTGACTACATAGAGCATTCTGGAACAACCACGTCGTGGTCTTCGTGACTTTGCTAAGGCGAAATTGATGAAGACATTGTACGACTTTGCAAAAACCTTCTCAAATGGCTTCGCACATGCTCTTCCGACCTGGATGTTGAGTCAACGGGCTCCCGATATTCATGTCACTGACTACATAGAGCATTCTGGAACAACCACGTCGTGGTCTTCGTGACTTTGCTAACGCGAAATTGATGAAGACATTGTACGACTTTGCAAAAACCTTCTCAAATGGCTTCGCACATGCTCTTCCGACCTGGATGTTGAGTCAGCGGGCTCCTGGTATTCATGCCACTGACTACATAGAGCATTCTGGAACAACCACGTCGTGGTCTTCGTGACTTTGCTAAGACGAAATTGATGAAGACATTGTACGACTTTGCAAAAACCTTCTCAAATGGCTTCGCACATGCTCTTTCGACCTGGATGTTGAGTCAGCGGGCTCCCGATATTCATGTCACTGACTACATAGAGCATTCTGCAACAACCACGTCGTGGTCTTCGTGACTTTGCTAACGCGAAATTGATGAAGACATTGTACGACTTTGCAAAAACCTTCTCAAATGGCTTCGCACATGCTCTTCCGACCTGGATGTTGAGTCAGCGGGCTCCCGGTATTCATGTCACTGACTACATAGAGCATTCTGGAACAACCACGTCGTGGTCTTCGTGACTTTGCTAAGACGAAATTGATGAAGACATTGTACGACTTTGCAAAAACCTTCTCAAATGGCTTCGCACATGCTCTTTCGACCTGGATGTTGAGTCAGCGGGCTCCCGATATTCATGTCACTGACTACATAGAGCATTCTGGAACAACCACGTCGTGGTCTTCGTGACTTTGCTAACGCGAAATTGATGAAGACATTGTACGACTTTGCAAAAACCTTCTCAAATTGCTTCGCACATGCTCTTCCGGCCTGGATATTGAGTCAGCGGGTTCCCGATATTCATGTCACTGACTACATAGAGCATTCTGGAACAACTACGTCGTGGTCTTCGTGACTTTGCTAAGGCGAAATTGATGAAGACATTGTACGACTTTGCAAAAACCTTCTCAAATGGCTTCGCACATGCTCTTCCGACCTGGATGTTGAGTCAGCGGGCTCCCGGTATTCATACCACTGACTACATAGAGCATTCTGGAACAACCACGTCGTGGTCTTCGTGACTTTGCTAAGGCGAAATTGATGAAGACATTGTACGACTTTGCAAAAACCTTCTCAAATGGCTTCGCACATGCTCTTCCGACCTGGATGTTGAGTCAGCGGGCTCCCGATATTCATGTCACTGACTACATAGAGCATTCTGGAACAACCACGTCGTGGTCTTCGTGACTTTGCTAACGCGAAATTGATGAAGACATTGTACGACTTTGCAAAAACCTTCTCAAATGGCTTCGCACATGCTCTTCCGACCTGGATGTTGAGTCAGCGGGCTCCCGGTATTCATGCCACTGACTACATAGAGCATTCTGGAACAACCACGTCGTGGTCTTCGTGACTTTGCTAAGACGAAATTGATGAAGACATTGTACGACTTTGCAAAAACCTTCTCAAATGGCTTCGCACATGCTCTTCCGGCCTGGATATTGAGTCAGCGGGTTCCCGATATTCATGTCACTGACTACATAGAGCATTCTGGAACAACCACGTCGTGGTCTTCGTGACTTTGCTAAGGCGAAATTGATGAAGACATTGTACGACTTTGCAAAAACTTTCTCAAATGGCTTCGCACATGCTCTTCCGACCTGGATGTTGAGTCAACGGGCTCCCGATATTCATGTCACTGACTACATAGAGCATTCTGGAACAACCACGTCGTGGTCTTCGTGACTTTGCTAACGCGAAATTGATGAAGACATTGTACGACTTTGCAAAAACCTTCTCAAATGGCTTCGCACATGCTCTTCCGACCTGGATGTTGAGTCAGCGGGCTCCCGGTATTCATGCCACTGACTACATAGAGCATTCTGGAACAACCACGTCGTGGTCTTCGTGACTTTACTAAGACGAAATTGATGAAGACATTGTACGACTTTGCAAAAACCTTCTCAAATGGCTTCGCACATGCTCTTCCGACCTGGATGTTGAGTCAGCGGGCTCCCGGTATTCATGACACTGACTACATAGAGCATTCTGGAACAACCACGTCGTGGTCTTCGTGACTTTGCTAAGGCGAAATTGATGAAGACATTGTACGACTTTGCAAAAACCTTCTCAAATGGCTTCGCACATGCTCTTCCGGCCTGGATATTGAGTCAGCGGGTTCCCGATATTCATGTCACTGACTACATAGAGCATTCTGGAACAACCACGTCGTGGTCTTCGTGACTTTGCTAAGGCGAAATTGATGAAGACATTGTACGACTTTGCAAAAACTTTCTCAAATGGCTTCGCACATGCTCTTCCGACCTGGATGTTGAGTCAACGGGCTCCCGATATTCATGTCACTGACTACATAGAGCATTCTGGAACAACCACGTCGTGGTCTTCGTGACTTTGCTAACGCGAAATTGATGAAGACATTGTACGACTTTGCAAAAACCTTCTCAAATGGCTTCGCACATGCTCTTCCGACATGGATGTTGAGTCAGCGGGCTCCCGGTATTCATGCCACTGACTACATAGAGCATTCTGGAACAACCACGTCGTGGTCTTCGTGACTTTACTAAGACGAAATTGATGAAGACATTGTACGACTTTGCAAAAACCTTCTCAAATGGCTTCGCACATGCTCTTCCGACCTGGATGTTGAGTCAGCGGGCTCCCGGTATTCATGACACTGACTACATAGAGCATTCTGGAACAACCACGTCGTGGTCTTCGTGACTTTGCTAAGGCGAAATTGATGAAGACATTGTACGACTTTGCAAAAACCTTCTCAAATGGCTTCGCACATGCTCTTCCGACCTGGATGTTGAGTCAGCGGGCTCCCGGTATTCATGCCACTGACTACATAGAGCATTCTGGAACAACCACGTCGTGGTCTTCGTGACTTTGCTAAGGAGAAATTGATGAAGACATTGTACGACTTTGTAAAAACCTTTTCAAATGGCTTCGCAAATGCTCTTCCGACCTGGATGTTGAGTCAGCGGGCTCCAGATATTCATGTCACTGACCACATAGAGCCTTCTGGAACAACCACGTCGTGGTCTTCGTGACTTTGCTAAAGCGGCACTGATGAAGACATTCAAATGGCTTCGCACATGCTCTTCCGACCTGGATGTTGAGTCAGCGGGTTCCCGATATTCATGTCACTGACTACATAGAGCATTCTGGAACAACCACGTCGTGGTCTTCGTGACTTTGCTAAGGCGAAATTGATGAAGACATTGTACGACCTTGCAAAAACCTTCTCAAATGGCTTCGCACATGCTCTTCCGACCTGGATGTTGAGTCAGCGGGCTCCCGGTATTCATGCCACTGACTACATAGAGCATTCTGGAACAACCACGTCGTGGTCTTCGTGACTTTGCTAAGGCGAAATTGATGAAGACATTGTACGACCTTGCAAAAACCTTCTCAAATGGCTTCGCACATGCTCTTCCGACCTGGATGCTGAGTCAGCGGGCTCCCGATATTCATGTCACTGACCACATAGAGCCTTCATGCCGTTATGTCTGACAGCCGTCATGTCTGACATGAACCCACCACCACGAGGTGGCTGGTTCGAATCCTACCACCGGCTGTGCAGTCTTAGGATTTCCCAGAGTTTTCCGGCAGACTTTTCAGTTCCCCCGAAGTCTGCCCAGGACGCCTACTAATCCCTCTATCACCCACTTTTTCGTGTTGTCATCTCTCTACGTCTGTGCACCGGTGATAGCCACAGTTGCTTCGCGGTGCTTTAACACCGAACAGAAAGCCAGCGTGCGAGCTCTAGAGTGAGGAGGTCCACCCTCTTGGTCAGTATATACGATTGTTCATCATATAGCGTCACCTTGACCTGCGTTATGCGATATGTTAATTTAGTACTTTTATGCTGTATTTGCCTTCCGAAAACAAGATGCCTGATTACCTTCAGCACATATATCTCGACCGCATTGATTTACGGCTCAAAATTTTAAACTACAACAACAACAACTTTATTTTAAGACGATGAATTAAGGCGATTTTCAAGCAGCATTTTAAGGAGACACTCTACCCAAATGCTGGTGGTGATGTGGGGGATGAAATAATTAGTTTCTTCACAATAAAGATCCAAGTCCTATTGTGTCCGAAAGGTCAAAAGAGCCTTCACCAAAGCTTCAGCAAATAGCTTTTTGCACCAGTTACGAAAACGTAACTCGTTACTAACGAGAGCGCATTCCTTCTCGCTTTTCGGTAAACGAGTAACGAACAACAACTACATGAATGACGATGAGATGATGTGTTTCACCGCTACAATTGCGGTACGTACCATACCTCATCGCATGTGGGATGACGCTGAAAAAGGTGAGGCATACACACACACACAAACACATGACACAAATGAGATATCACACACGCGGGAGCGTCGTAACTGAGGGGGGATAGTAGTAACGACCAACGTGTTTATTTCCTTTTCCTTTTTCGAGGTAGCCCGTTCCTTAATTGCATTCGGTAACGCGTACAAGTCTGCTCTCAATTCGGTAAATGCGTCCCGTCTATTTTTAGAACCTGGTCGTGCGGCTCATTTCTGTCAATATATAATATAGCTGGTGGTTATTAGAAAGGCCGCTTTCGAAGAGAAGACCTCAAGTTCCGTTCTAATAATTTTCGTTTCGGAACACGTATCGACTCGAATCACACTGCGCTAGAATATTGGCTCCAGTATAATATACAGTTCCGGCTCACCTCTTATTGGTTGATGTGGGGGTAAGGTTGTTGGTTTGCTCTTATCCGATCTGTTTAGGAAGGAATAGGTGAGTCATCAGAATGACCATCGCAAGAGTAACGAAGTAACGATTGGAAGACAGGTATGTGGCAGTCGTTAGTGGTTGTCATGCTGGGATCCCACTATCTCAGGCCGGTTGCGCTATGTCTGGTTCTTTCCTGGTTTGCCGGTAGTCTTCATTTATTTCAAATGCGTCCAGATTTCCGGCAGAGTTGCTTCACGGTGCTAACACGAATTCGAACCAGGAGCAAAAACGCCTCCGATTGAAATACGGCAGTCGTCGAAGATGCAAGACACAGAGTATATCCTACAACGATAGAGGATGTGATATCAAAAGAGCAAGAGTTCCACCCGTCTACCTTTCGCCTTCGGAGGGACCAAGTGGAATTCTCTATTTTCTTTCTCTCTTCTGTCGTCCTAAAGCGGCTTCTTCCTGCCCGAACGGTGTCCTTTTGGCGCCCCTTCAGACGGGCTCAGGGGGCAATTGACCCCCCTGCTCCTCATCCTAGGGCTCTGTCTTTGCAATTCTCATTGCTACTTTCTAATGATCTAATTACTGATGAAGGTGTTAGTTTTAGTGCGGTTGGCGCACGTTACGCAACGAACGTTAATTATTGCGATCGAATTTCCTCTTCCAACTTATTTTTCCCAGGCTAATTTCCGTCAGGAACCATTCTTGTGGTGTATCGGAGGCAAGTCCATAATGATCGGTGAAGTTAGCATAAGTCGTGCCTCGTTAGTATGGACACTTCCGTCCCCGAACAAAATCGTCCATAAAGCGTATCGTCCATATTATCGAATACCGAGGAAATATCAAAAACTATGCTGAAGGTTTATTGGGAAAAGATTCCGAATTAGTAGCGTCTGCCCCCCCCCCCCCTCATGAAGGTATACTTCTTTGCACATTAGCAAAACGTCGGCAACAGGTTGTTGCTCGTTGTCCTAAAAGAATTGAATAGCCGTACCTCTGTAGTCCCGCTTGAGTCATAGTAGGCGTGACTGTTGGCGTTGCTCAAGTCGTCAACGGCAGAGCCTGACTACTTGCCTTGACAACTGTACCGCTTCTGTTCTCTTAAGCTGGCGACTGCACTATGGGCACAACGCCTTGCAAGCAATCGCCCGTCAATCGCCTGTGGACGTGTTCGGAACACTCATGACGCCATACATGACTTACCAGGAGGCTCGACGTGTCCACAAATAAGCTCCTTTCCTCTTATAGTTCTTGTGGGCGAAGGAGAGGGCGTACCTCCCTACGCAACTGAACGTCCAACTTTCAAAATTTATCCTGTAGAATGTGGGGACAGACTTGCCCTCAATAAGGACACCGTACATAAAAACGAGAGTAAAATACATGGACTACATATGGTTTGTACGTTGCTGGATCGTTCATTGTCCGAAAAGCGAGTTTCTATATTAACGAGGCGAAAATGCACTGAAGAAGTTTGGTCCTCATAAAAATTGTCCACAATTCGAGTTGTCCTTAATAGCAGGGTCCATATTAACGAGGTAGCACTGTACCTTGAGCTCGAGGGAACTAGAGAACGCACAAAGAAGTAGACAGGACGAGGCTTTGAGCCTCGTCCTGTCGACTTCTTTGTGCGTCCTCTAGTTCCCTCAAGCTCAAGGTATGCTACCGTCGTTGAGCCAGCCCGCTTGCCTTCTCACCCTTATTTCATCCATAATGATGTTCGAAACTCACGGTGTTATCCCAGATAAATGTGATTGGCGTCCCACGTGATCGCCCCATCAATTTATGATCACCCTATGGAACAATTTACCGTGTGCCAATCATTACCTGTAATCAAAATATTGCGGAATTTATTAGCCAGTGCGTAAGCTTCTTCTCTCGCCCCTAGCTAAATACGTAGAATGTGTATATTCACACGCTTGTACCGTTATTACGTAACCCCCACCTTATGTAACACCCCACCCAGGGCGATTGGTGACGCTTCTGTTACTCCTACAAACGCATTGCACTGTACATATATACTACGAAGCCGCAACATGCCTTTCCCCGCCTTCTCAAAACCAGCTTGTAGGATAGTGCGACATCGCAACCGAACTGTTCAGTGCCCTGAGTGATAATTTATGAGAACTGCTAAAATGAATTGGCTGACCTGCACACGGCCAGTAATATGGCCTCCTGCAGGGTCCCTAAAGGACACTGTACAGGGCCTTAACTCCCATGACCGTGAGGAAAAGAAAGGGACTGACCTAGAACACCGCCATCCCCGTGAACAAGAGATGTCTTAGTACGTGCCGAAATATGCCCGAGTATTGACCGCAGCACATTAGGCATTAGCAAAAAGCACTCCCGGAAACCTGTGTCGCGAATTTAAGTTCACGCGAATAACTCTGGCCACATGAGGGCGAAAATCATGCGGCGCTCGACGCTATATACCGTGCCTACCTTGACCCTTTCTATGCAGCGTAGGTAGTTTAAGCAAGCCGCAGAAGATTGTTTTATTCCATCAGGGAAGATGTAAAGAAACGAAAATTGATGACGCTTTTGTTACTCCTACAAACGCATTGCACTGTACATATATACTACGAAGCCGCAACATGCCTTTCCCCGCCTTCTCAAAACCAGCTTGTAGGATAGTGCGACATCGCAACCGAACTGTTCAGTGCCCTGAGTGATAATTTATGAGAACTGCTAAAATGACTTGGCTGACCTGCACACGGCCAGTACTATGGCCTCCTGCAGGGTCCCTAAAGGACACTGTACAGGGCCTTAACTCCCATGACCGTGAGGAAAAGAAAGGGACTGACCTAGAACACCGCCATCCCCGTGAACAAGAGATGTCTTAGTACGTGCCGAAATATGCCCGAGTATTGACCGCAGCACATTAGGCATTAGCAAAAAGCACTCCCGGAAACCTGTGTCGCGAATTTAAGTTCACGCGAATCACTCCTCAAACCAGCTTTGTTCGAAAACGCCAAAATATTTCCCACGCGGAAGTAACCACTTCTACAGTAGTTTGACCTTTATTCGACGGAGTACATGACAAGAGCAGACGACGGATGTTGAGAGTATGCCGAAATTCCCTCTCAGGAAAAACGAGGATACGTCACTCCCTAAGAGCCAATGAGGGCGTGACCTTGGGAAAAAGAACGCCGCGACCGTGAGGGCGTCTGGACGGCGCCTTTTCCTCCTCTGCTTGCCGCCCTCTCACTCCTTCGCGTACGGAGTGACGTCACGCCGCCGGAGCTTCTGCGGCCGCTGAAGCAGCGCTGATCTTTACAATTCCTTTATATAACATCTAAGCACTTTTCCGAGGAAAAAATGAGCTTGGTAGATTCCCGACCATAGTGGTATCAGCTTCATAGATGGGTTTCCGGATGCGCGGTGTACCTTTGGAAGCATAGCACGTATAGTGGGCGGAGAATTTACGAGTGTTGGACAAGTTGTCTTTCTCACGCACCTGTGACAATATTTATTAAATCGACGCTTTCACGGCAAAGAAGGGACAGAGGAAAACACTTGTATTGTCCCGCGTCTCGTAATAAATAAAATGTGACGTCCATCTTTTCGGCGATCAATCATTGCCGTCATCATAGGTGGTCGTCGAAGCAGAAATATTGGCGACTGTTTTCCAAGATGGCGTCTAAATTGCGAACCAGCTGTGTGAAAGTCGGTCTCTGTGTTGGTTTTTCTTGCCAACACGAACGCATGACGTCGTACCTGTAACCAATGGCATCGTTAGGTTCGTGCGATTGCATTGAGAGGACACCGGACTGGACTGGTTTTCTCTCGCTGTAATTTATTGCTGGTGAAGAGCAGCGAATGCTGTTATAGTCGTGTTCAACTTAAGAAGGAAAAGAAATCTAGTCCGTCAACCACATACGCCGTTTAGGATAAGGAGGCGCAATAGCGCGCCAGGAGAAATACTGTAGCGCCACCATGCGCCCTCAGTAAGGGAGCGCACTTTCTGCCGATATGGAAACAGAGTGAGTACGATCGATTACGTTATCTTGCGCAGGAGGGAGCGTGACCTCTTGGTGTCCAGCCACCCTATCTGCAGCGCAGTAATATTTTGGGAGCTGACGGACTAGATTTCTTTTCGTTCTTAAGTTGAACACGACTATAATCTACACTACCGTGAATCCCTTATGTACCGTACATGTCTAAAATGTAAAATGACCTCCACTGATGAATGTGCCTCGCTTATTAACACCTCCCTCGTAAACACGTTGTGGCTAACCTTCTTGGTATTCCTTAATAACGTGTCGCCTAGAAACAACTGTTCAGTGGCCCTTAGGGGATTTCACTATAAATACGTAAATAATTAAATACGCAATTACCGAGTAGTATACTGGCTAGATGACTAACACAATAAAGAACAATTGTGCAAACTAGCCTGTAGTGAAGCTAATTGACAAAGAACGAACGCAGAAATGAAACAAACAAAGATTGAAATATGGCGGTCGTCGAAAAAGCCAGAGAGCAACGGGAATCGAGTCACGCACATCTCGATAGCCGGGTGAGTGCGCTAACCACTACGCTGCGCTGGCAACGACGACCTATCGAGGGCACAGGGCGATGCAACGGCATCCGGTGAACATGATAGACAGTAACTGTTCTGAGGCTAATAGACAGAACAAACGACGAACACAACACAAGCATTTGTTGTGTTCGTCTGTTTGCGTTCCAAGCGGTGGCATTCGACTTCGGAGTGGTCTGCTTGGCGTCTTGTTGCTCGGGGGGGGGGGGGGTGCGTCCTGGGCCGACTTCACGGGGAACTGTGCCAGCATTTGTCTTAAAGCATCTTATGAGAACCCACGGGAACGTCCAGATTCCCACTACAGGGTCACCTCCCAGCAGGGATTTCCCTACACCCACCCCTCAGGGGGGGTGTACACCCTCCCAGCATTTTTGGAACACCCCCCCCCCCCCTGAAATTTCTCAGGTGACACCACCCAACTCGGCCACCAACACATTCTAGTAGTGAGTCCGGCGCAGCGAATTACGTCCTGTACTATCAAACTTGGGCTGTAGGACCACAGTGATGCAGATGATCCTACCATGCATTTGTCCAAATTCATCTGAAAATCACTGTTCCATTCATATAGTACGCGCATACGAGAAAAAATGCGTTCGGGCATGCAAATTCAATGTGGATCACAAGGAATCATTTGCGCCCAACTCAATCAACCGAGGTATTCTGCTTTTTTTGTCTGAGGTCTTCACCGTTGGTTGCTAGGTATTCATTGAGTTTCATGAGCCAAGGTGAAAGTCTTTTTTCTTTGTCGGTCGTGCAATTATGCATCTTAATGTTGAAATGCCGCTCATAATGAATCTGTATTCTACTGTACTGTGTTGTAACGTATTAACATGTACAAATAAAACGGGAAAGCTGTGCAGAGATATGTCACCATTGTGCCACGATTCTTTCCGTGTCTAAGAAAAATTTCGTAAGTGGAACCTTCACCACGCATACCCCCCCCCCCCCTTGAAAGCTCGGCACCCCCTCAGCAGTGAATTTCTGGGGAAATCACTGCCTCCCAGTCTCGTCGTGGAATGCCGTCACATTTCTCCTCGCAGTTACTTTCCATCATGTTTGCATCATCTTCATCATTGCTCACGTATATTGGCATTATTGCGCGTAATGCATAATGTAGAAACCCCGAGACTATAGGGAACACAAAGGGACAGACACGAACACGAAGTCTCAAACACAGCTCTGTTTGAGAAAAATAGAGATGTGTTTGAGACTTCGTGTTTGTGTCTTTCCCCTTTGTGTTCCCTGTAGTCTCGGGGTTTTTACATTATGCATCGTCTTCACCATGCAGCTCGCTTGCTTTCCAGCCTTTTTTTTTTCTTTTTCATTATTGCGCGATTACCCTCGCGCGATAAATATCATTACTCGAACATTACGCGCTAAATTGCCGTTATATAACGTACACGGAGTAAGGTAATCGAGAGTTTTAGAATAAGACACCCCGAAGAAATACACTGAACACCAATTCACTAAAAACACTGTTTGGGTTTTGGACTCGCACGGTGTGGACGGTTTATTGCTTTGCGTCCTCTAATATTGAAGCAACGAGAACGAGACGAAAGATGAACTTACACTTGTTGACTGCAGTTCTCTGGCTTCAATAACCGGTTGTCGGAGGGTTTCCTCAAAAATTGTAGAAGCTCATGGTTGTCAATTCCAGGATAAGGGACGTCACCGAAGCTCACTGTTTCCCACATGAGTACACCGAACGACCACCTGTATAAGAAGAACACGTTCGGCCAATATACAATATCCTGCAATATGTACTGCCTGCGACATAATTGTCTGAAATGGACAGCTCGCGGTTTACTCTGTCTGAAATCTCCAGGTATTGTAAGACTGTTTCTTCCGACTAGTATCGACTCCTACGGCATACTGCATACCCTGAGCCACACTAATGGCACAGCTCCTTCGGGGGCTTCCAATGCGAGCTGCTGTACCTTTCAATGAAGATTTCAGACAAGTGTGTCGCAAGCAGTGCTTACTTTTCAACGGCAAAACTTGGCAGAGGTGGCGGGCCAAACATGGCGGGATCTCGTTATGTGACAAAACTTTCGTAACTTTTGCGTAATTTCGGAGGTCAATGTGTTCCGATGAGTAATTGCACCCAAAAATTGCCGTTAAGAGAGACGACAACTTCGACTACAGTTGTAACCGATTGCACTTCAGCTGCGGACCTAAACAGCGGCAATGAGAATTTGTTCGTGCAGAACACGCGTGATGTCGTGCTAATTATACCGAGGGCTGTCACACGGGTGGACAGCCTCCAATGATCATCGAAGATGAGCGTAGCGCCACCAAGCGTGTCAACCTGTCAGGTTTACACGGTTGGTCATCTTCAATTCTCATTGGCTTCAATGATCATTGCAGACTGGCCACCCGTGTGACAGCCTGGGTATTATTTTAACGAAACCCCTCCGGCATTTTTACCACTCAAATGAAAGCGGAAAAC
This sequence comes from Ornithodoros turicata, assembly GCF_037126465.1. Taxonomy (NCBI): domain Eukaryota; kingdom Metazoa; phylum Arthropoda; class Arachnida; order Ixodida; family Argasidae; genus Ornithodoros; species Ornithodoros turicata. Next base: position 82,779,207 of record NC_088204.1, read on the forward strand.
GTACCCCTGTGCCAAGTTCGACCGTCCAAAGCCGACATTGCAGGACGTAAAGAAAGATATCTTTAACTTTGGACAGCATGATGCCCCGTGGTCTTTATCTACGTTAGATCTTACACGTCACTCATGCTGGTGTAGACGAAATGAGCGAGCGATTCGAGCGCCATCCAGCGGACGGGAAGTGGACCTCTGCTTTCCTTTCGGTAATGTCCTTCGACGTAGATGTCCCTAGACAGACCGAAGTCGGTAATTTTGACGCGGTGTTCGTCGTACAGGAGGATATTTCGTGCTGCCAAGTCACGGTGGACGACACGCTTCGACGCCAGGAAATCCTGCGAACAAGAAAGGTTGGATCGGGATGGTAAGCTGTCATATTAAAAGTTTCCCGAATGATGCCTATGGTACAAAGGCAGCTAACCGCACTTACCATTCCTTGCGCAACTTGGCGTAGTAAAGAAAGAAGATGCGTTGGAGACGGGCTTGTACTGAAAGCATATCCGGAATCTGCGGACAAAATGTAGCAGTTTGAAAAAGTAAAGGAAAAACAAATCTCTACGCAGATCTCAAAATGCGAGGCTACCTGCATCTGAGGATGGTCCTTCGCTCGATAAACTACGGTTGGATCCTGAGCCCTGCACGAAGGAAATTAATAAATACCTTAGCCAATGTGATTCATCTACATGTCTTTGAGAAAAGATACAATAGCAACTTTTTCAACGTCCTATTCGGTTCCATATGCCACTGGTTAACTTTTGGCTCAGCTTCAAAAAAAATACGGGACAGTTGGACTCGTGTAACGCGAAATTCAGCGTCAGCTGTGCGTATGGTGAAATGAGGCCGGATGAAAGTGTGTAGACAAATTTATTTAAGCGTGATGAGTATTGATTTGTGGTCGATGAAATGGCTGGCGAGGTCAGTGGTGTCCTGGACGCTGTTCTGGGACACCAAGTCTATGCATGAGCCATGTCTAGTTGTGGGATGGCGTATGGCGGAAGGTGGGGACCATATTCGGACATATCACTTAGGAAAGTGGTGTTCTTGGCCAGTGAAACGTCCACGTTCAAGTTTCCGGCGACGAGAAGCTTGTGCGTGCGGTAGGGCACGTGCACATACAGGATAAAGTCGCGAGAAGTAGCACACAGCCACCACGAGGGGAAGCTGCACGGCACAAATTTCTCCGACCGACGTCGTCTCCCGGAAGGGTGACTTCAAGTGGTGTAGCCAGTACTCCGGCCGCTCGGTTGCCCTTGCCACTGCGACGCGCCCCGCAGCAGCATTTGAAGCCGTCGACTTGTATCGGTCTCACAGAAGTGGTATCTTACGGAGGACATAGTCGTGTGCAACGGCTTCTGCGTGGAGCTGTACGGAGCGTACATTTAGGGCTGCGAGTGTCCACGAGTGGGGCTTATCTAGTGATGGTGCGTAGGCGGTGCTTTTGCAGACTTCGTTCGCTGACGTTCGACTTCCTCCCGCGGATGTACATGTTTTTGTGGGGGTCCTTTAGAAGCCGCCGCTTCTTGGTTTTATGTTTGGATTATGAAGCTGCATGATGATGATGATGATGATGATAATGGTGGCAGGAGAAAAAAATTGAGATGTTAGCCCGCTTGCCGCGGGAGCATGTCTTGCTATATGCTATACCTTTGTGTGCTATAACTACATGGAAGTCACGTGTTATGGGCGCTCTGCTGATGCAGCGGAAAGACGACGTTAACAATCTACATTTTCTCCTTCCTCGTGCATATTCGTAACGTTCGATTTTAAATTACACCAGCGATAAATAGCAGCATTTTACGCTTTTCGTTAGAAGGGTCAACTCTGCGAACCTTTCCGAATATGACTAAAAATTCTCAAGTTCACCGGGCCATACGAACTTGCAGGTTCGACTGCGATCCTCTCGTTCGTAAAAAAATCGTGGCATCGACATTGAACACATGCTTTGAAGAGGAAAATGACACTGAAGTAAACAAACACAAAGCAATCAGTTGTCGGCGTACCGTGGCATATTTGCCGGACGATCCCACCGTTGACTTACCCTCTCCTCTTGCGAGTTGCTCAAGTGACGCTTAGTCCTCTTCAGATACGAATGAAGATCCCCTAGAGGACAGTACTCTACCATGAGAGCTATAATGGGCCCCTTTGTGCAATATGCCCTCAAGCTGACCACGTTCGGGTGCGCCCCTACTAATTTCAGGACATCCATCTCCTGGAGAAGGTCCGACTTTTCTTCCGGCGTGGCTGTCTCTGCAATCAGGATCATCGTATAGTCAGGTAGTGTGTGTGCCTTACGAAACAAAAATGAAAAATACTGATGTTACTTCGCGTCATGAGACAACTACGATCATGAGCGACGACAGACGGGTTGGTCTGTAAATTAGTTTCACCGCCATGAGGATTTTTTAACGTCTCAGCACACGCCATACCGTTACTACCGTACCCGACCCTTGAGAAGGACGTCTCTGAGCAACCTGTACCGTGCCACGCGGGTGTCCGTTTTCGAAGCTGTAACATTAGGATCAGTAGGTGGACATCGAGGCCAGGGCAAAGAAAACCAGTGGCATACAGCCCTCGCTGGGTCGCTCGAATCGCGCCACCTGCCATGTCAGCGCAGTTCTCTCTGAAGACGACGATACTAACCCCCTGGCCTCCATCCTGCAGCGGTATCTCCACCTGTCCGCGTCTGTATATAGAGCCACAGTTGCTTCGCTGTGCTAGCATTGAATCAAGAAAGTGGCACAGAACAGGGATCAAAAGCGATCGTATTCTGCTGTCCTGTCCTGGCGCGTCCCATTCTCCAATCACGGACATAGAAAGCTCTTAGATCACCGCACTCATGCGGAATATCCTACCTTTAAGCGTCTTCAGCGCCACAGTTTCCAGGACCTTCCCGATCCATACTTCGGCTTTACGAACGATGCCGAACGCGCCTCTGCCGATGACGTCAGATACGACGACATCCTCGTAGGGCACCTCATACGGGTCTGTTGACGACCTCTTGCTCAGTGCAGCTTTCATGAGAGCATCGAATTCCGGCGGTGGTGACATGTCCTCTGGCGTCATTGCACAGCCGAATATCTCCTGCGTGTCACTGTGCTGTCAACGTTGTTGTCAAGTTATTTGCGTAGTCTCGTTACACTGCTAGGTGACTGACCTCGGAATCTGGCTTTGTGTGAAGACGTCGCTTTTTCCCGTACCAGGACACTAAGAGAGCCATAGCACAGAACAAGGACAAACCAGAAACAGTGACCCACAGCCATCCCTGTCCTCTCCTGCTGTTGTGTCCTTTTTAGGAGTATACGCATTACAAACAGCATATCGAATCGGAAATACTTTATCGGTTGACTAATGGCGAATTCAGCTCGTCAGTCGGGATTTTTCTGCTCGACGTCCGAGAAGAACTCGAGCGGCGACGAAGCGTTCTTTCTTACTGTTATGCAAAGAAAACTCCAACGAATCCCTCTCGTCATTTCTGGATCTAGCGAGGCCGTGCAACAGACACACAGCGAACATACAGCCGACTTTCAGAGTTTGAGGGATGTGCGGGACGACTTTTCCCAGGCTCTCGGTCGGGGCGTGCGTCGCTGGTGAATTCGGTCCCTCCGTGACATTTCGCTCGACCAGTCGAATTCGCCATAAGGTCGTGACCCTTTACCGATTCGCCTTCAAGATGCTTATCAATGTACACAGGGAGTCTCTTTGCCTACGCCACTACGCCACACATTACGCCACTTATTTTACGGGTGACATACTTGAAGCCTGACCATAGAAGAACCATGCTTCAAATCTGTGTTCGTACATCGTTGCTGCTTACGGTCACATATCAGGTGGTTGAATCATGATGTCAACAACCCAAGGAAGCAGCGGAAGCAAGTCAGTTTCACGGCAGTGGAGATTTATAAAGATTCCCATGACTGTCCTTTAGAGCGTGCGGAGACATAAAGCGCAGGTAATAGAGGTTTAGTATATATTCCTACCTTTTAGCGCGTATTCAGCAACTGCAGGAAGGCCCAATCCGGCGGCAGTCTTTGCGCGAACGGAGACCTCGTACGTGGTCCCTTCGGGAAGATTTGCCACCTGGAGACTTTGAGACGACTGCATGTATAAGACGAAGCAGATGGAAATATTTATGAGAGCGTGCGTTCAATTCCTACTGCTAAGTGCTCACTGTGTTTTCTGACAGCAATGTCCCGAGCGTTTAATCTTTATGTTTTCGGGACTCTCCGTCGCCTTCGAAGGAGGAGCCCTAATAGGGACTACGTGGGGCAAGTGATGGAGGTTGTAAGAAACATAATTGGAGTAGATTTACACGTCCTACTTGTGTGGCAACATGCTGCACGTGCCTCAGGGTAGGACTGGGGTTCTTTTGACGTGCGCCGGAAATCTCTGACATACGATGCTGGCAGCAATGTCCATCTCACCTACATTGCTGACGTCCCCCGCCGGGGTCGAATTCGCGATTTTGAGCTCTGCAAGCTTTTTAGCAAGCGAGGGTTTTATCTTCTTTGAACTCTTTTTAGGGTCACGTTACCTAATGAGGCCAATGGGAGGGCTTCGCACACGCCACTTTTGTGGGCCATTTCGTCGCGCACATTTATCGAGAAATTTTAAACGGATCTACACACAACTGTCCAGCCGAAACCAGAAAACTAGCGTTGACGCCCCGTGGCTGGCCCAGAATTTCATTTTTCGCGGTGGCCGTTTCCTCTCGTTCTCAACTACCGAGTAAAAGCGTCGTGCAGTATATTGCAGGTTATCAAGTGATATCACTCACCCCATCAACACTCCTGGTAACTCTGTGAAAGGTTTTTTTCCGTGCCAGATCCAGCGGGTTGATCTTTTCCTGGACCACAACCTGGTACTCAGAAATTTTATTTGTGTGCGACGTATGAGCCGGCGGGGCCCACATAATCTGCATGCTGGATTCTGATTGGTCTTGCCGGGCTTGTTGGACTCTGACGCGATTTGGTGGCCCTGGAGCTGTTCACAAAAGAGCTCAATCAGGCTATATATGCGATATAACGGGGCTAAAGTTTCCCAAACACATAAACTTGCTCCGACCTGTCGAGTTTGGGTAATAATAAGGGACGTACAAACGACAGCACACAAGCGAGTGGAGCAAACAACGAAGCCAACGGGACGCAACACCTTCCGTGAAAACAGATGGCGGATGTGTTGTGGCAACATCGGGGTGGTAATGTTTCCTCAACCAAATTCAACCCCCTCACCTCCCCGCTATACACACTTGCTATGTGCGTCACCCAACAAGCTCTGCGGGAGTGGCAAAAAGTTGCCCTTACGCTGTCCTGTGCGTCGTGCATATTCCTAACATTCCCTGTCAAACTCACGGCGAACTATGTAGAACCTGCACTCCACGAAAAGCTCGTGACAATACCAATGATGATATAGAAGTAGCGAAGTTACCGCAAAGCGTGAAGTTGAAGTGGTAGCTTTGCAGACACGTAGGAGTGCAGAACCACGAGCTCCCCGGTGGACTTGACTGTCTCCCCAGTGCGTCGGTGCTCTCGATGTGAATGGTGTAGTTGATGTTGAAAGGGAGGTTACTCACTGTAACATCCTGAAGGTGATAAGGCTGTAGAAGGAGGTACGAAGACATTTCAATTTGACTGGCACGCTTGTGTATCGGAATAAATACCTTCGATGAATGAAAATGTGCAGATGGTGCAGTTGGGTGATCAGGGAGTAAGTGAAGGTCGTAATGACACGAGGGCTCACCTATGGTACGAGCATGTTAAATTTGTAATATAAATGGATGAATGAAAGTGTGAATAAACCCTATCTTTACACGTACTTGGCTAGAATAGATGTAACTGAAATGTTCTCCTCAGGACGACCTACCCAGACTGTACCCAGGGTAACGTACTGAGGAAGTCATGCAGCGCGAGAATTCACTTCTTCTCACTTACTGTCTCCTTCAACTGACCACGTGACTTGCGCTCTTATGGACATATTCTGTGCTGTAAAGTTGGTGACTCGAATATTTACGGGTGGCTGCAACGTGGTTCCTGTAGAAAAAAAGCGCTTCCCAATTGGTGACATTATAGAAAGAGCTTCTTAGAAAAGGTACCTGGAAGATTTCTTGTCCACGGGCTCGTGACAGGACCGTCCAAGATTCCGTCCTCAGTAAGGGCTGTCAGCCGGAATTGGAACTCTTCGGATGACTTTAGGTTCGTTACTGGTATAAGCCCTTGGTACCGCTGAAAGATAGGTCCCAAACCATGAGAGGCTCTCCAGAAAGCTCGCGAACCTCCTGACTTACTCATGGACACCGAGGGGATGCCGTATGACGAGAACTGTTGAAAAATGTAGCCATTTATATTTCAAATGGTAAAATGCTTTGAGATTCGAGATTTAGTTGTCATCGAAGCAGTGCCCGCTTCCCGAAGCCGCACACGTAACTGAAACCATATGTTGCAAGTTATCTTTGGAAATAGCGATGGTTAGAACGTTCTTCCTGTCAACTGCATTTCAATTTCTGAGCCACAAGAGGACTTTTTCCTCTTTCCAACAATCAACAAAGTGGTTGAAAGGGAGAATGTTCCCAAGATTCGAACGGATGTCGTCACTTTCAAAGAAGACTTCAAACAGCCAGCAGGCAAAGTGTATATCCGTGCGTACTTTTTAAATATATAATTACAGGGTGGGTGCTTGGTCTTTTCGATTATGTTCACCTCCGAAACTATAAATGGACAGTGCAAAAAAAAAATGAATATCATTGTCGTTATTGCACGTTTTGCTACGGCAGAATACGTTTTTGTAATATACCTATATACAATTTCATCGCACATATTTTATGGAACATGTTTTTAATCGGTTGATCTTTTCGTGAACCAGTTTGAACCGTTACATGTGTCACCCTGGAGCTGAATCACAACCGAACCGATAAAATATTCGGTTCGACACTCTGCTAAAATCAACGACAAGATGAGATGAGATGGTGATGATGGTAGTGCTGAAAGAGCTCGCCTTTGTCGGCCCCACGGAGGTGGGCAACGTTACGGCTAACGCTCTGGGGGAATGTGCGTCCTGGGTCGACTTCTAAGGGAACTATGCTGACATATGTCTGACGCGTGTGAGGAAAACAACGGAAAAAGCCCGGGCTGCACAGCCGGCACCGGGATTGGAACCCGGATACCTCCCAGTCTCGGCGTGACATGGCCGGCACGCTAACCACTATTGACCATGAGTCACTCCAATGAGCCATTGCCACTCAGAATGGTATCGTTCCTATTGTGGAAAACGATAAGACCTTTCTGTAACACTTTATATATATACGCAAAGCGTTGCAAAAGCGGCGTACATCCTCGGCCATTCTGGACTTGAGGCTGCCAGGAAACACGATGCGTTCTTCGTTGTCATTGGATATCGCTCAGAGCCTGCTGACGATTAATGACACCCGCCTCATCTTCTTTTATCATGACCACCTCATGTGCGCAGTCGTGACGACGCCCACAGCTGTGAGGCCAACAAAGAGCACCACGCGGTTCATGAGCTGCAGTTGTTCGTCTTTCCTGCGATGCCGGAAGATGGAGCATATTCCTGATTTAAAGGCGCCCTCCATCTAAGGTGGATGCTTTCCGCACTTCACAGGCCGATTATGTCACCCCTATCCATTTCCCCCCTATTCCCCCCTATCCCTATTCCTTTGTATGTGTATAGGGAGTCGCCGTCCAGGTCTAGAAGCATTACATCTTAACCTGCACCAGATGGTGAAAATGTGCTACGACCTGAACCTCTTCCTTTGGCGAGAGAGAATGACCACTGCCCTGTCACGTCGTTATGGAATCGTCTTACGGCGCACTATTTGGAGCCACGTCGTCCATCTTTTACGTGGTGTCTGGTCCATGGTCTCCCACAATATCCTAGCAGAAGATCGTTTGTAAGAACACCCCCTTTAATCGCTGTCCTATTTGTGAGGAACTGGACACCCTACGGCATTTTTTTTCTCGTGCTGCCGGCAGCCCTCCTAGGACGCGCGGCTGAGGGCCTCAACGTGTAAGAGTTTGAAATGTCGAGTGTACGGTTCTTGCCCCTCCCCCATCGCAGCTGGGTCAATCATCAGTTGGTCATTCTCATTGCTGAAATTGCTGGTTGGAAGAGCTCGTCAAGCGGCTGCAGGTAGAGGGACATATCCCTGCCTTCAGACCACAGACGTGTCACCGCAAGGTTGCTTTACACTTCTCCGGCAGCGTATGCACTTGGGGCCCGATTCAATTTGAGTGATGCGAAAGAACGGTAACATCTCGCCTCATTGAGGTGTCCTTTTAATCTGGTAGATGTATGCATGTAAGAGTAATTCCTTTGACCAAGAGCAGAAGTCCAAGTGTCGTGTGATGGTTCTCTGTGATCGTCATGGGGCAGCAGCCTCGGGCTGGCTGACATAAAGATCCTTACTGACTAGTGTCTGCTACTGACACCAATATGATATGGCGGCGTTTGCGCCGTGCGTGACCGTATGACGCGGTGATCCGTGTGGGCCTATACGTCATCGCAACAAGGTTAGATATACATACCGTGCCTAGAGTCGCCCAAATATCCGACGATCCCATCCGCATTTCCAGCACGAAGGACATATCCTGCGCCTTTCGATAACTGCCATCTAGAATATTCCAGCGAAGGACGACTCCGTAGTCAACTTCGGGACCGAAGAAATTATAGCAGAAGATCTCTGGTGCTGACAGCCTCCATTCTTGGAATAATGCGCTGCGCTGGGTTGCTGAAAGCGGTTCACCGTGTTTAGAAACATCATGACACGTCTCGTGGGTAATGATAGTTAGAAACGGTATCGTCAGGGGGATCGAGGAAGCCACACTTGCAGCTCCCAGATATGAAGACGGGCTATTTTATGAAAGACGAAAGCTGTTGCGTCCCTTTCTTTCGTCTTTGTGCGGCGGCTTACATCGAAGATGAACTAACTGGTTCCCTTTCAGCTGCCGTTTTCTACTTTAATTGAAGCGGTAAAAAACCCGGACCAATAACAGTTTACTGATTTGGGAGCTACATGGCTCGCTATGTCGTATCTTCCTGCGTCAGCTAGACATTGGAAACACCCACAGGAAGCGCCCCGCCCACTGTCCGAAGAGGCACGGCTGCTGATACTGCGTCTCGTTTTTCGTCCAATAGCAGCGACACGGTAATTGTCTGGAATCGCCTGTCAGTAGTTCTGTAGCTCATATTTGCCATCGGAAGTGTTGTTCCAATGTAAGACCATACGCTGCGAGTGTTTATTACGCTAAACAAATGATCTTGCAACAGGTGAAGATTTGAGGTGGGATGAACCACCATTTCAGACAAGCTAATCGCCTTCCGCACGCAGCGTGCTCAGATGCACTCTGTCTGCGCTAGCTGACAACAGGAGCAAAGCGAAGCGGTTCAATCATCGCTGCTAAGTTGAATGAGACTAACATTTCGCTTGACATTCTAGTTTTGATGCAATTTTCCGGCAGAGGTAGCACTGAGTCCTCTCATTTCGGGCACTTTTCATTTTTTTTTTTTTGCGCGAGATTAACGAGAGGAAACAATATGCGTTTATAAAAATTATTCGATTGACGACGGAAAATCCGATATTTCGCGCACAAGGTTGCTGTTCCCATGTCTCGGTGATTTTCCAATAATAAATTCGTAGGTATAACACTTTGATTCTATACGTTGGTATGCTTAATGTTGATGTTTATGATAGCTTATGTTGATGTATCAAAGGGTACAATACGCAAGGTGAATCACAGCGAAATCAGGTGCCGGGTACCTGATGGATCAAAACCGGGATTTGTTACCGAAAATCATAATTTTTCCGTTTCCCATAATGGTCCATATAACAGCTTGACATTTGGTTCCGTTTTCGCTTCCGAGCTACTTTCCGTATTCTGAAGCAGTATTTATTTTGCTTTCGTTTCCTCGGTGATGAATTCGATAACGGTACCCTTTTCGTCAGAGGCGGTTTCAGGATTTTTCTGAGGAATGGGGAGGGGGGTGGCCTTGGACAGCATGTTATTACACTACCAGAGTCAATCGAAAGTCTATGTAAAAACATAAATTGAGGGGGGTCACGGCATCCAGACCTCCAGCTTTAAGCAGCAGTGTTCCTTCCGTCTGTCTCCGGCATTACGCTATATTTAATCTAGGTGCGACACTTCACTCCCGCGTCAACCTCACACACACGGTGGGCGGGGTTTCCCATGGAGACGCAACGTCACGCTGACGCGAGGGAGAGACGTCATAGCGGGGCAGAGCCCACGCGCACCGGGTAATATTCGAGACAATCCAAATACTTTTCCAGACATAGGAAACAACTTGTTTTTTACTTCTGTAAATAAATAAACACGAAAGAAAGACCCTTACCATCTTGAATTGAACGAGCGAAGTCACAGCTGTCCACACATGTGACCGAACTCTAATATAAAAATGACCAATCATTATTATCAGAATACTGGGACAAATGCTACCAAGTACGCCTCCATTTGCAAACACTCAACATATACCATACTCACACAATTCGTGCCGCAATTGCCATCGGAATCTATGGAACAACCATCGAGACACTAAAGAACAGAAAAGAATTCCTCAAATTGGAACATTGCATTCACATGACGTCACTGGCAGGACATTTGCCGCCATGATGACTTCACCCTTGACCCATTTTATTTTATTTATGAATGCCCACGGTAGGCCAAACAGAATCTATACAGAGTGTACCCACAAACGTCATCAAACAACATTTTATCTCGGGAATTACATTTGTCATAATTGAGGCGTTATTGTTGGTGTGCTGTTCACTCGCTGTTTCGAAGATGTTGTACCGCGTGAATAGCGAAAGGGAGCGAATGAAAACCAGAACCATATTTCCCGGCCGGGTGTACCTCGAAATAAAGGGATCGATGCACCCGGTTGCGAAATTCTCGATCTCGAAACAAAGAAAGCGCTCGATTACTTCGTAAGATGATATCCAATATCGCTAATTACCCTCTCAGCTTCACGGATTTTCGATATCCCTCGAAGTAGTGTTTTAGCGAATGAACGCCATTTTAGCAGCCGTCCGAGTGTACCTCGAAATAAAGGGTCGAAATCCCCGTTGCAAAATAAACTGCGGGAAATTAATGTTTCGGGGTCCTCCAATTGAAAATAAGCCGCCTAAAATGCACGGTCGCGCGCGGGAAAATGCTGGACTCATACATGACCTCCCCTTTTCGAAACCGTCTAGAGCTGTGACGTCAGTGAATGAACTCTATACTGGGTTGGATTGTAATCAAATGACATCACCTGCACACAATCGGGTGATGAGCATGTTGGTGGAATGAGGAAGTAACTGTGCTCCACTTCTGCGTTGTCGCTTTTGAACTTGTAAAGGAGAAATGAAACGAGGTTTTAAAAAAAAGAATTCTGTCGTAGAACTCAACAAACAAGACCGTTACATCATCCTTTTCTTCCGCGTTAGTTTGTAAAGAATAAGAAAATATCAATTAGCTCGGGTACCAAAATAAAAGTAGTAGGCGTCATGCTACCTCGGCAAACGAACAAAATAGCGCAATATCAGCGATTTATTTTTTGTGTTCAGCAGCAACAACAACAACAACAGATCAGTTAATGATGATGATGATGATGTTCAGCAGTCGTTATAGAAAGGAAGGTAAAAAAAAGAGCGATGTGACCAGCAGAGCCGTCCTGGGCAATGAAGCCCGCAGGACAACTGTACGTAACACAATAGCAAAAAAAGAAAAGGACATCTTTGACTTTTCCGCGTTACATAACTGGTTACTTATTCATAGATGTTCTGCCCTTGAAAGAAAAATTCTAAAAATGAAACGGTGAAAAATTCCATTTCAAACTCTATAGCGGAAATAGACCTCTCCCTGTTTGTAAACAAATGACGTCATAGTGTTCGACAGCTCCACCGGTGTATGGTCGTGGGTTTCGAAACAGAGATAAATCGGAAGGGGAGAGCTGGGTTCCACGAATGGGCACTTGTTGGCTACCTCCTACTGAAGGTCGCGTCCCTTTCAGGGATCATCGTAATCCCCTCAAGACCGTGGTTTTTGGTGAACAAGAAAGAACTGATATTCTGAGGGTGGAACAACTAGAAGGGACAAATACATACAAAGCCTCAATTTGCCTAAGAAATTGTTCGCACCGTAACTTGGAGCATAGTTCAACTACTCTACCAAACCGGTGACGCTGTCGAACACTATGACGTTCGTTAATTTCTGGGCGTTTGAGGCTTACTTGTCTGTGTCGTCCCTAATTGTTGGTCTGCCTCGGCCAAATCTCGTTGTTTACTATGACGTCATTTGTTTACAAACAGGGCGAGGTCAACCGAATCTTCCTCTGGGGAAAGAGGCAGCTCCCGTACACTCTTAAAAATGAACTTCACCACATAGCACGCTCCTAGCCAACCATCACCCCGAATGACAACGTTCTCGCTCTAGATTTGTTGAAAACGGGAGGAGGAGCCTATTTTGTATTTTGTGGCCATTATGCACGGCACAAAATAGGCTCCTCCTCACGTTTTCAACAAATCAGGGGCGAGAACGTTGTCATTCGGGATGGTGGTTGGCTAGGAGCGTGCTATGTGGTGAAGTTCATTTCTAAGAGTGTACTCCCCACGGAACGACAAAGGAATTCACACAGTTGCCAGTATCGCGAGGGAAAAGAATCTGGACGAAACATTTGTCGTCATTTTCAAGTTTTTTATATGGGTAGTAATTTTAAGAGTGATGCGTGTAGTTACATATTCAAGTCGAGCACACACATGTGCGGGTATTCAGCATATGGGATCTTCGAATGAAGCACAACTCACTCTGTTTTATATCCTCTCTTCTGACGTTTTGGGGATTACGAGGGCAACTATTCCAATATGTTCGCATTGGGAGAGACATCACACTGGCCTGATATTTAGAGAGAAAAAAATGTCCATATTCTATTCGATTAATTCCAATCAATCATACTATTATTCGCTTCGGTATTGGAAAAATTCCGATATTAACCCCGTTTGGTCGCAAGAGCTATACTGAAAGCTACATAGCTTAACCCTTCTTCGAGAAAATTATGTTGAATCACAGTTTTTTTTTAATATGATAAATATGATAAAACACGGACTTACCAGTGCGAAGCATCTCGCTTGACATCGTGCAACCTTCACGGCGTTCTCGTAAGACATCACAGTATTCGTCGCATCCAGAGTACTACAAGAAACACTGTTCACAATCCAACTGAGTATGGAATACTTCACTGCGCAGTTCAGTACGTGTGCTCGCATACTGGCCCAAATTACGGGAGAAACAACCGGAATAGCACACACGAGGAGCTAACAGACGAAGTTATGGATGGTGGTCGTCTGCAAGCCCATCAAGTAAGTACGGACTGCTTTCGAAGTATGCCATTCAGCCTTGTTTGGATCTCCACCACTTCCAATAACCCCAATTTCCTGTAAAGCAGGCCGAAGACAGGAAATTGGGATTGATGATAACATTGGCAATGTTGCAACAAGGACTCGCCAAATGGAAAATGCTTATTTTTCTACACTTCTTCAAAAGAGATAAAGTGCCTGTAGTGTTATTGGCGCAATGTGTTCCTCGATGTGCTTCCCATAGATAACACTCGAAAAATGCAATGTAAATATAATGTACTTATTGCCTTACGGGTTCTGCCATGTCTCTAAAACAAGACTAATGAATTTTGTAACTTATTACACACTTAATTGATGTAGCTCGCTCAAGCTTGCTCCTAACAGTCTACAGCATTTGCGTAAAGGGACCTCATGTAAAATGTCCTGCACGTACGGTCTCTTGACGTGCATAACTGTCATGCGAGCACACAATTGCAGTTTCATTTTTGACTACCTCATGTAAGAGACATTGAAAAGGACGCACCAATGAATGGAACACCCTTTCCAACACATCGTGACGTCAACCGCATGCACTGTTGCTTCAACGCATCTGTTCAAAATATCTGTCTGCTTATGATTAGCGCAAAGTTTACCAGAAACAGCTGAGCCGTGTAGGAAATGATCTGGGACGGGAAACACTGTTGTTGTTACCTGTCTAGCTGGTCAAGTGAAAATGAGACACATAAGCTTGTTTGGATTCTCGCCGAGCTATATCGATTTGTAATTAACGCCAATCCTGCTATCCTCTTTTTTAAACCACATCGCTGAGTTTCGACGCAACGATCGAAACACGGTGGTTGCTACAGGGATATGTTCCCAGCCACCCCTAAAATCCCGCCAAAGCAGCTCGGAAAGCCAGAACACATGGATTTGGGATCCTGCGTAAATCCCTGGGTTGATGCGTAACAAGAGAGACTTTTTTTAGACTCGTGCCAGAAATGGTGTCCGCCCATTTGGTCGAACGCCGTTTGGTCGAACGCCGTTTGATCGAAGGCGTTTGATCGAACGCCGCTTGGTCGAAAGCCGTTTGATCGAAAGCCGGTTGATCGACGCCGTTTGTTCGAAAGACGTTTGTTCGAAGGGAATTCAAAGCTGCATGCACTGTGTTGTCCGCACCACTTTTTTTGTAACTTTTGACTCGAGCATACGGAGCAGGCAATGAGTGTCCTCTGCTTTTTTTATTTCGTCTTTTTTTTTTTGCTTTTTGCAGCCGAAGAGGGGAGACCACTGGTTAGTTGCAGGCGTTTGTCATTTACGAATCAGTAGGACACATATTGAAGAAAGCTGCCCCAGGTTGAGAGCAGCCGATAGTCTATCCTTGTTCTGGGCATCCTCCTTATTGCTGGCGACATATTTAAAGGGAACGGTCTGAAACGGGATAGTCATATGTGCAAAGCCACTCGAAGTCTGTGGGTGCTAAGAACGAAATTTCGCCATGGTACAACGAGAGATATTAAATTAACAGCATGTAAAACCTTAGTTCGCCCTTAAAGTATGCATCTGCAGCCTCGAATCACTACACATGCACGATATCCGAAGAAATAGCGAAAGTACAGAGATCTGCTGCCCTATAATCTTGTCTAAGTTTCGAAGCACTTCTTCGGTTACATGTCTGTTGCAAGAACTAAATTTAGGTTCACTTGCACGTAGGCGAAAAGTAAATAAACTGAAACTGCTCTTTCTCCTATACATTGGTCAGTTGATTACAAATAATAATCCACTGTTAAAATTTGTTCACATTCGACGGGAATAAATAATCAAAAATGTCATTTACTTATTTTTTAATTCATTTGCCAAAATGTTTAATACTTGACATCTATTATTATTTCACAAAGGGCTGGGGGATTAACAAGTACAGCATGTTTAGTCACTATGTGTCAGAGCGGATAAAACCGGGTCTAGGACTTTTCGGTAAAGGACATTTCGGTACAGGACCTTTCGGTACGGACATTTCGGTACACGGACATTTCGGTACATGGACCTTTCGGTACACGGACCTTTCGGTACGCGGACCTTTCGGTACACGGACATTTCGGTGCACGGCCACAACGCTGGAAGGTGGTCTTCGGCTTCTTAGTCATAAAACGGTGACTGTTTCTTTTTTTCTTTTCGAGGACCTAAAATTGCGAGTACCTAGACTATGCATTAATCATGCAATGCGTTGTTTCAGTATGTCATCCAAGGGAAATACTCGAACCATCCCATGCACAATACATGTCTTTAGATGGTCGCCGCGAAAAGTATAATTTCCAGGCATTGCCTCTGCAGGGAGTGGCAGCCATAAGGCCGAAAAATCGAATCCTCGAACAAACCGAAAGTCCAAATTCAAGGCTAAGGTTAGGTTAAATTTTCTTTATATGGTTAGTTCAAAAAGAGTGTTTACAGTTTACACGCGCTTGGACGGACATTATGTTGAAATCTTGTGCGAAAAAATTTAACAATGTCTCTTCGGCCTTCAGATAGGTCGGTGTTTTGATTTTTCGGCCCTTCGTCTGTTGGCCATTTTAATCTTTTGGCCTTTCGTGTTTTGACCTTTTGATGGGTTTCCCTCTGCAGGACACACACAAAAAAAAGCTCAAGAATGGTAGTAAATGTGGTGACGGGAGTGTAGATGTTCCCCTAAAATTGCCTGTATCGGCATACTGCAATCATCGCAAAGTAGCCTTTCTGCAGTGCCTTACCGGTGGCAACCAGAAGGGCGTAGGAAAGAATGACCCCGGAGAAAACGTTCCCGGAAAAAAGTGCCCCCGGTATAGCAGGCGGGCATTTTTATCTGGCTTATTTTGTCCTACTCTCTTTCACAGAAGACATCCCAGATGCCCGTTGTTAATGTAGGTCGTCAAAAATGTTATGTTCGTAAAAAAGGAAATGAAGAGGTTGCCGGACTTTTCAGCAAACGTATTTTCGTTGAAAGCGGTTAAAAAAGAAAAAAAGAAAGAAAGAATGGTCATGGTAATTTTAATTTACAGTGAACAACGGAAAGGAACAACGGACTGATGTTTCCGTACGTGCAAAACCTTGTAATGCCCTTCGTTATACAGGGTGTCTTTTTTTATACAGATTTTTTATGAAAAATCTATAAGAGTCCCAGATATGCCGTTTGGGTGACAATAGCCGGCAAAGAATATCTGCCGTCCCAGAGATGTTAGAAGTGAAAACAGGACGGCTGTAGCTCATACATTTTTAATAAAAAATCTGTATTGAGAACAAAACACGTTGTCATAACCAATAAGCCGAAGACCATATTCCAGCGGTATGGCCGTGTACCGAAATGTCCTTGTACCGAAAGGTCCGTGTACCGAAACGTCCCTGTACCGAAAGGTCCCTGTACCGAAAGGTCCGTGTACCGAGAGGTCCGTATACCGAAATGTCCGTACCGAAAGCTCCTGTACCGAAATGTCTCGTACCGAAAGGTCCGTATCCCGATAAAACCTATTCGGTTGTCCAACGGGTTAACGGTGAACAACCCTGACCCTTGTACTGCTTTTTGGACACTAAAAAGTGGGTTAGCATGAGGAATGTGTTTACGGGGAAGCAGATTACACAAAGTTAAATGTTCCTTAGGATAACTGCACTTAGAACTGCAGCTTTTTTTTTTTCCTTGTCTTTTTTCTTTCTTTTTTTTTGTCATTTTCGCTCCAAGTGAACCAATAAAAAAAATCTATCAAACGACCGCTGCCGTTTCGATCAAACGGCGTTCGATCAAGTGGCTTTCGACCAAATGTCCTGCGTTCGACCAAACGGCTTTCGACCAAACGGCGTTCGATCAAATGTCCCGGAACCGCCAGAAATGCCTTTTAGTATTTTTCGCAGTAACTGGAACATTCATTCTCCTTATTGATATTTTCTCATTGTTAGTATTTGTTCATATGCTCCACCTTATCAAAACTAGGAGTGGCATGAGAAAAAAAATCATGTAGTTTATATATATATATACACGTGTGGTGTAAGGTACGCTTAATATGCGCGTAAACCGTGAACTTGAAGTAGATCTGTCCTACATGTGTTACTGGAAAAAGGGCATGAGGAATATACAGGGTTTCAAAAAACGTGTTATTCGGACTTTGTAAAAAAACGGGGCGACGGAAAAATACGGGGTAAACGGCATTTGTGTGGCAACTGAATTTGCCATCTTTCAAAAATATTTTCATTTGATTTTAATTAAAATAAATTGAATTTCTTTAATTGAATTCCAAAATTTCCCAAGTCAACCTAACGTTTTTTTTTTACAGAATTAGAGAGCCCGTAGCGAACTTAGTCAGATCCACTAAGAAATCCGCTCGATATTGCAAATGGAACTGCCCAAAAAAAGTCCCGAAATTGAGGCTTCAAAGTTTCGGGTATTCAACGGCGCACCAAATCAGACGCAAAGATTCGTGGAGAGGAGGACATGCTCCTGCCCCCATGAAACATAAAATGTCCAAAAAACACAGGGCGGGAAAAAAGAGGCGGAATCATTTTTGTTTGTCGCTTATCAACGTATGGTGGAATGTCACCTGCCTTGTTATCTGCGCGTCTTGTGCTGCACGCCGGTCCGGCGATAAACTGTTCTAGCTTCATGGGGGCAGGAGCATGTCCTGCCCTCCGCGCATTTTTCCGACTGATTTGGTGCGCTGTTGAATCCCGAAACTCTGAAGCCTCAACTTCGGGACTTTTTTTGGGCAGTTCCATTTGCAATATCGAGCGGATTTCTTGGTGGATCCGACTAAGTTCGCTACGGGTTCTCAAATTCTGTATAAAAAAAAACGTTAGGTTGAATTGGGAAATTTTGGAGTTCAATTAAAGAAATTCAATTTATTTGAATTAAAATCCAATTAAAATATTTTTGAAAGATGGCAAATTCAGTTGCCACACAAGTGCCCTTTACCCCGTATTTTTCCGTCGCCCCGTTCTTTTATAAAGTCCGAATGACACGTTTTTTGAAACACCCTGTATACAGGGTGTCCCAGAAAACGTGTCATTGAATTATAATAAAAAAAACTACACCACCTAGAGTCATGCGGTCAATGGCATTTGTTCTTACTGGGTTTTTGCCACCTCCTCATGTGAATGTCGTATAACGTAAGTTTAATTATGTAAATTTTTGCGAGCTTAAGTCGGAAATTTGCCTAGTAAAGGTCACTTTTTTACCCCACCAATGTGAAGAGCGTGTCTAATTTAGTCAAATTAATGATAATTGACAGGGATATTCAGAAGCTATCCTATCGGAAAAAATAGCCGAACATCATGCTCTACGGAGGTCGCACAGGATAGCGCACGATGAATTTTTCAGCGTGATCTTTGTCAGTCCGACGAAAGGAGGTTGGAAACCCAGCCCTCCCCGACATCGCAGAAAGAGATAAAACAGGCACGGCTTATCACGTCCGACTTTCGCTGGGATAATACTTTCCCTCTCCCAATTTTAGGAACTGTTACTTTTTCTACTATCACTCTGTGGGCTGGCTTCGGAACCTCCTTTCGTCGCACTGAGAGCGATTGCGCTCAAAAAGTCATCGCGCGCTATGGTCGGGTGCTCCGAAAAGCATGATATTCGGCTATTTTTTCCGATGGGATAGCTCGTGAATATCACTGTGAATTATTATGAATTTGAGTGAATTCGGCACGCTGTTCACATTGGTGGGGTAAAAAAGTAACCTTTACTTGGCAAATTTCTGAGTTCAGTTCGCAAATATTTACATAATTAAACTTGGAGTACATTACATTCACATTAGGAGGTGGCAAAAACCTAATAAGAACAAATGCCGTTGACCGTATGATTCTAGGTGGCGTAGTTTTTTTATTATAATATTATAATTCAATGACACGTTTTCTGGGACACCCTGTATAGTAGAGTATACAAAATTTGCCTAACGCACGTTGCTTTGTGGAGCAACGTTACGGATGCCGGTGTGGAAACACATATTTCGCCTTTTTATGGTTTAAAAGAGCAACGAGGCTAGAAACCCTGTCTCATATGTCAAGGAATCACCATGGCAAATATTTTCGCTGTGTGGTGTATTGACACTGCGCAATCAAATTTACAAAAACAGGCCGAGAACGCAGCCGCGATCCTTTCTTCTCAGCTCACGCGCTGCTCCGGTCTACGTCACGAGTCACATTCTAGGGGAATACTATACGTCACAACATCCCGTCTTTCCAAGAGTTGAGGACTTTTTGAAAGGAACAGAGGCCCGTCGTTCGTTTGGAGGAGCTCATCGCAGCATACGACGCGGCAAGGAAAAAAAAAATTAAATAAATCGGAGGTCACTCGAGTGCAGGGATCCGCCAGACTTTCTCTTTGTCTTGTTAGAGAAGGTATTATTGGTTGAGGAAAATTTTTTCCATAAAATCTGGGAGATCACCTGCGGCATCTGAACCCATGGTCCGCGTGGCCTAATGGATAAGGCGTCTGACTTCGGATCAGAAGATTGCAGGTTCGAGTCCTGTCGCGGACGAATAGTTTTTTTTAAAATCTTCGTTCGACATGGGAATTTAGGTCTCATCAAGTCTTTCTTTTTATCTTTCTCTTCTTTTCTTCTTTTGGCGTGAAACCGGCGAACGTGAGGGAAAAGTTAAACAAGGTTAGCAGCCGGGTAGGTTGCGCTACATTGGTAAAAGCTACAAAATTTCCATGTGCCGGGACTATAAAAAATGACCAAGGGCAAGGCAAGGAAGCACACGCACTGAACTGCAAACTGAAAGTTCAAAAACAAAAACATGATCTAGAAACCCTTCTTCTCGTTCCGGCCCGCTCACATGTTCAAGTGGAGTTTTACCTGTACCTGTACCTGACAAAATATTGCCTATATTTCCTGAGAAGTGTATCGAGGGCTTGCCAACAAAAACATCGACTTCCTAACCTTTCGATTTCTATGGAGTCTTTACAAAAGGAGGAGGATTCACCTTCGTTTCCCTCTCCCAAAATTACTGACATAGGTAAGATTTCAGTGGGTCTGAACCAGTTTGAACCGTCGGACTCCGGCCACCTTCCCCTAGCTGTACGGCGAAAGATTCAGGAGCCATCACCCTTGTTATGTAATAATAATGGCCTTCGTAGTGTCGCTTTGCCTCGGAATATAAAATAGCATCACATTGCGACTCGTCGAAAAAATTGCAGATTTTGGCAACCTCAAACTTACCGCCAATTTGTGTCGTAGAAAATGAAAACCAGATAACGCCACAATCGTTCCGCCAACGCAACGTTGTACTTACCCGTTGTACCCTAGTGGTTGTACCTGGATTGTACCACTCCGCGTATTAAGTTAGCTGTTGCCATTTATTACTGTTAACACATAATTACACTTTAACTTCTTTTCAGATTTTCAATCTCATACACCAACCAATTTCGATATATGTTTTAATTATAGTTTTGGGTAGACTTTATATGTAACTACTATCCACAGCGTAGTTAATTGTCATACTGTGAGATTAGGATAGCGGTACGGCTAGCACGCACGATGCTTTCTGCTAAACGACGAAATGCGTAATGTGGCGTGTTGTTTTTCCGATAGCTGTAAAAACGTCTGCGGTGTCACAGATCATTTTGAGTGCTCTTTACTCAGATTAACAGCCGTGCAGTGTTGCAAATTCGATGTAATTTGTTAAAATTTAAATACGGCGTGACACTTTTGCACTCGCTCAAAATCACGTTTATACTTGTTTAGGTCCTTTGTTTTTATTGTACTTGTTTTAAAAGCGGTTGTTCCTGTTGTTTGTGTTCGCAGAGTATTATACTTGGCGTCCAGTTTCTTTGTTCGTTCCATAATATGAGTGAGGTGTATCGCCGAGTCGATTAAATTTGAGGGTGAGCAACCGGCTTGTCACACAACTGATCTGAAGTAAGGAGTACATCATGTCGAAGAACAGCAAAGAAAAAGAAAAGCCTCTAGAGAGAATTAAGTCACTGTTTGGACTGGGCAAAGGAGGATCATCGTCGTCGTCTACTTCGTTTGCGATTCCCAAAATCGAAGAATTACCAATCACTGCAGAGATTCTTAAGGTACGACTTGACTTTACTACGCTTGTGATTGTGTTACAGCTGGGACATAGAGCTCGTAACTACCAAGCAGACCAATCCCTTCCGATTTTCAAAACATGTGGCATTTTTTCAATCCGAGCTTTCGTAGCTGATTCATTTCTGAACAGTCAAAAAGCACTAACATTAAAAGTGGGTATGCCATGCATAACTACAATTATAATAAAAAAAGGAGCGAAGCGGTCTCTTTAGGCATTATCTATCATGCCTTCAGCATGTGAGCGCTGTGATCAAGTAACACCTAAGTGTCTTTTTGCAACATTTACGTGTGTGTGCAGGGTGTCACACAAAAACGTACATTGTAGCCATGTTTTTGTAGACATTAATTGATTAGTTTTTCCAAACCCCCGTTTTGCAACTCGAAGATACATTTTGCCACAGATCTTGTTGTCAGTGTCCCAGAGACCCATTTCTGTTTTTTCTTCGCGTGTGAAACATGTTTCAATTTTTTTTTCTTTTCTTTTCAGGATATCGGGAAAGAGAGCAGCACACAACATCGCATGAAAGCAATCAAAGATCTCATAGATGTCGTCCGTACCAAGCGCTTGGAAAAGGTGTGGAGCTTACGTGACTGTCTTTACATCCCTGCAGGGACTGAATTATATACGTTCAAAATTTGTTTTGCGCAGAATGCTCCAAAAACATTGTACGTCAACACGTGTGACCTATTAAACCCACGTGCTGGCACGGAAGTGCGCCACCTGGTTCTCGGTTTCTACTGTCATCTCATCCAGGGGCAGGTGAAGATGTGCTCAAATTCTTTAGCATTTGTTCGCATCCTTTGCCACAAACCCCGTAAAACACAGGACACAACTTGCGACAAAAAGTTTTCAGAGACGTACGCAATTTTGCTTATCGCATCTATCCTACGGGCGTAAAATGTGAGAGTTTGTACGCAGTTGACTGAAATGTTAGCTCGAGTGCTGATAAATGAAAAAAAGTGTGGAATAACTGTGTCAGAGAGTATATTCATTCAGAGCTTTCTTCATTATGGTGTTGTGCCATAATATCAGTATCCTCTCGTTGTGTCGATGAATATCGGTGAATATAAAGGTAGAAGTTTTCACGAATTTCGTGACGAAACTTTTTTTGCGAGCATTGCCACTACCTTTTTATTATTGCGTGTTAGCGCCAAACATTTCTATAACTGAAACGCCTCTTGAACATCAGTAGTTTATTCGCGTATCGCTTGACATTGCGGATACATGCTTCCATAAAACCATCACGTATGTCGTTGTTATGGGATTTCACTTCACGGTAAGGCCTCTATAAGCCAGCGAACATGTAGAGGCTGGCTAATTCTCGTTGTTTACTGTTGGCAGCGTCACGATCCTCCTACCTCTCCCCACGAAATATTCCGTAATACGCCCCCACACGAATTCGTGAATTATTAATACCGCAAAATTAACCGCTCTTACGGTAGCTATCGGTGCAGATGGAAGGATAAATACCATCACTCCCATCTTTGTTTACGTTATATATTACCAACCATTATGTTACGCTATCTTTGTGCGTTTATGTATATATCTTTTAAAATAAAATGCGAAGATAAAGTGTCTGAAAGCCGTAAGTTAATATAAAATAATGAATAAGTGAGCCGGAAACGGAAGTTACATGAAAGGGAGTAAAAGAGTTAGTAGTTTAATGCATTTGAATGCATTAAACTACTAACTGTTTTACTCCCTTTCATGTAACTTCCGTCTCCGGCTCACTTATTTATTATTTTATATTTTTTAAATATATATATATTTATACGTTATAGCCACATTTGTCCCAATAACTGTATGTAGTCATCGCTGTGAAGAAAGTGCGATAAAGAGACGGCCCTTTGAAGCCTACACCAGCCTACCAACTTCCTAGCATATATTGTACGCAGACACGACGCACTGATAAAGACATTTAAACTGATCTACGGCTACTGAGATCACGAATCTCGAAGACAACATTTTATTTGCAGTACGATCGACTCGATGTGTCACGAGCCCACTTCTTCGACCTTATTGTGGGACTTCAGAGTCCCGAGGACCTGCAAAAGAGGTTTGCTTTAAATTACGAGAGAGAAAAAAAACTTCTGTTTGCAAACTGTACACATTTGGGGCTGCAGTCCCGTCATTATTCTGTATTCTGTACTAGGCTGGATTTGTTCAAAGCCCTCACGGATAATGGGAAAAATGTCAGCAACTTTGAAGTCTCAGCAGGTGAGCATCTGCCTGTGATTTCGAGGGCTTTATGTGTCTTTTACTTTGAAGTACTAAGTTTAGCATTTTGTAATCTTCCGAATATTCCAGCGTTATTCCTCTTGAAATGGATGCCTGACGTTCTCAACGCTGGAAAGGCAACGGAATTTTTTTCTCTGCTCGTGAACGTAATCAAGTTCAACTCTGCGTTTCTTGACAAAGACGTCGTTACGGGAATTGTGCAGTAAGATATTTTCTGGCCTTCCTTCTTTCCTCTGCTTTCATCCAGTTCACATCATCCAGCTCATCACACCAGAGAGGATAAGAAGCTCTGTTGTGAAGTTTCTTATCATTTCTGGTGTTTAAGTATATTTGTAGATAGTATGCAGCAAAAGGCTCCCCTGTAATTTCCTTTACACCTGACGAAATGCAGTCTACTGCATGAAAGCTAGTGTCATGCAGTAAACCAAGAAAGCTTCGCTGTGCGTATCTTGCTGTGCTACGGAATCAGAATGAAGAAAAACACTATACTTTGCAAATTCTGTACAAATATCTTGTGAGTGTGGATTGAAATGTAAAATTATCACACCCCAAAAGGACGGGGTGTGATAAGTCATGTGGGTCAACTCTGCCTACAAATCTGGAGACCTCCGTCATTGGCTCATGATGTAGTGTGCCTGCATTCTTCGAAACTGTAAAGTGACAAAGTCTTCTGGCATTAGTTGTCATAAAAAAGAGATAACTTGCACAAGTATCGATAAATGCACGCGAGGCACGTTACAAAACTGAGTAATAGAAGTATGTGAAAATATATGGAGGGCAATACTTTGTGTTTGTGAAATGTGTAGGCTATGTTCTTCGCTGGCAGATATATGCCTCTGTCACCGTAGCTTGTTATGTTGTGTTGGAGTATAAACGAACAAAGTGAAAAAGGTGTAATGCCCATCTATCTGCATGGTGTTTGCTGCCTTTACAGTTAATGTACTCTCAGTATTTGGTTTTAATTTTAATCCCTCTTCCTTAGTTACACGTGCATCCTGTGTTGTCGAACAAATTCAGAAAATAGTGTTAAGGTGGGTGTTTTGCGTTACCTTGCCTCTACAAATTTTTCAATTGTGACAAATTTATACGAATTCTTTCAGCTCGGCCTCGATGTCCTCGACAGCATTGTTGGATATAGTACCATATCATCCGATATCCTCCCACATCTGGTTCCGACTGTGTGCCGTACGGTGGTGGTCGCTAACCTCTCAGAACCTAGCTATCGGGTAAGAATGGACCAGTGTCTCCAAGTACGACGCTTTACGGTGTACAATTGTTATAGTTAATATGTGGTTGTCCGAAGTGTTCTGTCTTTATTCTAGGTATACCTGTCTAATTGAATTCTATTTTTTAAAATAGAACACGTAGCTGTCTGCTTTGTTTTGAAAGATTAAATCCTCGTGATTCCATAGCGAGTAATTAATCTGCACCCTTTTACTTAGATTGCTTAGACATGTTTTTTTTTTTGTCACAGATTTTAATTAAAAAATTATTAGAAATTGCAAGATTGCATAAATTTTGCTTTCACAGGCAGGTTATATGGCCAGGTGGGCATGTTGTAGGATGGTGTATACTACTGGACGACTAATAAGCTAAATTAATTAACTTATTAATTTTCTGGGAAATGTCAGATAGCAGAATTGGAGCTACTATTCATTATTCAAATCCATCGTCCCCATTAAGCGTCCCTGAGAAGCGAAGATACCTTGAGATATAAACTCCCAAATTTTGCAAATGAGCCGAAACCAGAACTACGCGCTGCTGGAGCGCCGAAATAGAGAAAGCCGCATGTTCTGGTGTAATGGAGCACATTGGAGTAGGCGCTGGTCTGTTGGCCAGATAGACCGCAGGGCCATGATCGTGTTGTCCCTGTGCTAGAGAAGTGCATAGTTCTGGTTTCGGCTCATTCGCATAGCAAAATTCGGGAATTTGAATCTCAAGGTACGTTTGCTTCTGAGGGTGTTTAATAAGGAGGATGGATTTGAATAATAACTGGCTCCAATACTGCAATCTCTCATTTCACAGAAAGCATCCAGTTAATAAGTTAATGAATGAAATTTGGCTAATTAGTGGTCCAGTAGTATACGCTGTCCAATAGCTTGCCCGCCCTGCCGTATAACTCACCTGTGAAAACAAAGTTTAGGCAACTCTGATAGTTTTTTCATTAAAAATTTTTTAATAAAAAACTATCGGAGTTATATCGGAATCTTATCGGCGCTATCGGAAAACTATCGGACATATTTTTAATAAAAATATGTGTGAAATAAAAAAAAGCACCCTGTATACGATAGATCTGCAGACGTTTTACTATCTGTGCTGCATGTGTTGTTACTCGAATAAGTGTCGTTTTGAATTCTTATCAATCGCAGCTGATGCACAATCTCCAAGGAACGCATCTGGGACACTCTGTCGTGGAGTTCCTCTGCCGGATCCTGGAAGATAGGTTGTCCATCTTGTTTCCAAACATTAGATTATTTCACGAAAAATTCCATCTGTGACGCCTTCAGTAATCATTCCTTCTCTGGGATGGGTTTAGGATCAACTATAGAGACCACACGCTTCTCAAGGGTGCTATGTTCTTTCTGGGAGCTGGCCTGTGGGGCTCTAAAGCAGTGGCAACATTAAAGCACACACCGGCACATGTCCTGCCATCCATTGAGAAGGTTCGTTACCTTTTTCGTATCAGAATTTTTAACCTCTGTGGCGCTAAGCAGGAAGCATACTCCATAATTTTCTGCTGCTACTTAAACAGCTGCTACTTACTGCTACGCCTACTTACACAGCTCAACTTTAAAGGAGCACAGAAAGCGCCTCTTTCACTACCCTTTTTTAAACCAAGTGCCTATTAAAATGCACCATGCAAAGCAATTCATTGGACAGAGGCATCAATATAGCGCAATTCAATTTTAAAAATTGTGACCGTGCGCAACGGTGACGGTGCCCGCAACTAGCCGTCCGGATAGCTTCGACGTCATCATGGTGTAGCCCGGTGATTGGTTTAGAGAAACATTTCTGCTAGAGAGAAAGAAGCGGGAAAAACAAACGCGAAAAGCCCAATTGGAGCGTGACATCGCCGGTAACGTTTTCCGTCCTGTTCATTTCGCCATGCAGAGCGAGATATTTGACGTGGCTTTCTGCGCTCCTTTGAGCATAGAATATTTCAATTTCTTGTATTCTGTCACGTCTGTCCATCCGTAACATCACTACCCTCTCATCCTGGTACGGTGGTGGTAAGGCGTGGAGGTTCGTTAAGGTAAAAGCTACAAGTGAGCAAAGATCTATTCCACATACAATGATATTTGTGAAGTATTGACTGATTATGCTTGCAGTTTTTCTCTTGTTGGTCTGCCCATTCTTATGAGGAGTACATAGCCTGATTAGAACGCAACTATTGTAGACAATCAAAACAGAATCTGGTGAGGGCGGGTTTAAAATGACGCACTCTTTGTGCGTCTGTTCCAGTTTGTTTTCTGTCTATGTTGCCAGAGTGGATGCTATAACATCAGTAACGGAGCATTAAAGCACTCTCTCATAATAAAAGTCAACTCTGTGACGGTTCGCAGGCCCTGGACAGCAAACATGCCGCCGTCGCCTATGAAGCTGCTGTTGCGCTGCACTGGCTAATGTATAATCGACAGGCACTTCTCACTGCTCACGTGTGCAAGTTTCTCCTGGATGTCCTTGCAAAGCTCGTGTGCTTACCGGAGGTTGGTCTTCAACAGCGCACGTTAATGTTTTGTACGCGGGTGTGAGAAAGGGGCTGTTACACAGGTGCAACATGCTACAAACAGCACACAACAGCTGAGAGACTTAGTTCTCGACCTGGTTGCACAAGCCGAGGCGATGCACGACAATGGATCCTTTCAGGGTCCTGCCGACAAGCTCTTTGACATTGTGGAAAAGTGTGTACAGTTTGCACCAGTGAGTATCGTACATTAGCTCATCACTAGAGCTTTCTGCGGTGGAAAATTTACTTTTCCCGCGCAGATTTACAAATCTGCTGGATTCCACGGGCAAGAAAAAACGAACAAAAGAAAGTGGGGCATTCTTCCAAAATCGCGTGCTGACTCTTCCCGTGCACTTTTCCGGCCTTTCGTAACTTTTCAGTGAGCAAAGAAAAACTTGACTCAACTCTGTCAATCTCTCCCCAGTCACTGCAGTCACGACTGATATGGTTCAACCAGCGAAAAAAATTAATGGGATAAAATTAATTGGCAATAAATGGACAAAAATAAAGAAAGAAAGAACGAAAGAGAAACAATATATCACAGATCGATCGAAATCCTTACATAACAACATTCTGTACAACATGGAATGTTCTGCGAAAAATGGACGATTCTGAGGGATACAGCCGGTTCCGTGAGACATGGCCAAATCCGTGAAATTTCGAGGATTCACGAAAAGCTATAGGCTCTACTCATGACCAGGTTGTTGCATACCACGTGCTATGCCTTTATCGTTCAGCAGGAATCGTCTGTGCAACGTCTCATACAATATCAAGCTCACAGAGTTCAGCTTCCCGCACACAACTGGGTCAGCAACTTGTCGCAGCTGGTAGAGCGGTATTTCCAGGCGGAAACTTGCGGTCTCATTCGTGAGAAGACTTTGGACGTTCTGTCATTTGTTCTGAGCACTAACAGACACTTTTACGAGGCAAGTTTGTGCATCGTAGGTTTGTAGTACTGCAGGAAGCGCAATTGTGACCATGGTACGTCCAGGAGGAGCTGCTAGAGAACGTTATCCTTCCTCACTTTGGATCACTGGATTCAATTTCTAACCCGGTGATTGTCACAAAGGCGGTTCAACTCCTCACAGACTTCTTGCAAGACAGCGCGAGTGCACGTAATGAAGAAGTGCTGGAAATAGTGGGAAAAGTGAGGATTTTTTCTGTCTCAGAAATACCATTGTACGGGACTAATCTAGCAAATAGTATTACACATTTTGATCGTATTGTAGAGATAGAAGACTGCGTTTACCCCGCATCAAACTTTTCAGACTGATCACTGTTTTCCAGATGTTTTTTGGAATTTTTTGCGAGTGTTAGCGTCATGTAGAGAAAAAATAAAAAAATCGAGCAGCATCTCACCACATACGTTTTCAATGGCTTATAATCACACAAACAACATCATTTTTCGACTATCCTCGTGTTTGTTGACCTAGAGCAAGGGAGGCTCCGCCTCCTGGATAAGGGCCAATAGGAGGATGCAGAGGGCGGGCACTTCCCAAGCCTCTGCTCTCGCCTAAGAGATTGCACAGCGTCACCATTGTTTTGCGTGTCGTGATGCTTCTGCCACACTCTTAAAAATTAACTTCACCGCATAGCACACTCCTAGCCAACCATCATCTCGAATGGTATCATTACCTGCCCTGATTTGTTAAAACCGGGAGGTGTACGCTTTTTTTGTGACAATTATGAACAGCATAAGTGTCACAAAAAAGGCATGCGTCTCTCGTTTTCAACAAATCAGGGCAGATAATGACATAGTTCGAGATGATGGTTGGCTAGGAGTGTGCTATGTGGGGAAGTTCATTTTTAAGAGTGCATAGCGCGCCAGCCGGAGGGGTCGTCGCAAGAAGCAGACGAATGCGAGTCACCACACGCACCCGAAGCGGTAATGGTGTGCCATCTCTTAGACGAGAGCAGAGGCTTGGGAAGTGCTAGCCCTCCGCATCCTCCTATTGGCCCTTATCCAGGAGGCGGAGCCTCCCTTACTCTTGGTCAACAAATGCGAGGGTAGTCACGTTATGCATTACATAATCCTCTTCTTCTGTATGTTGGAAGTACCTGTGTGTTGTGATATGAAAATGAAGCGCACGCAGGAAAAAATGGCAGCTTTTGAGCAAGATAGGCCATAGAAAATGCAGGGGGTGAGACTTTGCTCAGTTTTTAATTTTTGCTCTACATGGCCAATAACACTCGTAAAAAATTCCAATAAGACTCGCGACAAATGGTCGCCAGTCTGCAAAGTTTGATGCACGATAAACGCAGTGTTTGTGATGCGATTGAAATGTGCAATGTTTGCTAGACTAACCCTGTAGATGTATGTACTTATATGTGGCCGTCTATCAGGTTCTGAACCATCCATCGTGGTCGACAAAGCCAGGATCAGCCGAAGAGGTCCGAGTGATCGAGACGACCGCTCAGGGGCTCATAGATGTCTTCAAAGTATGCTGCCATCTTTAAAATGGTTTTCATTTTATTATTGACGCGTGTTCCATAACGGTGCTTCAGAAAAAGATGAGGGTTGGACCTGAGAGCGCCATTTTAGCCTACAAATTGCTCACAGACCACTTGCTGCAACAGTACGGGCAACCAGAGCCTGTTGATGACTTGGCACCTGTGAGGCTTGTGGTACGTTATGCTCTTATTGATAGTGCACTGTCACTAGAGGCACTAACCTGTTTAGTTTGGGACAGATCTGCTTCTTTGCCCGCCTTCATGCAGTTCTCCAGTGACTGTACTGCGAGACTTTCATCTTGACAAAGGCGTGATACAGTCTCCTTCTGTTCTCTTTGTAGATACTGAATTTCTTGCTTTGTATCCGTCTCGATGAAGCTTGTCAGCTTGGAATCAGTGACGATGATGGCGTTCATTTCAGTCCACACCTTCTCCCTTCAACCAGGTGACACAACCATATTAAGTGTTTTTCTCGATCCACATCCTAATCATCACTCATTTTGAGCAGAGAAAGCTTGAGCGATAAAGCCAGTCAGGTTGCATCATCCCCATCTGCAGGAAGTCCAGTTGTAGAACCAGCTCAGCTCAACGTTGCTTACATGAACCTGGAAGATGCATTCAAGGCAGTGGTTGCATGTGTCAAGCTGGTACGCGTGTTTCTTTCTTTCTTTTCTTTTTTATGCTCATTGCTCGGCGTTAGTAGTACATGAAGAGAAAAACCATACTTTTAGCGATTGTAGCCATAAAAATGATTTCAGACAATCGCAGACGACACAGAGCCTTTACATGTTAACAATGTGAAGCAGAGGCGTCGTTTAATCTAGACTCCGATATTCAGACTCGTAGTTTAAAGTGTCCAGAGAGAGAAATATTTTTATTGCAAATATCTGCATCATCTGGCATGCAAAAGAAGTTTGTAGTAAATGTCTAACGAATGTCTTGCACGGTATTGCGGATCATTATCAATTTTCTCGTAAAATATCTATCGCAGAAAAACGTACGAGAACTCGTAAGAAATATGCAAAGCATGTACAAGCGTGTTGGCATTGTACTTTGCAGACCAGGTTGGATTTTCTGTCTTCTTTATCGCTCAGGAACGGGAATGGACAGTTCTGTCATCAGTGTTGCAGCATTTGCCAGGTCTGATGAAAGATAGGGGCTTGGTGCTCTGCGGACAGTGCTCCATAAAGAAGCTCTGCCTTGCCCTGTGTTCTCTTGTGAGTAAATGTTCTCAATGTGTAGCAGTACTAACTGTGACTTCACCTACCTACATAGTTAAATGGACAACCACAGTTTGACCTCACACCTAGTCCCACAAAATGCAGGTGGCCGACAAAGGCAAAAAGGCCTTCGAACAACTTCGTAGAGTCCCACCAGGGGTGGTTTCGTCTGACCTCATAGTGCTGGTTTTCCCTGTCCTCGGAGTCCTAACTATCTACCGTGGAGAACTGGACAGCTACGTTGTGGTAAGTCATTAGTGGGGAAGTTTATTCCCAGTGGTGACAGGCATGGAAACCATAAGGTGACAGGCTAGAAGGAAGAGAAAGCAAAGGATCTGCTGTAAGGAAGAGGTTTCAGAAAATATGGAAACAGAACCTGTACGTGCAAACGCCAGACTACCGACTGGATGTCAGTGTGGATAACGCTGTTAGCACCCACACAGTGCCTGTAACCTCTGCAACTGCGCTACTCGAAACAGGTGTATCCTAACACATATTAAGTACATCCACGAACATTGTATTTGTGGGAGAGAAACGTCTTTGCTTCTGAGCGTTTAGGAGATTATGGCATCTACACTCTTCCAGCAGTTAACTGCACAACGAAGGATGGCATGCCATTTTGGTTCATTAACCACTCTCAATTGTGGCTCCACCTAGCTGGACACTTGAGCTTACCTACTAGATGCACTGGATCTGCGCATGTAACCTTTGTTATCGCACCTCACCTGCACACACCGCAGGTCTTGTGATTATAGCCACTGATATCTCCCGTATCGCTGTATACTTAGAGGTATACGCAGGTTTGGTTATACCTGCAAATGAGAATTAATGTCTCTGTCTACGTCCCCCAGGTGGAGCCAAAATTGACCCAAAGAATCCAAAATGGTGTCAAAATGTGTCATTCTCTGCGTCGATAAGCCTGGAATAGCATTTTTTAGGGACAGTTGTTGATGACACAATGTTCCTGAGTGGTTTGCAACATAACATTTTCATCATGCGCATTTTTTCCCACAAATGCAGTGACCGCAAATCCGTGGATAGACTCAAGATCTGCGCGGGTGCGGATACACCTATTTCAAGCAGCGCGGTTGTAGATGCGGTCGCGAATCTGACACACGCACGTACAGTGCGGATGCAGATACTGTCAGTGTTGTCTGTACTCACCTCTGACTATATTGATAGTTTGGCCATCGTATCATCAATCATGTTTCAGAGAATGTTCATCAGCAGCCTAGAAGTGGGATTGGTATCTAAGTCTGCCTGTACCTGCATTCGAGCTCTGATGCTGGCAACACTGGAGATGCCCGATGCTATGTACAAGCTGTTCCCTGATGTCCTGCAGAAGTTGGCTCAAATCTCTGCAACAGTGGCTGTTGCTGTGCCGCTTCTTGAGTACCTGTCAAGTAGGTTACTGCCATATTGAGAAAGTGTGCCTTCTGAAAAGATGGGCTAAAATATACCTCATCTTACCTTATCTTGAAGAATGAACCTTACCAGGGTGGTACACAAACATCATTTATCAAAGTTGAAGATTTCACACATTTATCCGAGGCTTTAAAATTTAAACCTCATCCTCATCTCGCAACACTTATGCAACATATTTTAAGAAAAGATCTTCCAGGGAACAGTAGTGCAAGCGATACTTCCCTGACGACCTTTTTATCGTCCGCGCAACGCATTACTGCAATTTTCTGGAACAGTGTGGTAGCTTAAATTTGAATACGATCGTGGACTGATTTTTCAGCCTCCAAAAATGAGGACACATATAACAAAGGGAGCCATTAAGTTATCAGTGGCTTTGAGCAAGATTTCATATTTCAGATGTTATCAGAATTCCTCAGCTGTATGTCAGCTTTGTGGAAGAAGAATACAGAAAAATCTTCGCTATTGCCCTGCCTTATACAAACCCTGTCAAGTGAGTGTCTATGATTGTCGCGTGAAGTACCTAATGTCCAATAGCCTTACATGCGTGTGAATTTTCTGTATTGCAGATTCAATCACTTCACTGTTGCGCTTGCTCTGCATGTTATTGCAATGTGGTTTCTCAAGTGTCGTATCACGTTTCGCAAAGACTTTGTGTCCTATATCATCAAGGTAAGCATCACTGATCTCCTGTAACTGAGTCGTTTTACCTCGTTATCAAGAGGGCACTTTGTTATCTAAAGAAGATTGGATTTTCTTATCTGGCACACAGTTAGTCCTTCCTATGTACAGGGCCTTTAGCAGATGCCCTTTGTTTCCAACTATCTAGAAAACACTAAGTTTTTTACTAGAGGACACCTTTAATGTGTTATTCAGAACATGCTTTAGCCTTCCTATAATAAAGAGGACACTTTTTAAAAATTATTTATGTGCTGGACACTGACCTTGTCATCTGGCTCTTCTATAATGAATGAAACTGGCACCACCCATAAGATGTGGGTAATGCTATTAGGGCTGTGCGAATATTTGACACGTCGAATGCGAATAAAATATTTTTGGTATTCATATTCAATTTGACCATTTGATGTTTGTCGCTTTCGAATGAACCGAATATTGTTGAATATTCATTCGAGATCTTCCGACTGCACAAGCTGTTTGCAACCCTGCACAGACCTTCTTGCGCACGTCGGGTGTATCACTCACCAAGTCCCCGAAAAGATTACTCCACAGCTCCTCGTCGAAA
The DNA here is from genome assembly GCF_037126465.1 of Ornithodoros turicata. Classification (NCBI taxonomy): domain Eukaryota; kingdom Metazoa; phylum Arthropoda; class Arachnida; order Ixodida; family Argasidae; genus Ornithodoros; species Ornithodoros turicata. The sequence goes on from NC_088204.1 coordinate 82,812,896, forward strand.
CGTACATGGCGAAACGTACATGGCGGATGGCTAAAATTTCACGTAAATGTTGCGTATGGAATGTCCGCGGAACATATTGCTTCATGAATAAACGTTCTTCGCAAAGGCAACACGGGGGAGCAGTACGCAAGAGCGCTGCGTTGTTTGCACTCTCGTGCGCAATCGCTATTGGCACTATGAGCTGTATGCTCTCGAATGAGTTTCACTTTAGGGCACACATTGGTCCTTGTTGTGCTAAGCTTTAAACCTCTCCGTATCAGCAACCAGGCAAGGGTACATGTTAATCACACACACAAAACCCGACACACGTACACGATATCAAACACTGTTGCAAAGGGTCAGCTGTGTTTGAGATTGTGTATGTTGTCTTCTTTCTTCCCTGTCTCAGTTTTTTTTTTCATGTGTTTCTCTTCGTGTGCTGAGAGTACACGAATGCTTCATGAATCATAACGCCAACACTGTCCAATGATGCACACTTTGACAGCTCCTACAGCACTGCATGCAAACAGGGGAGGAAAAAGAGCCGTAAGGGAGTATTTGACACACAGGCTGTCCGTTACTGTGGAGTACAGCACTAGTAATCAGGTGCTACAAATACCAGCAAGTACTACGATGCCGTTCCACAACCACCTCAAAACTGCATCCCGGTATCCTAAGCGAGTTTCTCAAAAGCAGGAACTGCGATCATCGCGGCTGCACTTTCGGGTGTCATGAGTGGGGTGGGAAAGCAATCTGTGCCACGTGAGAGAGCAGCGGTTTTGATAGGGCTCGACCTGCATTCTTTCAGCATTGTGGAAGACGAAGTGCAGCTGTGTAGGATATATTTAGCTATACCTGCCATCGTTCTCCAGTGAAAACGTGTTTTCTTCCGCTGCTAATCTTGTTGCTGTGCTGGAATACCTGCTTCCAGAGTAATCTATCCGTACTGTAGCTCGATAAGGGTGCTTCTAAGGTTATCAGTATGTCACCATATCCATGGGACTGTACGTAACGCTCTTTGCAATAAACAGAGTTGCTTAGAGTATTTGTGTCATATTTTCTCTTTAGTATTCGATTTGATACTCGACATTTTTACTATTCGCACAGCCCTACATGCTATGTCTCTATATGCTTATATGTTGCTCTCTATGCTATACTTCTAGACCCGAAAGTTTAGACACGCATGGACACACAGAGACAAAACGTCCCTCTGTTGTCCGTGTGTGTCTGCACTTTCATTTGTGGATGGAATACCAACATGCCCAACACTTAATCCTTCCACTATACTTGTATATGGTCGTGCAAAAGATGAAAATCACTTCTGAAGCAAGCGGATGAAGTACTTGCTCAAAACAGAAACATACTACGCATAAAATACTTTTCAAATACACAGTCAAAATAACATCTATACAGAACTTGAGATCAAATCTGGACCTGCACCCTGAAGACTCTTCCCTGGATGAGCTGGCACAACGAAAACGAAGTAGCAGTCTCAATGATCCTTCCTCTTCCTCTGGACAGCCACGAAGGTATGAAATCAGGTGTCTGTTTTAGTTGTTCGTGGAAGTGATTTTTGGTTGAGCTGTAGCTGCCGAATTGGATGGTGAAGTTTATCTGTGTGGGCATTCGGAAGTGGCATAGCCAAGGGGGGATTGAGGGATCATTCCCTCCCACCCCCATACACACACACACGAAATCATGCCTTTGGTGGTGCGTTTGAGAGAGGGAAAAAGGGTGAAATCCTACTACTTCATGTAAAGTTCCTGTAGAACCTTATTTTAAAATATTTTTTTTAGCTGTGTTACTGGCATTCCGTAATGCTACCAAGTTATCCCAGTGTAAGGGAGATAGCCAGAACTGTGTAACGTGCTGTGACAGAGTACGAGGATTGTTACCGGAAATGGTAACAGGAGCAAGAAACGTTAGTTACCCTGTTTTTACGGGAAACGTCAATAAAAACAGAAATGAAAATATTTTCATTTCTAGAAACCGAAACCAAAACGAGATCCAAGGGCGGTAATGATAATGGAAACCAAATTCATGAACTTGTCTTTCACTGAATTTATGCACATCATCAGCCTTTTGTAGAGATTTGCAAGTATTGTACTGAACGTAAAGCTCTCCAATCAATCCACACGAATTTCCAACTGTTGACCGCAAACGGTATCAAAAATACGTAGCTTGGAAACGAAAACAGAAATGAAACACTGGTTCTGGAACAGAAACGGAAACCGACATTGAAACTAACTTGGAGGCGAAAATGAAAACAAAAGTCCAATTATTTTTTTTTTATGTGCCAAAGACAGAAATATAATTTTCATTAACAAGCCCTACAGTTGACTTTCTGGGAGCCATATAATTTGTCCAAACTACCGAGCAGTTAGTTGCAGATTGCAGTTTCTCCAAAGCCTGTATGGAATTTAGCTAAAGAGGAAGCTCCATCACAGAGACTGCTTATCTCGGCATGTAAATGGAAATTTTGCAAGTGTCGGTAGTTCCGAGACCAACGCTGATCCTCATGATTGACGGGCACGTTCGCCTCGACACTTAGATGCCTTTTACCGTTGTCATAGCTCCACCTTTGCTGTACGCTGGTTGAGTAAGTTGACTACTGCTTTGCCATCTTGCTCACACAATTATGCTGTTAATGCGGTTGTTGGCACCGATTACTGACATGGCAACGGCCTGAATCGCATCCTGGCAGAACAGCTTTCTGACTTAACGTTGAGGATAACACATTGGTAACTCCTCGCACAAAATCCACCGGCATTATCTGTGGAACCGTCGAGTACATCCACTCATGCCTACGTGCTGGCTTCAGTGCTACGTCGGCACAACCACTGCATAACCTCCCTGATATGCCACAATCTGAAATACATATACACTCTTGTGGCTTCTTGATGATCGGAAGATGGACACTCCGAAAATGCAAATGTCGAGCTCCAGCCTAAGTGTGTACAAAACATTGAGCTATTCCTTGAAGAAGCGGTCCCGAATATTGGACTCGAAAATACGGGACTTTATCGTATTCAGTTGTGATACATCCTGGAAGGAGTTCTTTCTCATTGCCATCGCACAGGTGCAACAAGTTTGGAACCCGAGGCAGTCCTACGAGTTAATTTAAAAGTATCATTGATGCCTGGACAGCTAAAGAAAATGGCTGAATACAGTATTGACACTGAATATGAATCAACTTTTCTTTTTCTTTTTCCATAAGTTACTAAAACAAATCTTAAAAACTGAGCATTTTATTATACAATTTTTTTAGCATTCCATATATGGTATCGTTGAAAAAGGTTTTGACTTCTGTCACGCCTGCGGTATTTTTTATGAAGCGAAAGAAATACTGGACTTTATGTATATTGGTTCTGTGGAGAGTTGGATGGTGCCAGTTGGTGTCTCAAAAATCGGAAACTTTTTGTGAATTTTGAAGTGAACTTACAGTGGATTGACCCCACGTTAACCAAAGCAAAAATTTGTGTGAAACCAAAGAAGTGTGTTATCTTCCGAAACGCAATTTAGTCCAACACATTTCTATGTGTTACTATTGCATTTACAAACTTGCGTGCTCAAAAATTTGTATGTAGCCCTTCTCTGTTGTATTGTGCATACTTGAGCATGCATTTTCCTGTAATGCCTGCATTAGAGCCCCGTACACAACGAAGCATGCTGTGAATTGCACCATCGTGCCACACACTAATCATTTTATCGTGAACTAAATTTATTTGTGTCACTTCGTACGCATTTACGTCTTTTTGTATGCCTGGTTTAACATCATCGTCTATTTTTTTTTTCCAATCCATTCCTTTTCCTTCTTATGGCTCTCTGCGCTATCTATTAAACGGCTATGGCACTTTGCTATTGCACTCTGACATTATCTTACGCTTGCATTTCATCGATATCGCGCACCTTGCCCTTTTTTTACAACTTTCGCCTACCCCCCTTCTCCCCCTGTTGGTAACTATTCGCTCCTTCCCTATCCTTTTCGACCCAATCATTGCACTTGGCATGCTCCCCAAACCCTCCAGGATCGATCCTCGTCACTCAGTAGCGAGCGTAAACTACAGCCCCGGTGCATCGTCTTCCAGCGACACCGCCCTGCTCCAGGAAGAATTGCTGGAGATGTTTGTTGACCTGATGTCACAGTACTCCTTCGGCATGTGCTCGTCAAACCCCAAACGGTGAGTACCAACACCTAGAGCACTGTATGAACTGGTTCCGCAGTCTCAGTTTTCAAACTGGGTCCAGTTGGAGAATTTTGCTGGGCTTTGAACATGATGGCAGTTGATGTTTTGAGGCTAGAACACATAGAAAGGAACACATGACGAACCCTCGGAAATAGCTGGGGACGTGTGTTAGTTTAGCTCAATTGGTAGGAGGCCTGGACCGGCAATCCAGAAGATGTGAGTTCGAGTCCTACAGCTGGCTAACCTTTTCAGTGTCTTCCTTCTTTCATCATTAATTTCTTAGGCACTTGAGGCTTTGTATGTATTTGTCCCTTCTGTGTGTTCCATCCTCAGGACATCAATTGCCGTCATGTTCAACAGATGCCGTTTGCGTCGCCCCGTCGTGTGAGTGTATGTGCAAGTGAGGAAACGTGTAAGAGTGAAAGTGGAGTGAGTGAGTGAGGGAATGAGCGTATGCGCTTGTCCCTTCAAATGACGCACCCTTGGAAGTCACTGGAGAGGTGTGTTAGCTTAACTCAATAGACGAGTTCAGAAAATCCCAAGGTGCTTAGTGCCGCTTTGAACTGTGGGAGTTTACTAATGCGAAAGAAACGGGTGAAACAGCCGGCTAACCTTTTCCTTCTTTCATCACCAATCGTTCACATGATCATCCAAATGGGTTCATTGCACAAAAACAGCTCAACTAAAAAGCGAATGTTTTTGTTTGTTTGTTGAAATTTTTGTTATGGGTGTTACGAAAACAGTAATAGGCTAAGTCCCGATTGAAGGTTGGTCTTGTCATTATAAATTTGCGGGGATGTGCTTGGAAGGGTAAGGAATAGATGGCCACTACAGTCAAACTCCTTTACAACGAAACTCAGGGGACAGCAAACAAAATTTGCAGTAAAGGTATTTTCGTTAAAAAGGATGTCCATTATTGGACCTATAGGGCTCCAGCGGGACCGCAAAAAAAATTGCTGTAGTGGTATTTTCGTTAAAAAGGTGTTCGCTATAAAGGAGTTTGACTGTAGTATAGACATTTTTTTTTCCTCTCCCGTTGCAGGACACCAGCGTCTGAGCACATGGTGAAGAACGGACGCTCCATGACGTGGCTGGTGGGTCGGAAACTCGTTACTGTAACGACGAGCGGCTGCGGCAACCGTGCCTTCCGCGTCGGCATGTGTGAACGCTGCTACCGCACTTGCCGCGACTCTGCAGAAGACGACGACGGTACGTTACGTGTGCTTTGCAACTACTATAAGACAGATGCCTCAACAGTTGGTTTCCATGCATCCGATGGAGATCACGAGATAGATGGAGTTATTCCAATACGGAAGCGAAGCGATGATTTGAGCAGGCTACTGTTATGTGCAAACATAGTCTACAGTAGAGTCCTGCACAGCCACGGGCCAAAATATGCCAGTGCCCGGCCCGACAAACATGTTTCTGAGACTGGGCCAGGTCACACTGCTGATTCCACAAAATGCAGAACTATTAGTTCGTACGATCGTGTGCTTGCATCATTCCTGCGCATATATTTGCAAAAACATACAAAGGACACTGCGTTATGCGTACGATTCGACACACTCAAAGCCACTTATTGCTCCTCGCGTATTTCACAATCATGCTTACAAAGCTCGGTGAGGGGTGACCAAGAATGGTTATAAGAAACACAAACCCAGAGGTGAATGCTCTACTGTGTCAGGTTTCTGGTCTGTGTCTGACTCTGCATAGGCTTCAACATCAAACTTGTCGCAACAGATGGCGAGCAACTGGAGAAAGCTCAGCTTCGGCAACACGAATATTTGAACGACAAGCAAGGTAGGCGTAGGCATCAGTCCGACTTTCAAGGAAGATCTGTGGGACGTGCTGTACCAGGAAGAACCAAAGATGACCTTAGTCTGCGTGAAGTCACTACGGAGCAGCAGAACAGGTAGCCAAACTGTTACCCCCTAACTAGGTGTTCAAAATGTAGCTATCTGGGACGCTGATCTTGTTAGCAACCATGGTTAGACGTGTGCGCGGGTGCGGTTATGCACGTCGATTCGTGCAGGTATCCGCAATACATCGTGCTGTGCGGATAAAAGTGTAACATCTTGAAATGCACGCAGAAAATGTGAGCAGATATCCACATTTTATCCGCAAATAAGCATTAGTATCTCTGTCTGCGTCCCCCAGGTGGTGTCAAAATTCACGCATCGAATCGAAACATTTGTAATATATTTTCGTCGTTTGACTGTTTCCTACAAATACAGTGACAGTGGATGCGCGGATGCACTCAATATCCGCACGGTTGCAAATACACCTAATGCTAGTGCAGTTGTGAATGGATCTTACACACGCGGCTACAGTGTTGATGCGGATACCATCAATGTTATCTGCACTCACCTCTAACCATTGTCTCGACTCTCGTGGTCATCATTTACTGTATTTATGGAGTGGCCGAGTTCCAGGTAGAATTACGAGCCGCTTCTTTCTGTCCACAATGCCCGGTGTTTTTTGCCGACGCAGCACTGCAAACACGGAGCCAGTCCTGCCACCTGCGGGAGAGCCCGGAAAAGTTCTAACGCACGTGTGCAGCTGCTGGTGCATCGGCTGGGCCGAAATATTCGTAAGAAGTGCCACGGGCAATGTATCTTGGATGATAAGGCTGCAGAACAACATGTTTTCCAAGACCTGCAATCCAGTAAGTGTGCCGCCACGCAGCGTCTACAGCACCTCGTAACTCGGTTTCATCCGCAGGACTTTCCACTTCCGGATCTAACCTCCATCTTCCAGCACCTTCAACTTGAGGGTGACGAGCCAGAGAGACCTCCAGTCTCGAGGTCAACGTCGCTCGATTGCGGCCTTAGTGTACAAGAAGAGTCGAGAAGAGATTCGACGACATCGCACTCCAGCGATGGCCTAGATGGGGAACAATCTATCAACTACAGCAGTGCTGAAAACCTTTGCGTCAGTGAGTGATCGAGCGGCTATGATCTGTGCCAACTACCTGCCTTTCAACATCTCCTCGTCTGTTGCGCATATTGATGCACAACCTCTGTAGGGCGACGAGTATTTTTTCTGAATTATTCCCGCGACACACGTAGCGTTATTTGTGTTTCACGTCCCCTATTTCTCATTGGCACAGCGAAGCGATCGGCATCGCCTCTTCGTCGGACAAACTCCAGTCCAGAGGTGCCGGGGCACTCTGCATCCTCACCAACTACTCCCGTCGCTGCAGCAACTTCTCCACGATCTTCGCACGTCAGTATTGCCACTATGTTGCCAACTTCGAGCGTAACGTCACGACCCCTGAGCCCATCCGGCCACCCCGAAGATGAACAGACGCGACTGTCTGCGCTCAGAAAGTCTCCTCGTAAAGAAGACCGGTGAGAGCCTGGTCATGTGGAACTTGATTAATTAATTGACTAATTAATTAGACAATCTAGGAAACGCTTCGGGGCCAAACATGGTTATGGGTCGGGTGCAGCTTGACTGAGGTACACACTGAGGTACACAGCTCAGCCTTGCTGCTCTGTTGAGTATTTTGCCAGTTTGGCATTTTATTTATGCAATGGAAGGCACTGTTGGTGCAGATATACTGTTTTTTTTCTTTCTTCTTTCTTTCTTTTTTTTTTCTTCCCCCGTTACAGATTTTTAATAATAAAAATGCTCTAAGAGCAGTGCACATACAGGCTTTGCAGGCCGATTATATGACCAGCAGAACATTCTTGCGTATGAACGGTTCCTCTTCAAGCAGCAGACTGGCGAAGACTACAAGACAAAGAAGCGCATGAAGGCTTTGTCTTCTTCTTATTTTACGTATCTTAAAATTATTTGCCACTTTATTCTCGTTGCACATTTACGTCATTCACATCGCCATCATTATGATCTTTTTGAATACTGAACTATACTTCCTCGTGTTTGTCCAGGTATGAATCCATACCCGAGGAGTCTCACTCCACGGCTCGTCTGCGGCCGCTCTCCAAAGCACATCTGAAGCTCGACTTCTCCCATACCAAGTTTTCGTCAGCCGCAGGGCCAGCAACTGCCGAAGTTGTCTTACGACCTCGACAGGCACTGAGTCCACCTGCACCCCGTATGCGGAGTTCAAATTGTAAGCGACATTTTTTTAGTGAGTACGGCGCAGTCTCCGTGAATTCGAACTTGAGGGGTCCGCTCTGAATTGGAACTTGATGCATGGGAGACGTGTCGTGGCTCGCTAGGCCTTGACGCACGTCTGCGGTCACACAATGGTGGAGATATTAGAGGCTCATTCTTTCCAGAATATTTTAAATACGAGCTTACTTTCGTTTCTTAGGCAGCGGCGTTTTTTTAATTTTCACGATTTATCTGCAGAGTAACAGACTGGGCAGCATTATGGACATAAAATTTGGGGGCATAATACGTCCTCAAACGTATACTTTAGCTTTCCGACACTGTTCTTATTTGTTTTATCTTCGTTACAAACCCCGAAGTTTATCTTGGCGAACCCTGTACATTGACTCTATGGGGCATTTGACGTCTATGTTCAGCGCTATCATGGGCATGTGGATTTGGAACAGGTCTGATCGTAGTGTTCTGTGTATGCGCACTGCTGCATTTTTCAATACCGATTCACTGAATTGTAGCCCACGACAGCTCTCGCATATGTGCCACTGACAACATTTATCTTCACGTGCTTCAGACAGCGACACAAGTCCGCTTCGCGGGACGCGCTATGTTTTTCGCAGATACTGCTTCATGTCGTGGCGTGCGCAGCATGGACTAAGAACACTGACGCACATGCTGAAACGCCGTTCACTGCTTAGCGCCGGAGCAAGAAAGAGTTCGGTATAATTTCCATTGTAGCTCCGTAACGGAATCAAAGGTTTCAATTATGATAACGAGTACGAAATTAGCGTAGCCTGTACCGTAACTTGAAGTAAACTGTTTTTTGCATTTTAGTGCCCCTTTAAAACCACTAAATTCCTGGCACTCACACTCATGTTTGGGTGGCAACGGTCACGTGACACATGCAGTATCTGATGGTGCCAAGGCATGAAACTGACCAGAAAATGTGCCAAGTGGATGTTTTTGAGGTTCAAGTTTTCAAAAAACGTTTTCGTTCCCAGTGAGAAGTGACGGAGCATCGACGAAGCTTTCACGTGCCAGTTCATTCCGAGACAGGGGACACACTGTCTCAGGAATGAGCCCAGTTGCCCAGCAAGTTGCGCTTCCAAACGTCTCTTACATAGACATGTACAGGTGTGGCATGAACCCAAAGTAAGCTCCCCGATGATGATGAGCCTTGGTCATGTGACTTTTCCCACTTCTGTGTTCTTACAGCTTCGTATTCCTCCACCTGTACAACAATGCCTGGTTCAGCAAGCACGCTTCTGAACGCCCCATTTTACTCCCAGAATCCTTCGTTGTAAGTAAGGACTAAGTGAAGGGGGTCCTTATTTTCGAATCATGCTTCGTGTGCCGAGATTTTTCTTCTCTCGCCACTAGGAACGCTCTTTGACTGTGTTCGACTACCTGCCAACATACGAGACGCACAAGATTGGAGTCCTTTATGTCGGACCGGGACAGGTAGTGTTACCCGCTATCGCGTTAACGATTTAGCGAGCCATTACCGAGCCATCACTGCATCGTTCCGTCGTAATATCGTAGGCAAAGGACTCGACCGCTATCTTATCTAACCACTGCGGGTCTCAGCGTTACACCAAGTTCATACTCGGACTTGGTCGAACCATCCGCCTGCGAGAGACTGACCCAAAAATGACGTACGTCGGTGGCCTCGACTTTCAGGAATCTGACGGGAACTATGCAATCAGCTGGCAGGATGATATCATGCAAGGTGAGCTTCTCTTGTAGTGCACAGATGGGGTTATCCAGACCCTCAGTTTGGGGGGACTTTTCTTTGTCCGAGTGTGTAGTGGGGGAGGGAAGAGAGGGAAATATCCAATGGTATAAACTGACGTTTTGGGGGAATCGGCCAACTGCCCCCTCCGATTCTTGGATCCGCAACTGCCTGCAAGGCTCAAAAGCTAGGGTACCTTGTGAAGCTAGGAAAAAGTGTTGTTCAACGTAATTGTAACGGCACATTTTATGTACGCGAATCTCCGTATTTACTCGCAAAATTAACGCACCTCCTAGGTTGCCGAAGAAACGCTGGTCTGTTTATCATCCCCGCGTATTTAACGTATCGTGGCTCTGGCAGCACTGCACCGTGTACTTCAGTCCAGTATCTCGCAAAATTTGCAAAAGCGAGGCTTCTGCAAGTGGATCTATTGAGCTGCAATATTTTTCCTTCGGTAATTCATCCTCCTCCCAGGGTGAGAGGGTGAAAGAGCACACTGTCGCCTCTTGAGTCCTGGACAAAGATTAAAAGAAAACAGAAAATGCAACCCAAGATAAGGGCAGTTCCGATAGCGTCACCCGATACACGTGTTTTTGTTTTGTTTCCGCAAGTTAAACCTCATCTTCAACACATGAGGTGGCACTGTGGCAGCATCTTCGACGCATGAGGCTCCTTCACCCTCTCACATTGGGGGTGAAGGAAAGACGCGTCTCCGAAGATGCGCGATGGACAAAATAAAGAAAAAAATGGTGTTGCGTCACAAATTTTTTGCGGACAATCTACCGAATGCATTTTTGTTCGGAAACGGCTACGATATCAGGCCACCGAAAGGAACAGATGTTCTCATCGGAACAACTTCGTAGCTTTTATAATTAAAAAGTTAATTAACGATTTTTAGGTAGTTAGTCATTTCACTGTTGAGCAACATATGGCCAAGAACGTCCGCCGGCCCAGAGGTGATAGAAGTAAAAACAGATTGTCTATAGACCTTATAGTTTTTTTTTTTATAAATCTGTCACGAAAAAAAGTGAATCTGAAAAATCTGTCACGTTTTTCTGTTTCTTGACAGTTATTTACCACGTTGCCACCTTGATGCCAAACAGGGAGAAGGACAAATTACGTAGCAACAAGAAAAGGCACATTGGAAATGACCTCGTCATAATCGTTTACAATGAGAGTGGTCAAGAGTATAGCCTCAACACTATGGTTGGTTGAGCTCTCCTCTCAGAAGTGTGTCTTTTGATTGCTTCTTTTAATTCCAGGGAGAGTTCGCAAATGCTTGCGTCATCATTGAACCTCGAGGTTTTGCAGTTAATATTGTTTCTTTAAAAGGAAAGCCAGGTACGTTGTGCTTTTAACCATGGTGCTTCTTTGTGCATTTTGACTCCCTTCGGCAACTCTAAGCAAACATTGTGACTACATTGCAGACTAGCGTAAATTTCACCCTGACAGATCCATGAAATGAATCTTTCTTGTCAGGTTGCAACAAAATGCTATGCTCTGTTACATTGATTGATCGGTTCTGAGTGTCAATTATTATCTGTTACAGAAGTAATGGAGCTGTTGAAGCACAGTGATGCTCAAATTGTACCGGACAACAGTTTGTCTTTGTATGTCAGACAGCTGGCTCTACATGCCAATGTGAGTGGTTCTAGTTTTTTGACATGGGTATAATTGATACTGAATGACTGCGTTGTGTAGTAAGTATGACTACGTGCTATACATTTATGCTCTGCACACCTTAAAGGTCGTATAAGTGCCCGTCTGACAGAGGTGTTACACACTCTCTTCAAGAGGATGTCCACCCAACCATATAACTCAACTGCAAGAACAGCACCTATGCTGCTATGATAGCCTTTTATAGAAAATCTGTAATGAATACTCTATATATAATGAAAAACTCTGTAATACGGGGCTTTTTTTATGCATTGCAGAATATTTATGATAAAACTATGAGAGCTACCTAGATACCATTTTCACAGCGGGGTCATGCAGCCAGCCTGGCAGACATCCTGACGGAAAGTGTATGTGACTACTGGATTACTAACTACCCGAAATTCATAAACTCATTAATTAGATGTTTTTTTTTTTGGGAAATGAGAGATAGCTGAATTGGAGCCGGCCATTATATCGGTCCACTATCTTCTTTTAAATATCCTGAAATGAGAACATAGTGCGAGATATAAATTTTAATTTTAATTAATTAGTCATCCAGTAGTTACATGCGCTTTCCTATAGGCTGTCCGCCTGGCTGAATAACCCACCTGCAAAAATGGCATCTGTGCTGTTCCCTCAGCCTTTTTTTAAAACCCGTAAAGGATCTTGAGAAAGCACCACATGTAATATAATATAAATAGGCAAGATAATTGTATATAATAGGCAAGATAACCAAAATTAATTTGTGTGTGGATTAAAATTAATCAGGCGAGGCTTTACCTAAAAATGTCAGAGCTTACGATATATTTACTAATGAACTTTGGTCTGAAATGAGCTTCCTTTGTCTCATTACAGATTGCTGCCACAATAGTGCACAAGGCCAATTCAAAGCACGTCTATGTGAACAACTGGCACGAACGTTTGCGTCACATTAAACGTATTCACGAGAGGTTAACGGCCGGAAAGGGCGATGGTGACCGGTCGTCAGAAATGAACATGGCGGAAGACTTTATGGCCTATATGTGAGTGACAGGTGCTGTTAGATTGGACACAGCTTGGCTCTCTGGGGGATTTGGATGCTTTTTGTCTATGAAACCATCTCTAGCACCAGCCCATGGATGAGCCTGTAAATTAATTCCGGTATAGAAATTGCTTTTTTTACGAGCTTTTTAGGAACTGTGTTTCAACGCAAGTGCAAGGCAGGACGTGATGTATCATACAACTGGAATAAGTTGGAATACAGTTGGAGTAAGTCAAATATTTATAAAAGTAACGAAGTAAAGTTTTACAAAATACGCTAATGCTGTACAGAAGTGGTTGTTCCCCCGAAAATATGTTTGTGCCTCCTTAAATTTGAAAATACAAATACATGACTATAATGGTCAACTACAGTTATTGCTGGGGGCCACAAAATAATGGATCAAAATTTGAAATCATCTAGTCAATGAAATTATAAATGAGAGTTGAGATGTCAGAGTGCATGTGTTTGGAAGCACATACCTGCACAAAGTGTGTTTGTTACATATGAAATGGATGTTAGCAGGTGAAGTGTGCATATATGATGACATGCCCCAAATGTTCTTGTCATTCGTGGTGAAACTGTACAGATAGCTTTTGAAAGTGTATAATAAAGTGACCTGTAAAGAATATGACTCATTACAGCTGTTCATCCATCAATGTGTGCAAAAGACATACAAAATACGCATTAATCAATCCCCACATAATGTTGATGTAAATAAAAAGTGTTACACAATTTGTAGTTTGCATAGCAGGAAGTAGTAATAGTCTCGAGCATAAATATGTGTATGTAACAGGTAACTGTAACTGCTTGTTGCACACGCACAGTGCCTGTATTCAGCTATAGGACACGAAAAAGCCCCACTAAGAAGTAGTACATGTCAAAAATCAATAATGGCTTCTGATCTTCGTGCGAAAGAAAAGAAATGCACATAGTATAAACACATACACAAACATATGAGTAAAATAGAGCTGCGCGAATAATATTCAAAACTTGGAATTCAAATCGAGTAGGTAATGCTATTTGGATAGTAGTATCAGGAAACTTTGAGTATTCACAGCTTTCGAATATTTCGAAGATACAGTGGATCTCATTTATAATGAACTCAACGGTCAAGTGAATACTGTTCGTTATATCCAGAAGTTCATTATAAATGGAGTCTCCTTACATTGGGTTAAATATTGACGGTCATTTGCGATGTGTTCATTATAACCAGAAATTCGTTATAAGTGGGGCTGTTATAACCGAGATTTACTGTAATATGGAAATCGGCTCTATCAGCCCTTCATTGTCAAGTGAGCGGTTCCTCACAGGAAGTAGTGTTCATTCACAGAGAGCTTCAACCTGCCCACAACATGTACCAAAAAATAGCCTTTCTGCAGAACAACTTGCAAAGTTTAGTTTTTCCAGCAAACGAACTATAGGATGCACATCTCAGCGATGTAATGCTGCTTTTGATCAATTTTTATAATACTTTGTCCTGACTGAAAAGCTGTGGGCTCACCCATTAGGAGTAGCAGTTCTCCTAATGGGCACAAAGTTATGAAACTGTCCAAAGTGAGATATTCAAAATATTCAAATATTCAGGATTTTTGGGAATATTCGAATTCGATTTGCAGTGTCTGGGAGATATTCGATTTGATTTGAACATGTTGCTCTTCGCACAGCTCTACCGTAAAACATTGACAACTATTAAGTAGGGTAACCTTGACAGGGTATAGTTTGTTATTTACATTGCATTGCTTCGTTGCATCACCTTGATATCACACTGTGGCATTGTACCTAGTGATGTCGCAACTCCAACGAGGTTCAAGTTCGCAAAATTTTGCACTCTCATTTGGGAATTTTGAAAAAGTTCGCCAAAATTTGACTGCATCGTAAATATGCGTCTGTCTCATTCCCAAATTTGGAAGCACATTGTTAAGGACTTGAAAAGCTTGTACGTACTGATGTTATTTCTGTAATATGACTAAGTTTTTTTAGTAGTGTCAAAGTATGCTTATTTCAGCTTCTTCTAGCCAGGTGAAAAACCTGGAAAATACTTGTGGTGGAAAATACTAGCGAGATATCGTGGTGCGACGCGATGATGACGTCGCACAAACAAGCGTCTTTTCAATTTTCCTGTGTGTGCTGTGCTTTGTTAACATTCAACTTCAAACTCAATTTTGTCAGTTACAAAACCTCTCTCAATAATTACGTCCCTAACTTTTGATTAGAAACGACAAGTCTGCGAACCTTGGCAAATTTGACTGGAAATTAGAAATTTGGTTGAACCATGCGAACCAGTGTGGTGACATCACTAGTAATGCTAGGTTATCAACATTTACGTTTTACATAGTTTGCACATTGCTGCAACATGTTGTTCAAAGATGCTGTGCATAGCACGTTCTTTCTCAACATTACACACATTCCTCGAATCACTCTGTATGTTCGTTATGTTCACGTACCGTGTTCCTCATGGACTCTAGTAAGCACTGACACGACTTTCATAGAAAAGTAAGTGAAGAGGACTTAGGTATTGAAAATGGCACAACAGACTAGACTAACAAGGCAGGAACTGCTCCTGCAAACAGTCCCCCGAGTGTCACACATTGGTACATTCCAGTTCTTACAGTCAGTTGTCTCGTGAAACATTTCTACTACGATGGAGCATATTAGGATGACCTTGACACAGGCAACATATCCTGGTGTCTGAAGAAAGTGGGGAAGCTCGAGTCTCCAGTTGGTGTTTGTTCCCTTCTGCCCCCACTCCCTCCCTAGACTCAAAGATGTCTAATTTCTACTAAAACAGTCACTGTTTTTTCCCTCGTGGCCACGGTGGCGCAAAGAAATGGGCCGAATGTTCAGTAAGCCATCCGCGGAGTGCCTTGCGGTCGGAGAGGCTAAGATGTGAGGAATCAACTTCAACAGGGTTTTGCACAAAGCCTGCATCCAAACCATCCGTGCACTGGTCGGCTGATGAAAAATCCCAGAAGCGTGACCTCGATGTCTCCTCTTTGCTTCTTCTGCGGAACACAATTACATTTAAGGCTACTCACTTCGCGAAAAATATCTGGAATGCCTGTAAAGTTCACGAAAATTCTATGACTAAAAAATTTTGGCTTTAGTAATGTGAAGTAATGGGTGTTCTACATAATTTGAACCTTACAAATAATTCGAAAACAGCCTGTAGACTGCTGACTTGTCGATTCACTTGTATAAGTCTGTGATTAAATGTATCGCACGCATGGGATGCTGCTACAACAGATCCCTATTAGTGAGATGCAGAAGGCAATGAGTGGCGAGGAGATGTGACCAAAGGGCGTGGTGATGTATGGGGTACCTAGGTGGGAGGGGAATGATTGAGTCGGGAGACAAACAGGTATGAGGTTGAGGCACCAGTGGGATGTCGTGTACATTGTGTCCAGCACCTCACTCCTGCCTCAACTTCATACCTGTCCGTCCTCTCACTCAACATTCCTCTGCCACCTAAGCCTCCCCCAAACATCGCTATGTCCTTTAGCCCCATTACCCTAACGTTTTCCATTATGTCCAGCACCCCTACTTCTGCCTCAACCTCGTACTCGTCCGCCCTCTCACTCAACATTCCTCTGCCACCTAAGCCTCCCCCAAACATCGCTATGTCCTTTAGCCCCATCACCCTAATGATTTCCATTGTGTCCACCACCCCTACTTCTGCCTCAACCTCGTACTCGTCCGCCCTCTGACTCAACATTCCTCTGCCACCTAAGCCTCCCCCAAACATCGCTATGTCCTTTAGCCCCATCACCCTAATGTTTTCCATTTTGTCCACCACCCTTCTTCTGCCTCAACCTCGTACTCGTCCGCCCTCTCACTCAACATTCCTCTGCCACCTAAGCCTCCCCCAAACATCGCTATGTCCTTTAGCCCCATCACCCTAATGATTTCCATTGTGTCCACCACCCCTACTTCTGCCTCAACCTCGTACTCGTCCGCCCTCTGACTCAACATTCCTCTGCCACCTAAGCCTCCCCCAAACATCGCTATGTCCTTTAGCCCCATCACCCTAATGTTTTCCATTGTGTCCACCACCCTACTTCTGCCTCAACCTCGTACTCGTCCGCCCTCTGACTCAACATTCCTCTGCCACCTAAGCCTCCCCCAAACATCGCTATGTCCTTTAGCCCCATCACCCTAATGATTTCCATTGTGTCCACCACCCCTACTTCTGCCTCAACCTCGTACTCGTCCGCCCTCTGACTCAACATTCCTCTGCCACCTAAGCCTCCCCCAAACATCGCTATGTCCTTTAGCCCCATCACCCTAATGTTTTCCATTGTGTCCACCACCCTACTTCTGCCTCAACCTCGTACTCGTCCGCCCTCTGACTCAACATTCCTCTGCCACCTAAGCCTCCCCCAAACATCGCTATGCCCTTTAGCCCCATCACCCTAATGATTTCCATTATGTCCAGCACCCCTACTTCTGCCTCAACCTCGTACTCGTCCGCCCTCTGACTCAACATTCCTTTGCCACCTAAGCCTCCCCCAAACATCGCTATGTCCTTTAGCCCCATCACCCTAATGATTTCCATTATGTCCAGCACGCCTACTTCTGCCTCAACCTCGTACTCGTCCGCCCTCTGACTCAACATTCCTCTGCCACCTAAGCCTCCCCCAAACACCGCTATGTCCTTTAGCCCCATCACCCTAATGATTTCCATTATGTCCAGCTACCCTACTTCTGCCTCAACCTCGTACTCGTCCGCCCTCTGACTCAACATTCCTCTGCCACCTAAGCCTCCCCCAAACATCGCTATGTCCTTTAGCCCCATCACCCTAATGATTTCTATTATGTCCAGCACCCCTACTTCTGCCTCAACCTCGTACTCGTCCGCCCTCTGACTCAACATTCCTCTGCCACCTAAGCCTCCCCCAAACATCGCTATGTCCTTTAGCCCCATCACCCTAATGATTTCCATTATGTCCAGCACCCCTACTTCTGCCTCAACCTCGTACTCGTCCGCCCTCTCACTCAACATTCCTCTGCCACCTAAGCCTCCCCCAAACATCGCTATGTCCTTTAGCCCCATCACCCTAACGATTTCCATTATGTCCAGCACCCCTACTTCTGCCTCAACCTCGTACTCGTCCGCCCTCTGACTCAACATTCCTCTGCCACCTAAGCCTCCCCCAAACATCGCTATGTCCTTTAGCCCCATCACCCTAATGATTTCCATTATGTCCAGCACCCCTACTTCTGCCTCAACCTCGTACTCGTCCGCCCTCTGACTCAACATTCCTCTGCCACCTAAGCCTCCCCCCAAACATCGCTATGTCCTTTAGCCCCATTACCCGAACGTTTTCCATTATGTCCAGCACCCCTACTTCTGCCTCAACCTCGTACTCGTCCGCCCTCTGACTCAACATTCCTCTGCCACCTAAGCCTCCCCCAAACATCGCTATGTCCTTTAGCCCCATTACCCTAACGTTTTCCATTATGTCCAGCACCCCTACTTCTGCCTCAACCTCGTACTCGTCCGCCCTCTGACTCAACATTCCTCTGCCACCTAAGCCTCCCCCAAACGTCGCTATGTCCTTTAGCCCCATCACCCTAATGTTTTCCATTGTGTCCACCACCCCTACTTCTGCCTCAACCTCGTACTCGTCCGCCCTCTGACTCAACATTCCTCTGCCACCTAAGCCTCCCCCAAACATCGCTATGTCCTTTAGCCCCATCACCCTAATGTTTTCCATTGTGTCCACCACCCCTACTTCTGCCTCAACCCCGTACTCGTCCGCCCTCTGACTCAACATTCCTCTGCCCCTAGGCCTCCCACCAAACATTGCTATGTCCTTTAGCCCCATCACCCTAATGATTTCCATTGTGTCCACCACCCCTACTTCTGCCTCAACCTCGTACTCGTCCGCCCTCTGACTCAACATTCCTCTGCCACCTAAGCCTCCCCCAAACATCGCTATGTCCTTTAGCCCCATCACCCTAATGATTTCCATTATGTCCAAAACCCCTACTTCTGCCTCAACGTCGTACTCGTCCGCCCTCTGACTCAACATTCCTCTGCCACCTAAGCCCCCCCAAACATCGCTATGTCCTTTAGCCCCATCACCCCAATGATTTCCATTATGTCCAGCACCCCTACTTCTGCCTCAACGTCGTACTCGTCCGCCCTCTGACTCAACATTCCTCTGCCACCTAAGCCTCCCCCCAAACATCGCTATGTCCTTTAGCCCCATTACCCGAACGTTTTCCATTATGTCCAGCACCCCTACTTCTGCCTCAACCTCGTACTCGTCCGCCCTCTGACTCAACATTCCTCTGCCACCTAAGCCTCCCCCAAACATCGCTATGTCCTTTAGCCCCATTACCCTAACGTTTTCCATTATGTCCAGCACCCCTACTTCTGCCTCAACCTCGTACTCGTCCGCCCTCTGACTCAACATTCCTCTGCCACCTAAGCCTCCCCCAAACGTCGCTATGTCCTTTAGCCCCATCACCCTAATGTTTTCCATTGTGTCCACCACCCCTACTTCTGCCTCAACCTCGTACTCGTCCGCCCTCTGACTCAACATTCCTCTGCCACCTAAGCCTCCCCCAAACATCGCTATGTCCTTTAGCCCCATCACCCTAATGTTTTCCATTGTGTCCACCACCCCTACTTCTGCCTCAACCTCGTACTCGTCCGCCCTCTGACTCAACATTCCTCTGCCCCCTAGGCCTCCCACCAAACATTGCTATGTCCTTTAGCCCCATCACCCTAATGATTTCCATTGTGTCCACCACCCCTACTTCTGCCTCAACCTCGTACTCGTCCGCCCTCTGACTCAACATTCCTCTGCCACCTAAGCCTCCCCCCAAACATCGCTATGTCCTTTAGCCCCATCACCCTAATGATTTCCATTATGTCCAGCACCCCTACTTCTGCCTCAACGTCGTACTCGTCCGCCCTCTGACTCAACATTCCTCTGCCACCTAAGCCTCCCCCCAAACATCGCTATGTCCTTTAGCCCCATTACCCGAACGTTTTCCATTATGTCCAGCACCCCTACTTCTGCCTCAACCTCGTACTCGTCCGCCCTCTGACTCAACATTCCTCTGCCACCTAAGCCTCCCCCAAACGTCGCTATGTCCTTTAGCCCCATCACCCTAATGTTTTCCATTGTGTCCACCACCCCTACTTCTGCCTCAACCTCGTACTCGTCCGCCCTCTGACTCAACATTCCTCTACAACCTAAGCCTCCCCCAAACATCGCTATGTCCTTTAGCCCCATTGCCCGAACGTTTTCCATTATGTCCAGCACCCCTACTTCTGCCTCAACCTCGTACTCGTCCGCCCGCTGACTCAACATTCCTCTGCCACCTAAGCCTCCCCCAAACATCGCTATGTCCTTTAGCCCCATCACCCTAACGATTTCCATTATGTCCAGCACCCCTACTTCTGCCTCAACCTCGTACTCGTCCGCCCTCTGACTCAACATTCCTCTGCCACCTAAGCCTCCCCCAAACATCGCTATGTCCTTTAGCCCCATTACCCTAACGTTTTCCATTATGTCCAGCACCCCTACTTCTGCCTCAACCTCGTACTCGTCCGCCCTCTGACTCAACATTCCTCTGCCACCTAAGCCTCCCCCAAACATCGCTATGTCCTTTAGCCCCATCACCCTAATGTTTTCCATTGTGTCCACCACCCCTACTTCTGCCTCAACCTCGTACTCGTCCGCCCTCTGACTCAACATTCCTCTGCCCCCTAGGCGTCCCCCCAAACATCGCTATGTCCTTTAGCCCCATCACCCTAATGATTTCCATTGTGTCCACCACCCCTACTTCTGCCTCAACCTCGTACTCGTCCGCCCTCTGACTCAACATTCGTCGGCCACCTAAGCCTCCCCCAAACATCGCTATGTCCTTTAGCCCCATCACCCTAATGTTTTCCATTGTGTCTAGCATCCCACTTCTGCCTCAACCTCGTACTCGTCCGCCCTCTGACTCAACATTCCTCTGCCACCTAAGCCTCCCCCAAACATCGCTATGTCCTTTAGCCCCATCACCCTAATGTTTTCCATTGTGTCTAGCACCCCTACTTCTGCCTCAACCTCGTACTCGTCCGCCCTCTGACTCAACATTCCTCTGCCACCTAAGCCTCCCCCAAACATCGCTATGTCCTTTAGCCCCATCACCCTAATGTTTTCCATTGTGTCCACCACCCCTACTTCTGCCTCAACCTCGTACTCGTCCGCCCTCTGACTCAACATTCCTCTACAACCTAAGCCTCCCCCAAACATCGCTATGTCCTTTAGCCCCATCACCCTAATGTTTTCCATTGTGTCTAGCACCCCTACTTCTGCCTCAACCTCGTACTCGTCCGCCCTCTGACTCAACATTCCTCTGCCACCTAAGCCTCCCCCAAACATCGCTATGTCCTTTAGCCCCATCACCCTAATGTTTTCCATTGTGTCTAGCACCCCTACTTCTGCCTCAACCTCGTACTCGTCCGCCCTCTGACTCAACATTCCTCTGCCACCTAAGCCTCCCCCAAACATCGCTATGTCCTTTAGCCCCATCACCCTAATGTTTTCCATTGTGTCTAGCACCCCTACTTCTGCCTCAACCTCGTACTCGTCCGCCCTCTGACTCAACATTCCTCTGCCACCTAAGCCTCCCCCAAACATCGCTATGTCCTTTAGCCCCATCACCCTAATGTTTTCCATTGTGTCTAGCACCCCTACTTCTGCCTCAACCTCGTACTCGTCCGCCCTCTGACTCAACATTCCTCTGCCACCTAAGCCTCCCCCAAACATCGCTATGTCCTTTAGCCCCATCACCCTAATGTTTTCCATTGTGTCTAGCACCCCTACTTCTGCCTCAACCTCGTACTCGTCCGCCCTCTGACTCAACATTCCTCTGCCACCTAAGCCTCCCCCAAACATCGCTATGTCCTTTAGCCCCATCACCCTAATGCTTTCCATTGTGTCTAGCACCCCTACTTCTGCCTCAACCTCGTACTCGTCCGCCCTCTGACTCAACATTCCTCTGCCACCTAAGCCTCCCCCAAACATCGCTATGTCCTTTAGCCCCATCACCCTAATGTTTTCCATTTTGTCTAGCACCCCTACTTCTGCCTCAACCTCGTACTCGTCCGCCCTCTGACTCAACATTCCTCTGCCACCTAAGCCTCCCCCAAACATCGCTATGTCCTTTAGCCCCATCACCCTAATGTTTTCCATTGTGTCTAGCACCCCTACTTCTGCCTCAACCTCGTACTCGTCCGCCCTCTGACTCAACATTCCTCTGCCCCCTAGGCGTCCCCCCAAACATCGCTATGTCCTTTAGCCCCATCACCCTAATGATTTCCATTGTGTCCACCACCCCTACTTCTGCCTCAACCTCGTACTCGTCCGCCCTCTGACTCAACATTCGTCGGCCACCTAAGCCTCCCCCAAACATCGCTATGTCCTTTAGCCCCATCACCCTAATGTTTTCCATTGTGTCTAGCATCCCACTTCTGCCTCAACCTCGTACTCGTCCGCCCTCTGACTCAACATTCCTCTGCCACCTAAGCCTCCCCCAAACATCGCTATGTCCTTTAGCCCCATCACCCTAATGTTTTCCATTGTGTCTAGCACCCCTACTTCTGCCTCAACCTCGTACTCGTCCGCCCTCTGACTCAACATTCCTCTGCCACCTAAGCCTCCCCCAAACATCGCTATGTCCTTTAGCCCCATCACCCTAATGTTTTCCATTGTGTCTAGCACCCCTACTTCTGCCTCAACCTCGTACTCGTCCGCCCTCTGACTCAACATTCCTCTGCCACCTAAGCCTCCCCCAAACATCGCTATGTCCTTTAGCCCCATCACCCTAATGTTTTCCATTGTGTCTAGCACCCCTACTTCTGCCTCAACCTCGTACTCGTCCGCCCTCTGACTCAACATTCCTCTGCCACCTAAGCCTCCCCCAAACATCGCTATGTCCTTTAGCCCCATCACCCTAATGTTTTCCATTGTGTCTAGCACCCCTACTTCTGCCTCAACCTCGTACTCGTCCGCCCTCTGACTCAACATTCCTCTGCCACCTAAGCCTCCCCTAAACATCGCTATGTCCTTTAGCCCCATCACCCTAATGTTTTCCATTGTGTCTAGCACCCCTACTTCTGCCTCAACCTCGTACTCGTCCGCCCTCTGACTCAACATTCCTCTGCCACCTAAGCCTCCCCCAAACATCGCTATGTCCTTTAGCCCCATCACCCTAATGTTTTCCATTGTGTCTAGCACCCCTACTTCTGCCTCAACCTCGTACTCGTCCGCCCTCTGACTCAACATTCCTCTGCCACCTAAGCCTCCCCCAAACATCGCTATGTCCTTTAGCCCCATCACCCTAATGTTTTCCATTGTGTCTAGCACCCCTACTTCTGCCTCAACCTCGTACTCGTCCGCCCTCTGACTCAACATTCCTCTGCCACCTAAGCCTCCCCCAAACATCGCTATGTCCTTTAGCCCCATCACCCTAATGTTTTCCATTGTGTCTAGCACCCCTACTTCTGCCTCAACCTCGTACTCGTCCGCCCTCTGACTCAACATTCCTCTGCCACCTAAGCCTCCCCCAAACATCGCTATGTCCTTTAGCCCCATCACCCTAATGTTTTCCATTGTGTCTAGCACCCCTACTTCTGCCTCAACCTCGTACTCGTCCGCCCTCTGACTCAACATTCCTCTGCCACCTAAGCCTCCCCCAAACATCGCTATGTCCTTTAGCCCCATCACCCTAATGTTTTCCATTGTGTCTAGCACCCCTACTTCTGCCTCAACCTCGTACTCGTCCGCCCTCTGACTCAACATTCCTCTGCCACCTAAGCCTCCCCCAAACATCGCTATGTCCTTTAGCCCCATCACCCTAATGTTTTCCATTTTGTCTAGCACCCCTACTTCTGCCTCAACCTCGTACTCGTCCGCCCTCTGACTCAACATTCCTCTGCCACCTAAGCCTCCCCCAAACATCGCTATGTCCTTTAGCCCCATCACCCTAATGTTTTCCATTGTGTCTAGCACCCCTACTTCTGCCTCAACCTCGTACTCGTCCGCCCTCTGACTCAACATTCCTCTGCCACCTAAGCCTCCCCCAAACATCGCTATGTCCTTTAGCCCCATCACCCTAATGTTTTCCATTGTGTCTAGCACCCCTACTTCTGCCTCAACCTCGTACTCGTCCGCCCTCTGACTCAACATTCCTCTGCCACCTAAGCCTCCCCCAAACATCGCTATGTCCTTTAGCCCCATCACCCTAATGTTTTCCATTGTGTCTAGCACCCCTACTTCTGCCTCAACCTCGTACTCGTCCGCCCTCTGACTCAACATTCCTCTGCCACCTAAGCCTCCCCCAAACATCGCTATGTCCTTTAGCCCCATCACCCTAATGTTTTCCATTGTGTCTAGCACCCCTACTTCTGCCTCAACCTCGTACTCGTCCGCCCTCTGACTCAACATTCCTCTGCCACCTAAGCCTCCCCCAAACATCGCTATGTCCTTTAGCCCCATCACCCTAATGTTTTCCATTGTGTCTAGCACCCCTACTTCTGCCTCAACCTCGTACTCGTCCGCCCTCTGACTCAACATTCCTCTGCCACCTAAGCCTCCCCCAAACATCGCTATGTCCTTTAGCCCCATCACCCTAATGTTTTCCATTGTGTCTAGCACCCCTACTTCTGCCTCAACCTCGTACTCGTCCGCCCTCTGACTCAACATTCCTCTGCCACCTAAGCCTCCCCCAAACATCGCTATGTCCTTTAGCCCCATCACCCTAATGTTTTCCATTGTGTCTAGCACCCCTACTTCTGCCTCAACCTCGTACTCGTCCGCCCTCTGACTCAACATTCCTCTGCCACCTAAGCCTCCCCCAAACATCGCTATGTCCTTTAGCCCCATCACCCTAATGTTTTCCATTGTGTCTAGCACCCCTACTTCTGCCTCAACCTCGTACTCGTCCGCCCTCTGACTCAACATTCCTCTGCCACCTAAGCCTCCCCCAAACATCGCTATGTCCTTTAGCCCCATCACCCTAATGTTTTCCATTGTGTCTAGCGCCCCTACTTCTGCCTCAACCTCGTACTCGTCCGCCCTCTGACTCAACATTCCTCTGCCACCTAAGCCTCCCCCAAACATCGCTATGTCCTTTAGCCCCATCACCCTAACGTTTTCCATTATGTCCAGCACCCCACTTCTGCCTCAACCTGGTACCCGTCCGTTCTCTGACTCAACATTCCTCTGCCACCTAAGCCTCCCCCAAACATCGCTATGTCCTTTAGCCCCATCACCCTAACGTTTTCCATTATGTCCAGCACCCCACTTCTGCCTCAACCTGGTACCCGTCCGTTCTCTGACTCAACCATTTGGCCGCGTACCCACATGTGGCCCGGTATCGCGTATATGTGGTATCACGTATGGGGGGGGGGGGTAAATTCTTGCCGAGGTGCGGGAGAAGCCGCCTCCGCGTTCCCCGCGCCATGCGCGATTTTTCGCGGTATGCCGCGCATCGTCGGCCAGTCAGGTGGCCAACGGAGATTGCTTCACGCTCTTGTTTCCTTCTGGCCTCCCTCGCAGTCTGCAGGACGTTGTCAGCTTCGATATTTTGAGAGCCGCGGAACCCGTAGGCGGTAGTGGCTGCTCGGCGGCAAGCTCTTTCTTGCCGCCCGGCAGCCCGCAGGCGGTTGCCGCACATGTGTACCGCTTGTGGGTATGGGCCCTTCCTCTCCCACGTAGACCCCCAAACATCACCATGTCTCTTAGCCCCAGCACCCCGCGTCTGCCTCAACCTCATATACCCGTTCGTCCACCGATTCGACCATTTCCCTCTCACCATGGTCTTTTTGTGTGTGTGTGCGTTTTGTCGTAGCCAAGTCTCACTTGAACCTTGCCTACGCAAACCCGTACGTTGCTGTGCAGGCCATTTCAAGTAGTAACACTACTCACTTGCAAAATCGCGGATCCGGAACTCCATATACTTTAAGGCTGCCACACCCAACGTCACTAGAGATCTTGATGGCGTACCAGAGCGCCGAAGGCTGCGTTCCAGATAACTTGTACCTACATAAATACAAGATATGTCTCCATTCTGCACTTGTAGACGGCTCAGAACGATGTAAAGCAATCCTGTTGTTACCAAACATTTCGTATGCTCATATACGTAGCCCATCTGGCACACCTAAAAGGTTGCCTACGCTCGCGTTTACGCTCGTTTCCTCACAGTACGGGCTGGCGTTTTCACACACGTCGCCCCGTTCACATGTTTGCGTTCTTGCCGTTGCGTTCCTCTAGCGAAATATCTCCGCTTCCCTGCTCGAAGCAGCACGTCTCTGCGTAACAGCGCGCATGCGCGTATTTCTCGGATTCGATGGGACAAGTGGCTTTCGCTTGAGCCACAAACACCAGAACGGAAGGAGTGGAACCAACTTGAACTTTCTCGATGCAAGCACCGCACTCGCAAGCCATGCACCTAATAGAAGGGGAGGATATAGCGCATGCCTACTGTGTACGCGGGGAGCACACGGAAGCTTTCCCTTTCTTCCTATAGGGGACGGAGCTCGTTCATTGGAGGAACGTACACAGCAGACGGAAGGTAGTTGTTTCGCGGCGTATATCATCATCACTTCACCAGGAACCCTAGGATTCCGTGGGCACGGGGAAACGCGGATTTCGGTACTTCTCGCGGAAAAATGCGAGTTTATCATTTGGAAATTGTGAGGTCGGGTACAGATAACAGGTAACGGCTTCAGTACTCTGAAACGTACCCTACACTTCCCCCAAAGAATGGCGGCAGGAATGAGAAACAGGTAGCTGATGACCGAAATAATCACTCCAAGAGTATCTTGGAAGGCCCTATAGCTGAACGTGTAGCCCCACCCTCTTCCCGATCGCGGTTGCTGGGAAGTTTGTTCCGGCTTCAGCGCCTAAAGCAGGTGAATGTCGCTCCAGATATATTCATCTTTTCGTTGCATGCTTTGAGATAGCATTCCTCCAACACTTTTGTGTATGTTTCTTGCATGTACTAACGCTCGGTATACGCCAACTGAGCTAGAATGATAAAGCATATTAATATTACGAGCCCCTATAACGATTCTGTGTTACGGTTTATGCGTATAATTTTGACCTTGCCGGTTTACAATATGCGGACAGACCGTAAGTTATGCATGTGCCTATAACAAAACTAGGATCCCTGATGACCACCTACTAGGTGTATAGGAGGTAGGGCACGACATCATCACGGCAGGAGATAGCATATGCCTTACCCAAGCTTAGCTGCAGCCGTAGCTAGTGCGTCAGCAGCGTCGTGTTCTGCACGCCTCTTCAAGTAAAAGACGGACACGTGACCGCGAAGCCTTCCAAGTCTCACTGCGAGACCAGCATTGGAATTTGGAGTATCTCCGCGTAAATGTGCAGCTGGCGTCCCGAAGACTACGATGTGTTTTGACGCCAATGGTCCGTCGATGAGTCGGCTTGGTTTCTTCAGCAAGTCGTAAAGGCTACATAAAGGCTACAATGAGTGCATGCCGTGTTACGTCGGGTGGTGCTTACGTTGTGGCATCCAGTACTCGGAAAGTAGACTTCTTTCCGACGTCGGCATCGTAGCCAATGCTGGGTGCTCGTCCAAGTCGGATGACACAGTCCGAGGAGTCTATTGTTGAGCCCTGTTGCTTTCCGAGAAGATGGCCTGGATAAGAAGCTCATCCTGCTCACTATCCTTTGATGGTCAGACACATTAAACTGTGCCGCAAGTTACCTGAATATCCAACGAGTGAACATGTATTGCACGTGACGTTCGGAAACAGGTCCTCATGGTCGCGGCCGAGGTAGTCTGAGCTGGCTGCCGTACCATCACCTTCGACAGAAAGACAATTCAGTCGGGTTGTGTGGGGAGGGTCATGAAATTATGAAAGGAAAATGGAATTACTAAGTATTCGTCTTCTTGATATGAAATGGGGCTTGGCTAACTGATTGTTTCTCAGTCGAACGTCCAGCAGCTTCCTGTGCTGGAGGTCGACAGGCTCGCCCAGGTGGACGTGGTAGTTTCTGCCGCGCACCTGGACCACGCTGGCCCGCCTGGGCCGAAGTCCAGGCCCACCGCGGGAGCCGGACTCCGAGGTCCACGCCAGACCGAGCAAGAGGTGGGCACAACAGATGAGGCAGATAGCGGCAAGGATCAAGGAGATTGTTCTGTCTACTTTTGAAGGCACCATGGCTGCAGAAGGGGTCTTTTCTGTGGGAGAGGTGCGTTTATATAAAAATAGGGCACAGGAGCGGAGTCATTCAGAAGTACCGTATTTTCGGGTGTGTATAACGTGCATCCGGCACATCACGTGGGTGCCGGCGCTAATAGTGCACAGAAATTGTAAACTGTGCGTCACCATTAGTATCAACAGTATTCACAGCCCGTGCGTCTCAAAGTCCGATCTGTCCTCGCCTCTGTCTCGCACTCAAATCAGTTGAGACTCGTTCACACATCCAAGCCGTCCCATGAAGAAGTGGTCGCTGTGCAACTACTGGTACATGCTCACCGTCGATTATTTATTCATTCCGATATTTCCCGAAAATTACACGATTTACGCGTATGTCAAGCGTCTAGCCCGAGGCTAGGAGTTGCGTGGCATCTTACAGGAAAAACTTGGATGTCACAGCCTCTTGGCGACACTTTTTACAATGTATAAGGCGTGCCTTATACACCGGAAAATACGGATACAGAGATTTTCCTCACACCCCCTCACACGCCCCCCAAAATACTGCAACACCCCCTCCCCCCCGATACAAGACCAGAAACGCCACAAAAGCACCGTATATGCGGGGGTCACCTTCCACCCCCCACGAGATGAAAACCCTGGGAATATTCCTGTGCGGGTACATTTCGAGCAGTTGACTGCAAAATATGTGAGTCGTTGCAGAAGGTTCTCCAATGTCCATTGTTCAGAGGAACTGTGATGTCTGCTACAATTTCCACGTGGGCGGATGGACGGATGAAACAGGAGAACTACGTCTGAATTGGTCGCGTTGATTTTCGCTCGTCTCTATCGATCATTAGAAGCTAGGCTTATTAGCGATCATTAGAAAGGCTCACTTGGCACGCAAAGAGCGATCTATCACGAATGGCGGTGACAGTTGCAGACAGTGCATTATTTCCTCCAGGTACAGGTAAAGGTCTGTTATGCGACGGAATACCATTATCGCTACCGTAAGCAACTTGCGCCAGGTTGCTGACGTCATCGACCGGGTTTGAACCCACAACCTTGGGAACAGTAAGCGGCTCCACTGATCCCGGTGCGCACACGATGTTATTAGTGCGTTTTAGTGCATCGTATATTTTATCGCCTTTGCGTACGTAACGGATAGCGTGGTGGTCCCTGGCGTACTGCGCAAAGCTGTTTTGGGCCTCCGCAGAACAATCAACCCTATCTCTTATGTACAGTTCCGGTCAACCTTAATAATAACGCTAGAAAAAATTCGTTCTCATTTCCCAGCGCGATAACAGCCACCCTTCGGTGGCTGTTATCCTCCTCCAAAAATCCTCGCGGTAAACTAATGGAATAATTTTATTTAATTAAGATTTCCTCCTTGCCCCGAGGGTTGCTGCAGTCGCGCTCGGGAAGAACACCACTTTTCTTCCAGCGTTATTATTAAGGTTGACCGGAGCTGTACACACAGGTGAAAGCTTGCGATGCACTACAAAAACCCGCTCGGAGGTGGGCGGGTTTGGGGGGTTCAAACCCCCTGAAATCGCACCTTCCGTATTGCATTTGGAAGGAGGAAAGCGTGGTAAATCCTCTCCCTCACGTCAAGTTTCCAAGAACCCCTCCCGAAATATTTTTGTGGCTCTTCCTATCGACCTTCACCCGAGTCGGTTATCGTTCCAACGCAACGCCACGTACGTATTTGCAACATACATACTGCGTATCTCGGAGTAGGACACGCTGCAACTTGGAAGGCTGTCGCGATGACCTTGAAAGCATGCGAAGCTACGCGCAACCCTTTCAATGTCATTCCTCGCCATCGTTAAGGGTTAGTCATATTCTCAATGTCATTCCTATCTCTCGGCGGCGGTTTCTCCAAGACCCGCCAGCAACGGACCCGCAAAGATTTTTGGATGGCTTTCTCTGTCACACATTCATCACGTGCTGAAGACACGTTACGGGGATGAAATGCGATCGAACCTGAGAAGCATCAAAGCGCGTTCGTGTTACGCGATATGTCACGTGTCTTCCCGACCTTGGCTCTTTCATCACACGGAGATGTTTACCATGTTCTTGGACGCCAAGATCGGTTGGGTCATCAGGCAACAACTGGATTCTGGCTCTTACGTTTCCTCAACCACCGTTCGGAACTTGCTTTAGTGCTGTTTGTCCTCGATGTCACCCTCTGTGGTCAGATTCTTTTCCCCGAACCCTTCGAAAATTCGAAAGCCTTCTTCACACAAAGAAAATTAGCCGAGGCTTTCTTCAGACAAATGATTTCTTTTTTTCTTTTTTTTTTCAATTCAATGCCATTTATTGACACCAAAAAATCCCTGTAAGAGGACGGAATACCCAGTAGTTTCCCCAAAAATCATCTCCTTTTTTTTTTTTCTTAATAAACATATACCCCCTATCTCTCGGGTGGTACCGACTTCTCAGGAGGAGGTGTTTATGGGCATACGCATTGGTGGCCGAGCTGCTTTGAGCGATCTCAGAAATTTCAGGGAGAGTGAAAAAGAAGAAAACTGGGGTGTAGGGAAATGCCTGTCACGCAATGGGAGACAGAGGGTCTGTCTGCCGGAAAGCCTAGGGAAAACCTGAGAAAGCACAACCTTTCAGTTTTCAGCACGGCCTTGGAACTATGCTACCAACTGTGAGATACCAGGCCACTTCTTCTCTGTTTTACCGACGTAAACTCCATCAGCGCTATCGAAAACTAATTTTGCGGTGACGTTAGCATTGCCTTGACTTTGAGGTAAAAGACGGGACGAGACGAACGCACGACAGAGTCGCTGTCGTGTGTTCGTCTCGTCGTGTCTTTTACCTCAAACTCGAGACAATGTTGCTTACTCCTGTTATGTTCATTAATGTTGTTGCGTTCTTTAGGTGTTTCCATTCTGCGCGGAAGTTTCCGCTGTTCCTTAATCTGTAACTGAACGCAGTGGGATGATAGTTGCGTGGTAGTTACTTACGGGAATGGGAGTGTTTGTGAATGCTTTTGTAATCCAATAGTTGCGTTCCACCGAAGAGGAGCAACATAGTGGATGGTGCACCTTCCAGTGTCCCTTCATACTAATGGAGCACTCGCTCGAATGACAGAAAATATTTATTAAACTACGCTACTATACTATTAAACTATTATTATTATCTAATAAAATAATTCGAGATACAATGGCGGAAGATCTCCACTTCTATGCATACGCAAACTCGTGCAAGGTATATGAGGTTATACGGCCAGTTGACTGTAATTGCAGGCGGCGAACGAGATTTTCTTTTTCGTTCACGCTCGCCAAGACGATTACTCTGCTCAATGATACTCTACCCAAGACGACTATTGAGGTCGCAACGTGCCGAGGCTTAGCTACAACAATTTGACGTTTGCATCGCCCTAAAGTGTTGCGTTCGAGGTTAAGTGTTTCTATGTTGGGTGCTTCGTATTGCGGCAAACTTGCAAGTAAACGCAGAGAGGGTATGCCTCCTCAAAGTCAACTCCACCCTTTTATACGCAGTTATACGATTGAAATTTGAAATGCGCACCATGTAAAGCACGAGCAAACGAAATGTCCATACGAATCGTGCGAGTTTTCATGAGTCCACCAACAACACCATATGCACCGTTTCGGCACATTTTACGAGATTGACCGCGTTCGAAAGTTTTGGTGCAAGTTTGGTGGTGGTCGAAAGTTTGGTGCAAGGAATTGAAATTAGCGTACAATCACGACGTGCCTCTCTTCACACGCGTATCGACTGGTGCGGAAGACCATGCACTGTATATGGAGGTCGCTTGTATCATTGGACTCCCTTCGAGACCCGTTTAATAGCTATACGTGTCATTACGATTTCTTTTTTTACCGTTGCTTCGAGGAAGCAAGACAGGGCAGGGACGGGGGGCAATTATCTGCTGCGCTGCCCTGCAGGAATGATCGCTAGCTGCCACAATACTGTTGGACCTGTTGAAGGTTTCAAATGTCTCTGCGAGGTTTGTACGTGGATCCTGTCGTTCATTCCGAGGCCAAATTATTTATTTCTTTCTAAATATACGGAGGGTCCTTGCTGGCGTTACATGGGGGAGGGGGATACGCGGCGTACGTAAGAAAAATAACGTCGTTAAACAGGGTTCAAAACCGCAGAGATCAATACAACATCGAGGGTAATCAATTATTTGTATCAGCCATCAATAACAGCATCAAGCGATACAGCAATCAGCGGTGATACATATAAACAAAAAGCAACTCTGAGCAACATTTTTTTTTTTTTTTTAATTACATAAAAGTCAGATGTAAAAGAAGGAACGTATAAACCTTATGAACCTGAAGGGGGAACATCTACATGCTATTTGGATAAACTGTCCAATCCGATTTTCCATTAAACTCTACCCCGCCTCCACACACTCTTTCCCTGAAGTCGAGGCACCCCCTGTCTCACTCGTGCTCTCCATCTGTCGCTCATAGCCATAGTTGATTCGCGGTGTTAACGTGGAATAACAAAAAGAAAAGGCGTAGTATAAACCCTCGGGTCTTTGAAGGTGGGTTCTAGAATTAGAGCTTCAGTGAATCCGCAAGTACGTGCACAAAGCGTACAACCAAACATTCCGTGGTTCGTAAATTACTTTAGTTGCGTCGCATAATGAATGCAGCGTTATAAATGAATGTAGCTAGTTTTGTGGAGCTTCCGGAGTGGCCATCACGAACTGAGGAGCCATCGCCAGATATTTACGATAGATGCGTTCAACAATATACACGCCTTCAGGGTTGTTACTGTTGCGGAACAATTTTCCGAAATGGCGGTTTCATTAAAATGCAGCGAGAGAACGAGATTTCCTCAAGATCGACTGCCTCGGTACAATCTGAGAACTAACCACCGCAGCGCATACATACTAGTAGTATACATTTATCAGCAGACGGCTGCGTAACATCGATGCAAATAAAGGAGGCCACTCGACAATTCGCCGATATCTTATCCGATTAAAATCCACTCACAGATCGTCCTTTTCTTGTGACCGAACAGGAAGCACTCCGACCATCTGCTCTTATCACGCGCGAACGTTTGTAAATACGGCCGTCTGGCAGAGGAGAATCTCTCATTTGACTGGCGGGGAAGGCTCGTGACGTCACACGCGCGTTCTCTGCCTGACGCAATTTCATCGCTCGGTTTCATCTGGTCCCCTGGCCAGAAAGGGGGAAAGAAATAATTGAGCGGGAATTGGCGAAAAAGGCTGGCATGCGAAGTGGACGGTCCCGTGCGCCTTTTCGTTCTTTTGATGATGGTGAAATACGTATGTCGCGGCACTGCAGAAAGACTCGTTTGACTCCTTCCACCTGAGACACTGGCTGTTATCCACCAAGGGAGATTGGCCAGGGCATAACTATAGCTAAGCGTGTCTATGTTACCGAGCTATGATTGATCAGGATGATGAATTTTTATCAACGGAGACGCAGGGCGTGTGTGTGTGTGTGTCGAGAGAAAAAAAATCGTTGTCTAAAGGCAATGTTCCACGCCTTATAACCCCTGCCCGTAATGTGTTTTATTTCATTGATACAAATACAGAAGGTAACGTGCCTTTTGGCTTATTCCTCTGTAATCCGTCCTGGTAAAAAACAACGCCAGTAGCATTTTTCCGACATATCTGTAAGAAATCGCATTGTCTGTACTCCACTGCAGAAAAAGAGAGAGAGAGAACTAGGAACAGACGCCATGCAGCGAATGTAATCGCTTTTATGTTCCTCATTGAATAGTGTGCAGCTTTTATTGTTCATTAACGTCCACGTTCATTAAAAAGCAGTGACGAAAAAGCGAATGATAGCAGTTGGTCGGCTATACGATCCGTTTCATCGGCTCTCAAAAACGACTCTTGTATTTTGGGGCGCACGGAACCCCGCGAGCCATTATTTCCGCCCACGCAACCAGGGACATTTTTTTCGAGACCCGAGGATACTCTACCGGGTACAATGTTCTACAGTTTTCCGCCAAATCCATACCAAGTGGACAGCAGAAGAAGATGGGTGTCGGCGTTCGAGCGTACGTGTCACAAAATAAGCTACTCCTTGGATTCCATCTGTCTTCTTTTATGCCAGTGGTCCTAATTGGTTGCCATACTGAGACCGCATATCGTTCGTGTTGTGATGTTCAGACACGAACTGCGAACCAGCTTGGACCTTGTCACATTGTCCTTCTCAGCTAATGAGACTTCTGCGTCCCGTTGCTCTAGGTACATTTACAAGGTTCATGTGAAAATGATAAAAGAAAACACACGCAAGGGGGTGTGGTGCTCACGAAGAAAAGCTGCTTCTGCATATGGTCTTATGCCTTATTGACCGCTGAGGACCGAAAGTAGTCGTTCGGGATTTAAAGCGATGGAAATCCGGAAAGTTACATAACTGATTCGCACATTTTCGACTTTCATGAAGCCCGC
Source organism: Ornithodoros turicata (assembly GCF_037126465.1). Lineage (NCBI taxonomy): Eukaryota > Metazoa > Arthropoda > Arachnida > Ixodida > Argasidae > Ornithodoros > Ornithodoros turicata. Next base: position 82,847,138 of record NC_088204.1, read on the forward strand.
AACATGCACTTTTGACTGGTTTCGATTTCGGACGACTCACCCCAAAAAGTTGGCTTTTCCACCGCTAGGTGGCTGAGCAAAGCGCCACCTTTAGTCTGTGCACGAGGCGCGATATTAGCACTAAGTTGAATCAAAAGAAGGCGAAAGCGCATCTTGGGGAGGCGTTAGAAAGAGCTACTTGCAGCGGTGAGGACTGAAACACGTGGGGAACTAGAGGGCTAAAGGGGCGGATCCAGACCCTGGATTTAGGGGCGGTTTCTTTGTTGAAACGCGTAGTGGCGGAGGGGAGAGAGGGAAATTCCATGTATAAACTGACGTTTCTAAGGGGCGATCGCCCCCTGATCCGTCACTGGGCTAAGCATGACGCGGGGTGGAGAGGTACACCGGTATTCTCATACGTATTTGTGCACCCAACGACGCAAGTTTGTGCGGTACGGCATTACCTTTTGGCAGCTATTAATTCAGGCGCGGCATGACCGACGATAGAAAGCGTACGAATAGCCACACAACTAGTTCCTATGCCTCCCGCCAGTATTTTTTGTGACGCGGTGGACGCTTTGCACGAAGCGTTATTTGCCGTTTTACGCAAGGCGGGACAGTAAGGTTACCTGCGAATAGCGGAAGCGAAACCCCGTTTCAAACCACCTCGGCTGGTGCTCGCAGACGACCGCCCACTCAATGTCACGAAACTGAGTAGAGTTACTGTAGCCGAGTCGTAGGGACTCCGCTCCGAATGCAAAAAAGTGAGCCCGGTTCGAAAAGCCCGCCAAGTCAGAGCCAAAGCGCTATCCGCGCCCCTAGCGACACCACGGACCCCGCGATCCTCGACACTCAGGTGATTCCCGACAAATAGAAAGGAGCCAACATCAGGATACTGTACAAAGGAAAAAAACAAAAAAACAAAGCAAAGGAAGATCTTGGCTCCTATCGATCCATCGCGCTGCAGAGCAACAGCTACAAACAAACTATTCGCGTCACTCATGGTGGGAAGGTTACAGACTGAATGCGCCGCACTACTATCAGATACACAGAACGGTTTCCGAAAACATCAGAAGAAGAGCGACAACATATTCCTCCTCTTCCAAGCCCGACCGGGTCCCTTCTCACAAGAAAAAGGCTATCTGAGCTGTTCGAGAACAATTCGGCTACATGCATCTTGTGCGATTCCGGAGAAATTGAGGACACCCAACTACCTCTTCAGAACCAATCTCATCCACACTCAGTTTCTATTCCCCAAAGAGCAAAGATATCATCAGGAAAGCAAAACGACTCCTTGTAAACTGCGAAAGAATCTCAAAAGGGAGGATTGGCCTAAGAGGTTCCCCCAGCGGCGCACGTCAAAGCGAAACCTGAACCAATGTGGTCACGCGTGACGACAAGCCAACAGAACGTGCCACGAAATTCGATGCTCAAGCCAAGCCAAGCACATCATCTACGAGCCACCCAGAGCCAGACGCCAGACCCTCTAACGGCACCACAGGATTAGGCAAACCTAAACCTGTCTTCTAGACAGCAGTCTAGTTTTCGCCTATGATATCATTCTGATATCCGCTTTGTTTTAAAAGGGATTAGGCTTTCCTGAACCTGAACCCAACAAAAAGCAAATACCCCAAATAAACATCCCCCCCCCTCTCATTTGTAAATCTAGTGTAATGTCCTCACTACACCTGCCCTGAGAAAAAGAAAAAATGGGGTAGGTGCCCCTGCAGAACCTCTTTTCATAAGCCTTCCTCCCATCACTTCCGATTTAAAGCGGAGGTGACGCGGAAACTGCGGTTCACTGCAACGATGGCAACGCAACGCCGGCAACGACCAACACATCGCGGTTTTGTGTTTTGTTGCCAATGTGCCTAGTTGGCGCTGACGCCAAGGCCACACGTGTAGCGACTTGTGTTTCCGTGTCAGCTTCCCGTCTTGGGTCTTGCAGAAGGAACGAAGGCATGTCGACGCTTTGAAGGGGATTCCTTGAACTCAGTGCCAGACGTGTTCGAGATGTCTTACTGCACCTGGAATGGATCCGAAAAATACAGGGATACCTTCGTTTCGGGTAAGGTCGTAACAAGGGTGTTACGCGTCTGTATGGTCTGTATGAGATGCATAGATTGTAATATTGGTAGGGACAGCAACGGCTGACTCGCTAGATATTACCCGATCGGACAGTTTTGTCGGTATGATTGCCCCCCATATGCTTTGCCATTTCAATAAGTTCAGGCAGTGGGCGACATTTCCTTGGATCTGTCATGCAGGGCTCAGTTAATTACGCCAAGTTCCCTAACCAACAGCCTTCACAGCTACATGATGCAATGTTTTGCCACGATTGCTAATATGACATTAGATTAAGAATGGCAGTGCACACTGGGGAAGAAACTCTCGATTTTTTCTGTGCGAGAGTCACATATTCGAGACAAAGCTGTTAAGTAAAGTCTGCTTTATCTTCGTTACCTGCTACGTCCTCAGGGTGTGTCTGGGAAAGTCAGCGGATTGTCATAGAAGTTGCCAAAAAGTAGCTAAAGTCAGGGAATGTTGCAGACAAGCACTGTGGCGATATGCAGCGAATCACGAAAGCCGATCAGTGCGGTTGACCGCACGTAACCGTGAGGTGAACGTCACCAATGCAACAAGCTCAGAGGCAGAAAATTAGGGCAGCCTTACCAGTAAGTGACCTTTAACGAGACGAGGGTCAAATGTGGCGGTCTCCCTAGTGCAGGGAAGAAATCTATTCTCTTAAACAGTAAGGATAAACTTGTATTTGTATTCTGTTTGTTTCAGTTCAATAAATGATCTGTATTACATGAGAGAACTGATGTTCTGAGGCTGGAACAACAACGTACAAAGCCTCAAATTGTCCTTTCTATGTTGTTCCAGCCTCAGGGCATCAGTTCTCTCTTGTTCAACAGTTGTCGCTTGCGTCCATCCCATCGTATGATTGTGTGTATCAGTAAGAAAAATGCAAGAGTGAAAGGGAGGACGAGTGAGATAATGTGCCCTTGGAAGTCGCTGAGAAGGTGTGTTAGCTTAGCTCAATTGGTAGAGCCCTAAACCGGTAATCCAGAAGATGTGGGTTTGAATCCTACAGCTTGCTAACCTTTTCAGTGACTTTCATCTTTCATCGTTCAATAAATGATCTGTTTTGTGAGTATTGTGTGTCAAGATGTAGAAGCAGAGACAAAGTTCCTTTTTGTTTTGGTCACCTGGAAAAGTCTGGGAATTTCATTACCTCTTTCGCAGGTACGTACGTCTGCTCACAATGCGGTTACGAGCTATTCTCGAGTCGATCCAAGTATTCTCACCATTCCCCGTGGCCCTCGTTCACTGAGACAATACACGAAGAGAGTGTCAAAAGGACCCCAGAGCCCGGCAGAGCTCTCGCTCTAAAGGTATCAAATGTCGGCTCACTCGACAATAAAAGTCACAAAGTCACAACGTCATATCTCCTGTCGCATTTCTTGGCAGATTCACTGTGGAAAGTGTGGACAGGGCCTCGGACACGAGTTCGTCGGCGATGGACCCGACGGGAAATCTCGCTTCTGAGTGTTCTCTGAGTCCCTTCGGCTAATTTCCAACGAAGGTAACTTTTTAAATCCCGCGTCAGATTCCAAAGTGTACTTTGCGTTGATAGAGAAACACATAAATATTTTTACAATGTTGGTCCATCTTTGTTGTAGCTCAACACGGTTAACGCCGTTGGTAAGGCTGGGTAAGTGTAGTTCCTCGGAGCTCAACCCCAGTGCACTAGCTGTTTTGCACCGAGCATGTACTCCCAAACTTAACTCATACGTGCGTAAATTTTGTTTCCTCGAACGGGTCACGAATTTGAATGGTTGATCAAAACTATTTGCATTGAATGCATTCTACGCAATATTGTGATCCACGTATTTCACAGCCTTACTAATCACGTTTATTAATAGCGATGTCTTAATAACAGCATTTACGAGACGAGACTTCAGGGGGAACGGATGGAAACGATGATCTCACTTCATGATCTCTCCCGATGTTTGACAACCCCTTTATTAATATTAAGTGTTATCATTAATATCGAGTCTTATTAAGCGTTGCGACTGCAAGTTTGGAGCACTCAGTGGTAGTGTGCCCAGGTAGAAGCGAAGTAGCAATAACAATTAAACAAATGTAGCTGCACGGTTGCAGTGCTGTAGCATGGCCTTTGTCAAGCATACCTCAGGTTATGCCTGTAGAGGTTGTGTTTCAGGGATACACCCATCTCAACGCATTTGGCACCCTCAGATTTGGGTATTACGCGTATTCAATATTGGACACGCTCAAATTAAACATTGGGAATTCTCTGCTGCCACACGCGTGACTTGCGGTTTCCCGATTAGCCTCGTTCCCAGCGTTGGACTTGAGCGTGTCCATGGTGAACATGTGGTTCACTTCTCCAATTTGCATCATTGTCTCTCGGGTAAAACGAGAAAGTCTGCAAAAATGAACTCTCGAAGGTGCAAAGTCAGCCAGCGGTACAAGCACTGGAGAATGCTAAGCGGTGAAAGATACCGATATCGTATAGGGAGAGCAGTTTTCAGTTACGTCGAAACACTCGCGTGATTTTCGAGCGCTAAATTAACGAAAGTTTTCACCTCTGTGAGCGCAGTACAGTAGCTTTATTGAGATTCAGTTTGGAATCCCCTTATGTTGACTTTTTCTCCTGTCAGCTGAGGGTGGACTCCAGAACGACACTGAAGCAAAACCCAAGCAAGAAAAGTCAAGAGAGCACTGTGATATGATGTAAAAACATCGCGCCGTGATAGCATCGACAGACATCTCCTGGAGCATCTCATCTGTCATCAACAGAAACCCGTAACTGACTTATTACAGAAACCCACTTAACTTATTACGAGAGAGAGCACACACAAGCAGCTTGACACAAATGCCAGCCACCACTGTAATGGAATTATGTGTCTTAGAATTTTACTACAATTGCAGTGTGGGGACATACAACTGAATTACACAGAGCCTCAGATGTGGACAAACACATATATTGTCGAGAATTTCGTTTCAGCAAAGCCAAACAACTTCAAAGGTTGTCTGGTGTACAGTAGGGTGGGCCTCATTAAGACTCATGTGCAAGTTCAGCAATGTTTTTCCTCTCGCTTGATCATTATCAACTTGCACACAGGGAAAGGTAACGGAATCTTTTTCATTTCCGTTACCACGTCCGTTACTGGCCCTTATTTGTTCCTGTTTCAGTTTCGGTTACCACAATTGTTGCTTTCGTTTGAAAGATGAAAGTCACTGAAAAGGTTAGCTAGCTGTAGGGATCGAACCCACATCTTCTGGATTACCGGTCCAGGGCTCTACCAATTGAGCTAAGCTAACACGCCTCTCCAGCGACTTTCGGGGTGCGTCATCTGAAGGGACGACAAACCAGCCACTCACTCTCACTCACCCTCCTTTCACTCTTACATTTTTTGCTCACTCATACACACATTCATACGACGGAAACGATGACGCACCCCGAAAGTCGCTGGAGAGGCGTGTTAGCTTAGCTCAATTGGTAGAGCCCTGGACCGGTAATCCAGAAGATGTGGGTTCGATCCCTACAGCTAGCTAACCTTTTCAGTGACTTTCATCTTTCATCGTTGATTTCTTAGGCAATTTGAGGCTTTGTTTGTATCTGTCCCTCCTTGTTGTTCCAGCCTCAGAACATCAGTTCATCTCTTGCTTTCGTTTCCATTACGTTTCCGTTTTGGTACCGTCCCACCTCCAGCCCGTTTTTGTTTTCCCTCTTTCTTTTCTTTCCTTTTTTTGACCATTGAGACCGTGACAAGACTTAATCCCCTTTAATCCCCCTATGTTCTGAAGTCTATTTTGAGGACTCCAGGGATATATGCATACAAGAGAACGTTTATTCAAAATACACATATAGGTACGTGATTTCTGTGAATAGCTAATATTAACATGGTTTCCAGGAATGTTACTCACGCTTGCAACTTCCAGGTCACCATAAGCGTATAAGAACTATGCTTCTTCTATTTACTGTATACTACTTACTTATATGCTCCGGTTTGATACGTAGTTCATTTTAGTTTGCTTCATTGAGGTTTATTTCATAAATTTATCTACATAATATGGTGAAGAATTGCAATAATTTGGGTCCTGCGGTACCCGAATCATTACCGTAAATTATTGCTGTTTCCGTTTCTGTTTCAGGTATTCTAACTGCAATTTCCGTTTCTGTTACCGTTACCTGCTATATTTCTGTTACCTTTCCTTGCTTGCACACCTCTGTGACTGTGATTGCAAGCGTGCCTGACATAGCTCATGGTGTTTATGATGCAGCCTTGAAAAACCTGTCCAAGATAGAGCAATGCTGCGGATGTATCCTCGCTATGCAAATCTCATGTTTTCCATCACATACACTCTTTATTGCTCATCTCTGAAAAGGTGCAAAATAAAGAATGCTTATTAAAGGGACTATGAAACCATGGTCTGCAATTAAGGTGCTTTCAACAGCAGCTTTTTGTCTGAACCTCCCACCAAATCGTTACTTAAATAAATTGTTATTGTTATATCTCTATTTTTTTCTCGTTTCTCTTTCCCTGAATACGAAACCCAGGATTTACTGATAAGAGACTCGAAACAATGCACATGATACCAAGCTGTTACACCTTGACGACACGAAGTGGCAGGAATATGGTGGGCAGAAACTCGACCCTGTCATTACTGTGCCCGATTACGCCACCGCCCACCGAATGGCAAATTCTATGGCAAAACGGCAATTCTTGGAAAACATTTTATGTATGAACTTCATAGTCCCCTTTTAAAGAGAAACCTTTCTGACAGGAAGAACAGTTTATTGACAAACATTTTATGGAATGTTTGGGAATTTCGTAGCCCTCTTTAACGATAAACGCTTCTTGCGTGTCAGTTTTCCGAAGAGGAAGAACATCTCTTGGCAAACATATTATGGGGTGTTCGAGAAAACATTTCTGGTGTCGGAGGTGTCCCTTTTTGGGAAGTGCATTTGGATCTGAGTAATAGCCGATAGCAGTCTTAGAGTTTACTCAAGTGCATGATGCACACCTTCTCTTACAGGTATCCATGCCTACAATTACAGTAAGCGTGTGAAGACAGTAAGTGTACATTTGTGTGAATAAATGAATAGTAGAACCTGTTAACTCATGTAACCTGTTACAGCACAGGCAGCTGACATTGCCATGGTTTTGTGTAAGGACTAACAAGCAGACTGTAGTCTGGCTGACCTTTTCTTTCACATATTAAACATATCCCCCTTGCTTCGATTTGAAGTCCATCTTCTCTGCAACACAGGTACTACTGATAGCATTGTCATTTATTACGGGGACTTATTTTCTTGTACCACACTATCATTCAAATTGTGTTTCCTTGTTGTTGTTCTGTGCTTGTATTGTGCAACAGATCAGCCAACTGAGATAAATATGCAGGACCAATGTTTCATAATGCACAAATAGCGAGTAAAATTAAAGATGAACCTACTCAGTTTATTGTTGTTTTGCCACTTTTTTTTGCGCACCGAAGTTCTGTTGTGCCTCTGGTTGATCGTACCACAAGCTGTACCCTTTCTTTGTTTTGAAGCGTTTTATAGTTCCACAGGTAAGGCATCTTATCACTTGGTGCTTGGATCGCTTTCCTTTGATATGAAAAAGAGAGAGAGATTATCACAATTTGCATTCACCAAGCAGATGTGTTTACCTCGTAAACGAACTGTACATGTGACACCAGGTGAAAGCAGCATGCTACATTTCTTGCATAAGGTACGCTTTATGCTCGGATGCCTGCACTCAAATCACCATATATAAAATCGTGACACTCTCAGTCAAATGCCGACATACAATTTAGCTTGAATACGACGTGATATCATACGCATGGTGTGGCCATAGTAGCAATGGAGATTGTTTGATGACGGAGCATTCTCAAGTACGTGGTTCAACACCTGTAACATGAAGCGAGAGGTTGTCGGTATGGGTACGGAGCACTCTGAAGCAGCATGTTTACCTGGTAAAGATAGTTCATTCGATGGAACGCATCTCCCCCTTTAACTTTTGACATACCGACAACTCATAAGCGGGTCCGCGGGCCCGAGACTACACCGCTCTAGAAGACTGCACCAACTACTATAACTGTAATTTACTAGTTTTACGTTTTACTGTACCGAAACAAGAAAATGCCGCTATTGATGCACTGTCACTCGCTCTTGCCGAAACATTGTGGAAGTGGGACCGTTGTCTGTACTGAATTTGGAAGTTGAAGCCTCAAAAGTGATTCATATTGGAAATTATCGCACGAAAGCATTTTGAAAAACCATGCACCTTAGTCCAATTTTTAATACGAGCGATAACAACCAATGATAACAACAAACAATCGAGGAAGACAAAAGTATGGCGGCTACAAAAAAATGAACGGAGTGCCCCATACCGTTACCTTGGTAACGTTATGGATTGGACTTGGCGTGATTCAGATTCACTTATTATACTTTCATGTATCGTTTCCGTGTTTACTGTGCTAGCAACCACATACTACTTCTACAGGAGAGGTGCAGCTGCCAATCATGCGAAGCACCGGACGGCCGATGATTCCGAAATCGATGAAATCGAGGTATGAGGTTCAACTTGGTGATGCGGGCAGTGACTGTATCTGTAGCTTAGTGGCAAACGCTTGTTTCTCTGCAGCATCATTTTGCACTATATGTACGCGATTTCCTCGCAATATTTATGACGCAGTGCAAACATGGAGCTGTCTTAGCCAGTGGTGCTTGCTCTGTTTCCAGGAGGATAAGCTGATAAAAGAGCAACTGCTCAGACAAGAGGTGAAACGGCTTATCAGTGCGGGTGCGGCTAAGGATGCAGAAAGTATCATATCAGCAAACATGACTGAAGAGCAACGAAAACAAGAAATTAAGTGAGGTTTCACAAAATTTGAAAATTGGTGCTCTTCTCGTTGTGGCTCTCCTAAGAATGATTATTTGTTTTCGTGTACTATTGCAGCGCCCAAAGACAACAACTTGAAGAGATCTTCAAAGTAATGAAAGAACATCAGGACAAGTTTGGTGACACGTCCCTCAACGAAGTCGTTGACCAAATGAAGCTCTACAGATGATGCCAAGGCCTCCGGTTCAACCTAGCACACAATCCTACAAACATATTGTATGCAACCGTACGCACCTCCGTTAAGGCTAAAACACCAAAGTGCACAATAAAATATCTGGGCTTTGTAGTCCCTTTTATTTACTCTCAGAAGTGTTTGAACCCTGACAAGTGATGGAGCATCAAAGCACGGTTTCTTCAAGCTCAACGCAAGTCTGTTGTCGGAACAATTGCATCGTTAGGGCACTGAGAAATGCAGGAATGCTGTGGTGCTTGTGTAGATAAGTCTCGATGAGAGAACCAAGTTGCGCAGAGTAGTTGCTTTCCAGCAGGTTGAGTTTGTCACCGACCATCTAAAAAATGACAAGAGTGGTTACCCGTGGCTCACTGACAACTTCCAGATGTACGGTCAAACTCCTTTATAGCGAACACCTTTTTAACGAAAATACCACTACAGCAAATTTTTTTGCAGTCCCGCTGGAGCGCTAGAGGTCCAATAACGGACACCTTTTTAACGAAAATACCTTTACTGCGAATTTTTTTTTGCTGTCCCCTGAGTTTCGTTGTAAAGGAGTTTGACTGTACAAGAAATAGGAAGAAAAATGTGCTTGTTTTTCAGGGCACATCTGCAACAGGCTTCTAACTTCCCTGGCAAGGCACAGAGCCTGTATGAGTAGCCAGTGCCACATATATTTGCATAAGAACATTTGGGGGGTTTCGTCTAATGCTCGTTAACTCCGCAACAACTTCCCAGGAAACGACGAGGGATTGAGTTTAACGAACGAGCGTCGGCTGCAGTAATGAGCAACTCGAGCGAGAAGATACGCTTAATCCACCTATTTTATATTAAGATTATTTTACTACATTTATAACAATTATTTTATGTCCTTTTATAAATTTAAAAATTCCTCCTGGATTTCTGAATGACACGCGAGCAAAGAAAAGTGGGACCCTAAATATTGTGCGCAACATCCTCGAGTAGGAAATGCACAGCGCGAAACACAGAAGGTACCGCGGAAGAGAAATGGAAGAACGAGTCACCTCAAAGTACAGGTTGTCCCCCTGTAGCTCCGCGTACATGTGTGACAACCTGTATTTTCCCTTTTCTGGAATGTCGATGCGATATCCCGTGAGAAGGTAACAGACCTCCCGAAATTCTTTACTCGTCCGCTTGAATGCCTCCAGCAGACGACGATTCTTTGTCTCTGCAGCTTTGAGTTGCTCACCGAGAGACTTCACTTGGAGGAGGTCCTCACCCTGTTGGAGGCTCTGCTGAACCTTTGCAGTCACATCCTGGGTGCAGCCGTACCTCTCGAGGATCTTGATACGGGCTTGAAGCAATTCATTCTCTTCCTCCAGTTTCTTGGCTGCCTCCAGTCTCTGACGGTGGGCCACTTCCAGAGGGTTGTCTTTCAAGTGCACAATTTTCAAAGCTCCTTCCTGTTGGTTTTAGTTATTCTTTTGCATCTCTCTTTTGCTTCGAAGGAAGAATATGTGCAGTAGGACTTGCACAGTCGAAAGAACAGTTCCAAGAACAATTTTCCCAGTTAAGCCGAGGGTCTTCTGTCAGTAGATTATACTTACCCGCTTTTCTTCATCGGCCACACTATCGAAAATAAAATATTAGATTTAGAACGTCCAGCATTAAAGCGCGGACCCCATAACAAGCGGCAGCGACACGCTACAAGTGAAAAAATTGGTGGCAGCGGCGCCATGCGAGCGACAAAAAAACTCTGTCGCGGCTACAAAATCTTGCATCTACTCCCCGTAGATATTTGTTGCTTGTCGCTAGATTTGGCGGTAGGTAACTGAAGCGAATGATAAAGGAAAGGGATGTAGACGCCACGGCGGAGTGTGGTTGGTAACTCCGCTTTATTAAAATGAAATTTCGACGTTGTAGTTGGGAAGCGAGCGAACTTTCAAAAGTAAAAGAGACGGAGCGAGTAAAAAACAAACAAACTAGAAGACGAAAGCGCGGGAACCGCATTGCCACCGAGAGACGGGCCCGTAAAATACATGCGCGCATAATTTGGCGCTATTAATTAATGACTCCATTCGGCTGTGTAGTGTATATAAACTAAAATCACTTCACGTTGCGAGGTGTTGCGCTGGGAAATGCAGATTTTTTTTTCCCCCTGAAACGTTGTTTCCCAGCTCGCTTTTGTCGCCGCTCAAATGGGTCGGGAAACAGCAGCACTAACAACCGCGACAGCGACAAAATCTGTAGCATGTCACTTCTTATGGGGTCTGCGCTTTACGGTAGCTCACATTAGAATGTACAAATTGCTGCGCGAGAGAGCTTACTCCACGGTGCACCATCTTATACGGGGTGTCTCGGTTAAATGCCCGGGCTAAATAATTCGCGAACCGGTGCACCAATCGAAGAACACTCTTTTTTAAAAGTATCTGTCCGACACCATCTACAAGCTGCGCACAGCGCGAATGAGTGGAAGGCAGTCATTATTTAAGTACAAATTCGAATGAGTTTCCTGAAAAACGCAAACTACTTGAAAACTGTACTTGAAATAAAGTACTAAGAACCTGGAACCACTCTCTCTCTCTCAGGTCTCTGTACAGCTCCCCTTTGCTCTCCTGCATTACTATATCTTCCGGGTTTTCATCTAGCCTCTCTCCTTTTGATTTCTACGTGAGACAGTGACTCCCGCTCTAAAATTCTAGGGTTCAACAATAGAAGTACTCCAAAGTAGACCCCCAGCAGCTCTCCTCTCAATGTGGAGTCAATGAGGTACGATGACTCGCAGGTTGCGAGAGTTTAATAAACGAACACAACCTCGGTGACTCTCTGCTTTTAGGGTTTTTTGAGGATTATTCTATTAACGAAGCAATCACGAGTAAAAGCGGGTTTAACGCGAGGTTCTAGCGTATACCGTAGCATACTATGGAGCTCAACTTACCGTATGGGGTCCGTCTGTACCTCCGCATGCTGCAGCGACACAGACTGCGCGCATGTTGTCCCTTTACTAGAGCGCAGTTGAGCAATTTCCTTTTCAGCCTGGGCATTTTGAAGGGAACAGATTCGGCGATAGAACTAAATTGCTATCTATGGAAGCCTGACCTGCTCAAGCGTGTGTCTATAGTTTTCGACTACAGCTTCGAGTGACTGCATCTGCTTAGTGAGGGCAGAGTTGAGGTCCACCGTCGTCTCCCTCTGAAAGCTGTCTAACAAGCCTTTGTACGCTTCCCGCTCCTGTAACAGGAACATTCTCTTTAGGCAACTCGTATTAGTGCGCATATACAGATATTGAAAGAGCATCCCTGGTGCCAGTCGTAACATCTACAAAAAAAAAAAGCTCGCGTTTGACAGCTAGCTTGATTGTGACGAAATGTCCCTCGGCGTGAATTTTCGTGGACAGAAAAGTTGGGTAATTTGAATCAGTGAGGAGAACGGGTCCCTTTTTTTCTTTCTTTTTTTGCTACGGTACTATTATCATTTCTGATAACAACCTTTCAATTTTGTTTGACCCGCGAGTGGGCCTTAAGCCCTGTCAGCAAGCACCCTCTATAGCCTAAGTGGTGCTTCACAGTCACACACCGGGCAAGTAATTTTGCTTCAGTAATAATGTCCGAGGATGTTTTTCAACTCTGTTTTTCACAGTTCTGAGAGTTGGGAAGGCAACTGGGATTATCTCACCTGTCCCGCCATCAACAGGCGTCGCTGTACTCGTCTCAAAAGCGTCGTCTGCTCTTCGTACGACTTGTTCAGTTTCCCCAACTCAGTTTTGAGCTTCTCCTCTTCGTGCAATGCTGCTTGCAGCTTTAGCTCCATAGTGCCATTCCTGAGAAGAATCACTCTACTGTACTCAGTGGTGTCGTTGTACAAACATGCTGCAAATTATTGCGCACAAAAGGCCATGTACGGCTTACCACAAACGAATGTTACGATAGGGACCGTTTGAAGACACGGGGCATAGATGAAAATAGACTACATATACAAAAAATAGCTGTCTCCTGACACCGCAGATTACTATTAAGATCGTTACCGGAAGATGCAGCACAAAAACTAAATTAGATAAGACTTTGGTCAGGCTTCCTCTAGAGATAATCCCTTTATGTAATCCCTTTATGTGCGATTACATCGTACGGGAGTTAGAAAATTGCCCGTATCGCGTGTTTTGCTTTAGAAAGATGTTGACTATAAATATTGACCAAATGCAAAACTCACTGCGCTTTGAGCTGCGCTACTTGGTCGGACAGCAACAGTTGGGTTTCCTTCGAGCGTGTGATGCGCTCTTTTATGCTACAAGGGGACCTGAGGAAGAAATAAATTCCATAATACGGTAGAGGTTTCCAATGAGGTAGTCGTTAGAAGGATAGAATATTCTTCATTCCTGGTCAGGTACGTTAACCATGCTGGTACAACTTCCTAATCACTCGCAAACAGGAAACTCTCTCCCGCATAATCTTTTTTTAAATTTTATTTTTAAAGGGACGGTCGCATCCGGAAACCTATCTATGAAACCGGCATTGGCCAAATATCCACCAGTCCAATTTTTTTCAACTGAGAAGCGCTTAGATATTAAACTTTTTAAAACGTATAAAAATATATATATAAATTTAAAAATTTTAAATATCGGCGCTGCTTCCGTGGCTGCAGAGGGTGTGACGTCGCTCCCTAAGTGAAGGAGTGAGAGAGTGGGATTGAGTGGAGGAAAGGCACCGTCACCCGCAGCGTTCCTTTTGTCAAGGTCACACCCTCATTTGTTCTTAGGGAGTGATGCTTTCACCTCTTGCCGGGGAATGAACTCCGCCACACTCTCCACATTGGGCGTCTGCTCTCGTCACGCGTACCGCAGAATAACAGTCAAACTGCGTCGCTATTTTGTGTGGGATTTTTTCTATACCGTGGTCAGTGCTCCAGAAGGAATGACATGACACTATACTAGTTTCGAAGTTGACTTGAACGGATGCGAGCGTTCCTTTAACTAGCTGAGCAGATAGATTTTCGTACAGGTACTTTGCATCCCTTTTAGGTACTTAAAAAGACAACAGGCGGTGTTGCAGCCCACTGCTTCCTGGAAGAGAACCCAAATCCCTTGTTCTGGGGTTTTCCTCAGACGAGAAGCCTGCTGAAAGTGCACCATCTACATAACGCCATATCACCGCTCGAGACCGCTCGACAATAAAACGCCACCGACCACCACTGGCAGTGCCAGGTAAATTACCAACATGGTGGACGAATGCGAAGGTCATATGGAGGCTGTGGACACGAATGATAGAGGCGAGAGGAAATGCGTTGTGTGCAAGGCGACCCAGTATTACTAATCCACTGGGATTGGGTGTACGTTCTGCGCAACAATGTTTAGTTTCATTCGTTTATCCGGTCCACCTTTTGTCAATAAAAATATTGTCGTAATTGGCTACGGTGATGCATATAGAATATTTTTAAATTATCCCTATACAAATGAGAAACACAATGTTCGACAGTCCAGGTGACCCAACCTCTACCCTATGCAAAACTTAAGCAAATGAAAAATATTTTCATTTTAAGTTTTGCAGAAGACAGAAAGAAGACGGTTGAGAGCATATAACTTATAATGCGACGAGACTTTCGCGCAGAAGGCTGCACATCTTCAGGTCTGACCTGAAGAAGCGCAGCCTTCTGAATGAAAGTCTCGTCTCATTGAAATTTAGATGCTCTCGACCGTCTTCTTTCTGTTGTGAATCTCTATTGCCGGATATTTGCACACTGCTCTTCTACGTATTAAGATAGAGGAAAGTAAAGTATCTGAGTACTTTTTTGCAAGTACCTGTATGAGTGTATTATTTCATAGGAGTAATTTACAACCCATACAGAGAACATGAGAGATGATGATGATGATTCAGGTTTTAATGGCGCATCAGCTACATGAGAGGGCAAGTAATATCTCATGAACATGATAGAAAGCCGGAACGGACGATGACAGACGGGTGGACGGACGGACGGACAGACAGAGAGAGAGAGAGACAGACAGACAAAGCCTCACTTGAGGTCCTTCGAGAACTGTACAAGCGCTTCCCACGAGGCAAGGGTTTGCTTCAGCTGTTCCATTTCCACTGCCTGCTGAGCAAACCGCTGCTGAAGAGCTTCATGCTGAGCAACCTTTTGCCGAGCAGTGTCAAGTTGCTCTTCCATGAGGCCAACGTTTAGCCTCGTTTGCCTGTCCGAGTTTATTCTTTAGGTGACGCACCACATTTTCTGCGTGAACATATCCCGACAAACCTGTGAAGCCTGTTTTCTTCCTTTATTTCCGCATTCTCCTTTCTAAGCCTCGGCAGTTCTTCCAAATCGGATTTCATGATTTTTGCGAGACGCGTCGTCTCTTCCTGTTCGCTGAGCTGCCGTTCCAACTCCTGCGCGCAAAAATAAGTTAGGTCTCGCTAGCAGTCCTCATGCCGATAGCGATAGAAAAGGTGTCGAGAAAAAATGGGACATCGTGAACGCAGCAGCAAATTTATGGATTAGATTTAACATAAACACACCTGTACATCTCTCGCGTAATTGTTACCTTTACAAAATGAGACACCGAAGGAAAAAACGCACCCGTATCCGCAAGTTTGCTGTCTGCAGTTGGAGAATGGAGGCTTGTGCCTCAGACATTGCACTTTGTTTTTCCTGTAACTGCCTGAAATAATTTAAAGAGGCGTGTGTCAACGTAAGGCAAAAAAAAAAAAAAGTTGCAGAAATATTGCGTACTTTATCGAAGCCTAAAAGGAATTTTATCTGAAGAGACAGGTAACTAACTTGGTCAGCAGGGCTTCTTTTTCTTCCGCTCTTTTCAATTCAGATCGCAAAAGTATTTCTTCCATATTTAATCTACAAAGAGAGATGGAAGAAGCGCATTACAATGTGTAGGAGCCAAGTATAAGGTTGGGTAAGCTGATAGTTTAATGGCAGGATTGAATATGGAGCTCTCCAGACCATGAGAATGCGCAGGATGATATCGCAACATTAATGATGGTACGGGAATCAAATTCTGGTTACATTACAGAGCCCCGTTATTATAATGTAACGCAACAATAAATATGTACAATGCAGGTAAGATGCTTCAAATCAGGGTTGCAGAGTTGCTACTCCGGGGTTGGAATGATTCCGGAATCATTCCAGATTTATCAGAGCCCTGAATGGAATTGAAATGGCGGAAACTGTCCTAGAAATGGAATGGAATTAGGCATTTTTTTTCGCAGGCGGAAAGGAATTGGCACGGACTGGTTTGGGTGCCACACGGTCAAGGACGAAATAACCTCGTCTTTGCGCTTTTTCCGTGCTGGACAGTGTCAGTCTCCTCTATAGTGCTGCTGTGCCAGCTAGTACGGTAACCAGTCCCATTTCTTTTATTGGTGGAATTAAAAGAACCCGTTCAAAGAGTGGGAACAGGCCATACCTTTTCATTCTGAGGAATTGAAAGGAATGGAATTATCGCAAATCTTAATTCCTGGGAATGGAATGGGTGATCCCATTCCGCAACCCTGCTTCAAATCCACCTGCCACATGCCCATGCACCCAGGCTTAAAATCAAACATTCGCGGACACAAAGCATAAAACAGACGCAATCTTTCTGGACTTCCGTAAAGCCTTCAATGAAGTCTCGCACCAGAAACCATTTTTTTAAGCTTCTCCCAAAAAAAATCTTGCGCTCTGTTGGACAAAGGCATTCTCATCTAATGGTACGTTACTTGCCTCGTGCAACGCCAGCCTCTCCCTGTGTTCCACTTCACTCAGGCGCCCCAAGGGTTCCCTGCTCGACCTTCTTTTATTCTTAATCTATTAACAATTTTCCCACTAATATTTCTTCTACAATAAAGCAGTTTGTTGACAACTGCATCGTCTATCGGGAAATAAATTCTGCATCTGGACAGCTAATTTTGCAAAATGATCGTCGTTTCATTCGGTCTCTACCGTGCCCTTTGTGGACCTCTTCCTCTAACGGAGAGCTATAAATACCTTGGGGTCTATTTTTCGTCTAACTTAATGTGGAATACCCACGTAGAGCACATCTCAGCTAATCGCACACTTGGCTTCATTAGGCGTAAACTCAAAATGGCTCCTTCTCACTTCGAGCAACTGACGTACATTTCGTACGCGAGACTTAAGCTCGATGACGTCGCTGCTGTATGGAATCCATCCCAAACATACCTCTCTAGTTCACTCAAATCAAGATCGAATCATCAAGAAGAGAGTCGTTCAGTTCGTAGCTAACTACTTTGCCTCGTGTAAATCCCTACTAGAGCATCCACGTCATATCACAGCTTGTCGCTTTTTCCATCGATACTTATACTCCACGTCACTACTCCATACCCTCAGATCAGTCCCCGATATCTCGTTCCGATACAGCTTTTCCACAACTCGACTACCTCAACGACATGAAATGTTTTATCTGCAACACTAATCTACTTTCTAAATCATTTTTCTGTTCTACAGCTGTCGACTGGAATGGTCTTCTGGACTCCTTTGCCCCCTCATGACAGCACCCACGCCTCGGGGTACTCTGAAATAAATAAATCGATAAACACGAGCAACTTCACATTATGTTGCTCACAGATAATAAATTTCAACAGTTCTCAAATGTCTCTTATTTATTTGCCCTATTTTTTCTTTTTTGTAAATACTGTCACAGCGTGAACGTAATACAAAGGACTCAAATGGATCGCCTTGTGGTACATATACCCATTCCCATATTCCAAACCCCGTTGGAAGGCAAATGGGAAGGAAGACTGGAACTAAATAATGACGACTCATTTCAAAAGCGTCATATTTCCTCAAATTCGGAGTGATGTGATGTTTTCATGATTTTGTATGAGTGCACCAAACGTGTGTCATCTGCTACACCTGAAAACAATATAATTTCGTATCAATCGCCATAATATCTTGAAAATGGCTAGAGTCCCAAATGAAACTTTTCCAGCTGCGTTTCATTGACAAAAAAAAAGAAAAAAAACGAAGAATCAGTTCAGTTTTGGAATCGGTGAGGCTGTACGTGATATAGCGTTACCTCTTGACCTCTGCTTCTAAAGATGATGTGGCATCACTGCTTTCCTGAACATGCTGAAATGAACGGGTACGTGACAATTTTTCCGCTCCTTCGCGAAATGGGGAATAATAGTTCCCGAAATGGGGAATAATAGTTCCCTAAATGTTCACCTCTTCCAGTGCGGTGGCCAGTGTGTTGCAGTCCTTCTGTGACACCCTGAGCTTTTCTTCCAACTCCAGCTTCTCTGAATTGAACTGCTGTTTCAACTGGCTGTATTGTGAGCGGTTCTTTGCATCTTTCTCGAGTGCCTTGATCAGCTGCTGTTTCAAGTCTTCATTCTTCTCTTTCTCTTTCTGGCAAACAAAAAGGAAAATGAACGTTGTCTCAATTTCAAATTATGTCTCTTTTGCACACCTGGAGATGTTCTTGCAAGCTGTCCACTTCTCTCTGGTGGGCCACACATATTTTTTTGCGCGCAGGTTCATCCCAACTATGTTCTACTTTTAATCTTTCCACCTCGGCCTTTCGTTCCAAAAGTTGCGCTTTGAGGGCACGGACTTGGTTTTCGAGGTCTGCGTGCGTTCAGTGAAATTAGTAAGCATCTGGGCATACGAAAGAAGTGCCAACAAAAATGCAAGCTCTCCAGTACATCACCTAGTCGACTTCTGTACATAGTTTGCTCCGTCTGTGTCATACTTTCATCGAAAGTGAGTTTCCTAGTGATGCTGTTGTCATCGAGGGAACCCGAATCGGAAGCCCCCGATTTCAAGAGAGCTTTGTAGTCCTCTAAAGCTTTTATCACGCGCGTATTGTCCCGCCCATATGCCATTTCTGGACTTCAAAGGTAGGATTATGACCCAAATGTCTCGTAAATAGGCATGTGCTCAACGATCCGACATTTGTTAAAGCAAATTTAACATTTTCAAGCTGTGTGCGCCTAAAGCCATACTAGAACTATGCCGCCATGCTAGCGAGCAGAGGAGGAGGACATGGAGGAGGAGGAGGCTAGTTCGGCGTTCGGCTGGCTGGTCCCTTTTGCACCTTTTGCTGCTTTTGATGCAGGGCAGACTTCCAAATGAATTCAGAGGTGCGAATTGAAAAACAGTTTTACGTTTGTTTGGCGAAATTATCCAATGTCCTTGTTTTTTTGTTGTTGTTTTTTACTTTTATTTGTCCCATTAGGTGGCGCTGCGCTCGCCTAAGCTACTCTCACCCTTGTTTGGTTTCATTTTCGGTTGTGTTGGCGATAGTGTTTCCCTGTTTTCCATTTCTTTTGCGCTTCCCTATGTCTGTGTGCAGAATGAGTGTATAAAGGCGCGGTAGTTGGTGTAGATTCATAGTAAATATGCAGCACAGGAACGCGGACACAGAATGAAGACAGGACGACTGCTAACTCTCAACTGATAGATTTTACTAGTAAGAAAAAATGAAAAAAGTTTTCGAGCTGCAGCCCTTTCCGACGCATTCTTTTCCTTACGAAGCCCCACTTGTGCATTTTTTTCTTTTGTATATAAACCTGTTTCTACTAGTAAAATCTATCAGTTGAGAGTTAGCAGTCGTCCTGTCTTCATTCTGTGTCCGCGTTCCTGTGCTGCGTATTTACTATGAGTCTGGGTGCAGTCGCAATTTCGCAGAACGTGGCGTATGGTCTCTGCCGATTTGCCGCGTAATCGGTAGGCGGGATCGACGTGTGCGAACAGTTGCTTTTCCTGACATGCGGCAGAGCACTTTTCTTTCTTTTCTTTTTTGTCAAATTTACCGCGACGGCATTTTCAGCTCGACTCAAAAACGTCAACGTGAAAAAAGACAAACGGAAAGAGATAGAGAAAGAGGGACATGCGAACAAGGCAAGCTTGCATGCACTATAATGATTCGGTTACGCTGACCTATATAGTCGAAACAACTTCGTAAAGTATCGGCTTTACCTCAGGCTTACACTTACGATTTTCGCACCATCAGTGCATGTCCCATATCGGTCATGGCCGGGTTCTTTGCAAAATCGGTATTCATTATCATCATCATTCCATGCATTCATGCGTGTATACCGTTGATGTCGTCTGCTACCACTGTGTGTCCGCTTCTGCACGTTCACTGCCAATCATGATTAACATCTCGCGAGCCGATGCATAACGTCCCTAGCGGATCGTGCGGACGGGATTCTGCATACGAGTTGCTGATTAAGACATGAACTGCAAAAGTGCTAGGGTGCAGGCGAGCTTGTACATTGTAAACGGAGAAACATGCAAGGCAAGGAGGGATTATGACATGGTCGTTATATTCTAGTAGGTCGTGGCCTCGACAGACCATGCTGTCCCCAACTATACTCAGTGGCGTAGCCAGACCTCCAATGTAGGGGGGGTGGGGGGCTCGATACGAACGCCCCCCCCCCCCCCCCCCGCTATTCCTGGGTCCGCCAACACAGACATTTTATTGCCAGCTGGCTATTGCGCACGCCGCAAGATAGGGGATGCAAATCTAGACACATTGTGATTACATGTGGGCTGTTATGACCAATGAGGCCCTGTCACCACTCCTATTTTGAAAGCCATTCAAGAGCGTAGACAGACGCAGAAACTGCAAGAACATTCGCGCTCGTCGCACTGGTACCCCCTCCCATATATTAATTTCTCCTCGGACTTGCACGATTTGCGTGGGTCGGCCCGTGGCAGGTAGGGGAGGGTCGAGCCCCCCGTAACCTGGTGACGATCGCGAGCAATCATATTGTGCGAGTACAACAGCAACGTTTAGTCCAGAGCAGTGGCGTATCTAGGGTGTGGCAGGTGTGGACAGGTGCCATGGGCGCCAGGTGAACAGGGGCGCCATTATGTGGTCGGGTGTGAATGTGCCAGGTCGGGCACTCAACCTGGTACATTCATAAATTATCTGAAGCACCCGCGATTAGGGAGGTTGTAGTGTGAAACCTAGTGCGGACCACACGAAAACGCATCCCCAAGGACATCATGTTAACCATGTTGCCATGGGCGCAGGTAGCTCTAGATACGCCACTGGTCCAGAGCAGAAATAGCGTGCAAAACAACTAAATATTTCGTATTGTGTCACGTCAATGTCAATTCACGTGTAGTCGAAATGAAATTACCCGAGAAAGTAACCCACTGACGATATGATTCCCGCAGGTGCTCGTAAGCTTTCGTACGGTGCAGAACAGATGGCGCTACAAGTTTTGCAAGTCGTCTATCGCCTACCGTACGTGGTCGTCTATCGCGATGTCGTCCGCAGAAGCGAGAGCTGTAGCTGATGTCTATATTGCCAGTTTACTGGACATAATCTTGTGATCTGGAGGTCCAGGAAAGCCAAGAACATGTTTCCTTTACTACTTCTCCTGATCTATATATGTAGTAAGTAATAATCAATAAAATAATTATATCGTCACTTGTTGGAAGATTTTTTTCTGAAACCATTTTCAATTTCGCACGTGATGTCAGAGCCGTCGCGAGGTGAGTTTGCGCACCGGGGCAGGAAAAATCTGAAGCGCCCGTTGCAGCCAGAAGCTTTATAAACAAAGAAAAGAAATCGTAATCTCTGGCGCCCGGGGCGTCTGCCCCTCTCGCATCCCCGTCGCTACGGGCGTTTAGTACCGATGCGAGGAGTTTGTATACGTTGCTTGCTTTTCTGGGGTCGCACATAAGCCTTGATGCAACTTGGGGATTTCCTTGGAAGCGATGATGTCGCAAGACGAAAATGAACTACTTTACGCCTGTATTATACTGTGAGAGAAGCGCTCGCCATATCGTTTTGTCTGGACACGTATTTCGATTTGACAGCACGCATGGTTACGTGATTACAAAAGAACGATTTCAGAATTGCTGCACCGCCATCCAAGTAAGGCGGCTATCGGGATTAGCCGCCTTTTAACTTATAAGATAATCCTTCAGCTTCCTTTATTTCTGTTGATCCCGCTTTTTGGCGCTATCCTTGCGTAAAAACACGTGCGTTAAGCTCATGGACGTAGTTCGGCTCATGGACATTTTTGCAGAGGACACATCTCTCTCTAGGAAAGGAAGGTTGTCAACTTACACGAAAGCTCAATTTTATTAGCATGAAGAAATGTATTGCAGTGGGCGAGATTCAAGCCGTAAACATGCCGTACACGTTGAGAGTAGTGGTCGTACAACTGACCGTATTCAACGGTGGCAGCCTGGGGCATCGATCTCCCATAGGGAATCCCGGCTTATAATCGTACTCGTACGAGTCCGTTCCTCCCATACGTCTGGGTAATTTCTCTTTCTCTATGTAATTTGTAAGTTCGTCCGTCGTGACAAACCTGACCCTTTCTATGGCCTCGATGGGCAGTAGCCCCTTGACGATCTTCCAAGCTGCCACAAACATCCACGGCGCTTGACGTAACAGAATAAAGCCCAGAGATCTCGGATAGTACGATCGAAACATGATGCAGAGAAATTTTAGCAGACGAACGTCGATGTTCCTGCTCTCGACCCCTTCGCAGTCCAAGAGGAGAGTGATGCGGTTCGTGTTGTACTGAGAGAAGAGGCGCTCCACAAAAAAGACCACAAAGCGCTTGGCTTCGCTAAGGACCAAAGCGTTTCGGACGTAGTCCTTGAGGGAGAACACCAAGACGTGATTCCCGTACCGGTCTAAATTGTACGGATAGATGAAGCCCAGCTGAAAGTACACTTTAGGAAGACTTAGCTCGGTGATGTCGTGAACTTTGATGTCTGCTCGCCAGAGTAAGGCAGTGTTGGCCATACGAAGAGCGCGTTGTAGGTCCAGGCGGTTATGCACGATGAACCGCCAGCAGTACTCGTCGCATTGTTTCACCTTCTGTAGGTCCGAAGGGTGATAGCGATCCCTGTCTGCCTTTGGGATTTCGGTCAACAGTCGGGACCTGAAGGCTTTCATGTGTTCGCTCGTAATGCAATATCTGCTTTCGCCAAACATGTCCGGGAAAGGCATCTTGGGACTCGTGCTTGCAGACTTCACATTCGACGCCCCATGACTCGTAGCGCGACTTGAGCCGCTTCCAAAGTGTGCTTCTTCTTTTTCTTCTTCCCCATAGAGCTTCTTCTTCCACTCAAAAGATGGCCGTGAGTGAACTTCTTCGTCGGATTTAGACCATGAATGACGTCACTTGTTACGGCTCTTTGCGTCAGAAAACTCCCATCCAACTAGTATTCTATTTATTTCCTCGCAGTTACAAGAAAGTTGTCTTTTCCAGATATCTCTGCAGATTTTCCTTGAGTGGAGCCGAGACGATTCTTCTGGCATCGGAAGGGAACGTTCGCAGCAGGACATTCAGGACACTAGATAGGAGGTGGGTGTACGGCCACACGCCGGTCACGTTAAAGTCTGGTCCGTGAAGTTCGGATACCTCCAAGTGAACCACTTGAATATGTTGTGACGATGTCCGGCTCATTCGGAACACAGCCTCGATGCCTAGCTGACGAGCAAACAGGGCTACTGTGCCTTTGGGTCTAAAAGAGAGAAAAGCAAGAAACTGTTGAATGAACGAGGGCGTGGCCGAGTGATTACAGCATCTGCTCGCTGACGGTAATTTCAAGACAAAGCTAAAGACTACGAGGTCAATCCCCGTCCAAACAGCGCTTTTCCCCGGTCCCCTGTTCATATATATGTTCACGTCTGTGCAGCGCTTATAGCCACAGTGCTAAAAAGGGAATTATATGCGTACAAGTTCCACTTTAGCGATCGGTCTGTTTCGTTGGTAGCGTGTTATGCCGATGCGGTCGACTACCCGGGTTGTTAGCTCTAAAACCGAGTTACGAACACGTACCGTCGACTATAATGGGGCTCGAAAATCCTAAAATGGAATTTCGATCGGGCGTGGTAAGATATTGAACGACCAGATCCCACATAACCATTGTCGCATAACCAAAAACAGCTTGCTGACATGTGTCTAAGGCTGAAATAGAAAGTCCCCACCCTCCCCGACCTCGCCAATCGTCCTGGCGGTAACCGTGATACAGGGAGCATCCCGATGAAGGCTACTGAGTGATGCTCGTATGCCAGAGCAAGAGCACTTGTGTGCAAACTGTAAAGCACACTGACGTGATTGACGTGACGTCCCAAATAGCATTACCCATCATGAAGGAGATGTGGCTCCCATTCGTAGATGATCTCGCTGTTGTTGAGGGCTACGTGTAATCGGACCACAATGAAGCTGTTGTCGCAACGAAGGACCATTGGACTGCGCAAATGAGCCGTGGAAGCTCCCCAGAGCTGGCCTCTGCGCAAGGTGATCGCTTCAGAGTGGGGTCCGTCACCCAAGTTCAAGGGCTCCGTCTTCTTCAGAAGCTGTCGAGATTGGTCCAGGATGGCACTGGTCAGGGCGTTCACGAACTGCTCGTTGCCGCAGAAAAAGTTTAAGGTGCGACTCTTGCGGGAGCCTAATTTTATGAGAGAGAAAGTTCACAATAAAAGCATTGCCGACGCTCAAAGTGAAAAAGTCGAAGCACCATGCAATTCCAATGATCTGACGAACACAATGAATATTGTATATAGCGCGATGAGAAGTGCTTACCTCCGAATGCGTTGCCGATTATTGCGTTCCACCAAAAGAGGATCATCATCATCATTCTGAATGGCATCGTTGTATTTCTTTTAAAATGCCTCGATGGTCATCTGCAAAATACATTCGCGACATATATAGAAGAGCTGAGCGACGTTCCGGAACCGCACTCGTGTGTCTACGAGAAAGTTTTTCCAAGCACATGATAAACTTGGCGAGGCTTTCTCGCGAACCATGGAGGGTACACAAGCCCAATTACACTCGCGTTATTGTTCAGTCAGCGACGATTACGAACGTTCAAATAACGTTGCAAGGTATCCATTGTAGAATCTATGCTAACTTGACATTGAAAATGAATGCGCTCAGTGCCGAAATTTCTACGTTGTCCACTGTTACCTTTACATTTCCTGAGTGTTCTCGGATATCGTTTCTTCTACGTTTTGTTTTGCTACCCCTCCCCAATATATTGTGTATATGGGTGCTTGATATGTATTAACCCCACACTAAATACAAAGTGGGAAGCAAAACAAAATACATCAAGACCTCGCAGGACGTCACTAGGATATGTTGGTACAGGATTTTTAATGTACCTGCGGACCTGTAGCACATAGTTTGTTGTCGAGCTGCTCCTCTGAGTCAAAATGATAAGAGTGACGTTTCTATATTTATTTAGACACAAACATGAAAGTGCATGAGTGATTGCTCAAAGTCCATCAGGACAACGTCTATGTTTCTTACTGCTTTTGGTTTGAGACATTCAGTAATTCGTCAAGCACATTAAACTTATCCGGCGTTTCAATTCTACATTTTGTCCGACGTTGATAATGTGTTGCAGGTAGAATGTAGAAGCAACGTTGATATCTGCTGGATATCTACCGTTGAAAACCTATAGTGTCGAATTAACGTTTTTTCTGCGCTCGGTATATCTACAACAATAATGTAACAGTCAGAGCTCGAGGTAACTCGTTACTGTAACTAAGTTTCTTTTCCTTTTTGGTAACTTGTCACTTAGCTCTGTACTTTTGCGCCGTGATTCAGAAGAACTCGTTCCTTTTTCATCGCTTTTCACTCACGTCCACATAATTTCTTGTTCTCTCTCCGGTTCTTTCGTGGCATTTTATGCCGTAAAACGTGATATTCAACCAATGACAGTATTCTATTGAGGAAGTAAGAACTGCTGCCATTGAAATGAAGCTGAACCATTGTGCGCTCACATGGACACACACATAAATGGGATGATGAGGACGTAAGGGAGTAAGATGCGAAGCGTTTGAATTATTGGACATGAACGAAAACGATCTAAGCAATCAATCAATCGATCGATCTAAGCGTGTTGCACTCTTCTTCTTCTTCGCTAACTGGGCGGGAACTTTGTGGCTGCCCAAAAGGACTCCTCAGTAATACAACACAAGATCGAACTCTACTGCTCACGCGCGCTGCACCTGTGTCCGAAGTAACTTGGAAGCAACTCGTTCTTTTTTTAAGTAACTACGTAAATTCGAGATACATTTCAGGCTGAAGAACTTCGTTATTAACTTTGTTACATTTTTTCACACGGTAACTTAACTCGTAGCGAGTTCTTTTTGACGGGTAGCTTCTCGATCCACGCTAACAATCTATCTTATCAACAGTTGATAAGGTATGTTAGAAATAGCGTTAATTGAGCGTCCACCAACACTCGGGGTTCACTGGGTACTTACAAAAGTTCCTTCGTGAATATCGGAAGACGAATGAGGGGAGGTCCGTATTGCTCGTAAGCCACAGTGATAATAACGTCTCCTCTCCTTTGCTTGAAGACAGCGTGAAATGCCCAGAGGTCGCCTAAAAGAGGCACAAAACCCCGACCTTGACAGCACAGGGCCATTGCGATGTACAAGGACTTTCGTGATAATCCACCACGTTCCTAAATACTCAGACTTTTCTCATCGTCCGAGAGTTTATTCACTCCAACCTGTCTGGCTCTTGTACTACACGTGTTGCTTTCACGATGGATTCAAACAGGAGATATCCCCTTCACAATAGTGGCACTCTACAGCACAGCAGTCATTTCGCAAATAAAGAGTGGAATATGCTACTCGCAGCGCAGAACGATTCCAAATATATTCTAGTGACGGTCAGTGATCTTCTAGGGCTGTATTTACGTAAAATACACACTTAAAAATAACGCAGTAAAAAATCCACGTTTAAAATTCTACCCGTCATGACGCTTTCTTTCTTTCTTTCTTTATTTTCACTGAAGGTACAAGGCATACTGTACATATCGTCCGCCTAGGCCCCAGGGGATTTGTGGGCTCGAGAACGGCTAGAAAGTGACGGACCGTCTAATTAACAGACTAGACATTATAAACAATTAGAAAAAGAAAACTTCCCACTCAGCGAGGCACAAGCACTAGTACAACGAGTCACTTAAGAAAAGCTTAATTTCTGTGACCGTGGTCAGGGAAAGAACATCAGAAGGCAAAAGTTAAAAAATGTAGGTACATAATATTTTCGTCGGTATATTCGTTAATATTTATAAAAGCTCTATCAATAACAGTACTCGTAACTTTCGAAAAGAAAGGTCAAGTACGCGAACCTTGGCGAATCTGTTCAAACGCTGGAACCGCGCCGAAAAGGTGGTGACGTCACAAGCCATAAGGTACCGTGCCACCACGTTCAACGAGTCGTCGCCACCAGTCCTCGGCAACACATTCACAATCGCCGATATTGCGAATAAAACGTAAGATGTTCTTGTAGCGCTGTACTGTTCAAAGAGGATCTATTACAAAATATCGCTCAATGTAACTCACAGAACGAAACCAGTCAGGAATCGTTTAGACAACGTGTGCGAAAATGGACTTAGAGCGTTTGGTACTCTCTGTGGAAATAATCTGATGGATTTATACGTGTTTCATTATACAGAACCAGGATGGTATCCAGATATTTCTGGGGGGTTCTATGGAAACTTTACACGAGGGAGGAGGATTTCCCCCTTGTTTCCCTCTCCCAAATGCACTAGCGAAGATAGAATGTGGGGGTTTGAACCCGCTAAACCACCCCCTGGCTACGCCACTGTTCTGGATTAACCGAAGCGTTTATGGGCGTTGAGCGAAACACGAGCTGACTCTACCGTATGTTGAAAAAAAAAAAAAAAAAAAAAACAATCGCTTTGCGCTTTTTTAGAAAAAGCGAAATGTCGTCGGAGGAAGAATCAAATTTATTATACCTCCCTTTAGTGAAGGAGAATCAAGCGTTAAATTCGAATTAAGGGGTCACGGTTCAAATGTTAATCGGCTTTGGTGAAGCCGGGCCTGAGAGGTGTTATCTCAGAAAGTTTATCCGTTCGATAGCCTGAGCACTCGCTACTCCTACGTCACACGTCCGTCCTAAGTTCTTTTTTAAGATAAAAAATTAAAATTGACAATTATGGGCAACACTGTATCGAGGTGGTCACCAACAGCGCATTGCTTGTCGAGCACCGCGGAAAAACTACATTGCATTGACCGCACCTGATTCCGGGGAACAATCGTTAGAAGAAAAAAAAATCTTCCATTGTTTCGGATAGCGGGCTAAAAACGTACTGGATACACGAAGTAAACCAGTAGGATAGAAAGTACACCGAGGGAACAAGTCCCAACGAAAGAGAGTGGACAAAAATACGTACGAAGAAATCGACAGGACCGAAATTGAAGATTGGAAAGATATAATGTGAAGATAATAATTGGGTGTTTACGTCGCGAGACAACTATAATGTGAAGAAGAAACAGAGCCTGAGAGAATACAACACGTAGAAGTCGCAACCAGGTATCTCTCCCAAATACAGAGGTGACAGAGAAAGTGCTTTGCTCTTCCAGGCACGAGACGGATGCCTGCAGACGGACTGCGCCCAGACATATGGACTGCCGAAGAAATATTAGACTGGGCAGACGCTACCATGAAGCCGCGCCATAAAACCGAAAACGAAAGAGCGTCAGAGTGGCTCAGACGAGCGCTGCGCCGCCTGGCCGAATGGGGCAATTCAAAATTTGACAAAAAGAGCGATCACTTTGGAATATTGTCCCCAAGCCAATGCTAAATTGAAAGACCACAGCGCACCCGTGACTTCATTAGGAAGTTTCTACTCGTGTTTCTACTTTTCTACCAGTCGACACTACGGGCCGGCTACGTAGCCATCAAGGTAGCCATCAGGAGTCTGGCATTGCACTTGTGTGCAGACGCTTGTGCTCTGCGTGTAACTACGAATTACTGATGTTTACTGCAAACTTATGTTCATTATCTCGTCGTTATGTACGACAACAGTTTGTTCAGAGCAGACGACAGCTTTCTTCCCTGCCATGGTTTAGAAATAGCAACAGAGCAGCCGACGAACGTGTCAGGCTGTGCGACCCGTTGCAAAGACTCCCTGTCGTTTCAAGTCCGCAAATTCGCTACTCCGAAGTGGCGAAACGAAGGCAAGAGCTTATCGAGAAAGAGCAGTGGACTATTATATTCAAGTATCCTCACATCCATCGAGTTAGCTTCTTCTGCCGACTGAAGGTGTATCAGACTTGCTTTACGCTGTTGATGGGACCCACATTTCTGCTGACGGAATATTTCAAACTTGTGGAGACTGAATTATCTACGGCTGTTCTGTGTTCCTCTCTCCTAGCCTGTCTGGTTATGCTAGTGATTGGAAATTTCGCCGAACGCATCGTAGGTATACTTTATCTCAATGAAGATCGTAGCAAGATCCGAGTGGCGCATCTCACATTTTTCGGCCACAGAACGGACGAAATTTTGAACACCCAAGACGTTGCACACTTTTCGGATATTGGTGAGAAATGGGACGACATTTTGGTGAAGGTCCATCGACACAACCGCCCCGAGCATCCCTTCTTCCTGTCATTGCGCCATGGTGGCATTGTAGATAGGGAATTGTTTGAACAAGTTTTTGGTCAGGACGAAAGGTTCCCGACGTGAGTGATTCTTTCGTCGTGCTACTGTGTAGACGTTGAAGCAAGTAATAAAGTAGGTTTGGAACTCTCGTTTTACGCTTTGTCCAGACAGTGGTCACAGAATGCCTTCATAACGAGTGACGCTCTATTTTCATGGAAGAACCACCACCGATACCATCTTTTATTCAAACCAGAACTAAAGCCACACCAGCAAATCTCATTCACTGGGGTCCGAATAATAATAATAATAAAATAACGCAAGTACATAGGTTCAGGGTACTCCACCAAAGCTCGCACTTTTTTTTTTTATTGCTGCTCGGCAGTGTGCCAAGTACTGTTCCAGTTTTAACAACAGAGGTTGCGCAACTCCCCCAATCACCCAGAGTGGCAAAAACATTTGTACACAAGTAAATTCATTTCATGCTCCCAAACGTAAATTTCAATTTGCCCATCTGGATTTCTCACTCCATTCCCCCTCTTTCACGAGCCAGTGAGAAGCATTAATTTGTTGGACCGCTCGCAGCATCGAAAATAGTTCTCTGAGGAAAATGTTGGAGTCCCTAATTGTGTTAGTCGAGCTCTTCAGGTTCAACCTCATCTGCCGTTCCCGACGTGGAACCGCGTGATGTGCCGGCAACGGCGTCGTCAAGGCCTCCCAGCAGCGTTTGAATAAGGTTGCCTGCGATGGTGCAATAAAATAATTTAGTCAAACCCGACGATAAGAAATAAAACCGTGACCGTACCAAAACCTCCCTGTGGCTTTGGCGGTGGTGGCAGTCCAAAGAAGAGTTGACCAATTTTGTCCAAGTACTACGGAGAGAGATATGGCGCTATCAGAACATATATCTCATTTATCTCTCTCTCATTACCTGAGGATAACTCGGGTCCCTGTTTATTGTCTGCTGGTACTGCTCACAGAGCACTGTGAAGATTGCCAGTTTCCGGCTGCAAGTCATACTTAGGCAAATAAGTAATGCTATCTCGCTTCATTTGAATGCATTCAGGACGTACTGGATCATTGGAGAAAGATATTTTTTGTTTTCTACGTGTCATAATTATCGCATCGGGGGAATCATTCCTACAGTTTCTCGTAATCACGGCATTTTCCCTCGCGTCATGTTTTACTGGCAGAGATGCGATGTCGTAGAGGTATTCGCTGTGCCAATTCTCTATTGCCCCCTTTGCTGCGAAGACTTTGGGTCTTGCATTCATCGAGGGTAACCCCCATTGAACAATATACGTACGTCTCAACTGCCAGCAAGAGGAACCAGATGAAGTTGAGGAGAGGCAGAAAGAAAGGAGGTCCCGTATGGACACTGGGATGTTTCTGGGTGTAGGCATAGAACACAACCGTCGCTGTGGATGCCTTCCTAAGGCACAGGTACTGAAATACAGTCTGCGCTATGAACAGGTCAATCTCGCTGCTGTAACCCTTGGACGTCTGGAATTCCACCAGCATCGCCGCGCAACTGTCACCGTCTGTCGAATGGATGAAATGGTACCGGCTCTCCGCGTAGTTCTTTTCTGAAACATGTCTTCTTCAGCATTACAGCATTTTGAGGGATCCTTATTCACCTTTCCATAATGTTAGGGCAACGAAACGGTGAAGAAGAGGGTGACCCCTCGGATGGGAGGCGTCGCTGGACCACTCCAGTGCTTTCACGAGGAATGCCGTTCGTTCGGGGGAACTTGCATTTAAAAGTGCGTGTAGAGTGCCCAGATGTTCTGTACAAAAGTTCAAAAATGTAGGAACCACCAAAGAGTGACAGGAAAGGAAAGTGTCCCGAGCATGACCTACTACGCTATACCAACTATGCAATAATTCGTACGGGGCTTCTGTTCACCATTTGTCCTACCATCCATACCATCATCATGCTATGCAGGATCCGCACTGGGACTGGCACAGTGGCTCGCTCATGCAATCATCATTACCTGTAACCTTTACATTTCCTCTTCTCATGCAGGAACGTTTGCTTAAGTACAAGGTACTAAAACAATTCAGGCAGCAATGATCTAACCTTAAATTGCAGCGCCGGGTAACCTATTAAGTTGTGGCATCAACCAAGGATATGTAGTTCAACTATGTTGAGGTGAAATGTTTCCCTAGTGCAAAAACCTCACCAATCTCTTCGTCGTTGGGTTTTGTCTCTGACTTGGACAAGACGTCGACCAACAAGTTTGCAATATCAGCACCACTATTGCACTGCAGAACAACACGTGCAAAAAAAGAAAGGAAAAAGCAGCTCGTTAGTTTTCAAGGTCCAGTGCTATTAAAACCTAAACTTACCTCCTTTAACGTCAGTAATTTTAACGCACCATCGTAGAGGAGCTCTTTGAGGTCGTTGTACCTCTTTTGGTTAAGATACCTTGGAAACACGCATAAAAAATATATAGGTATTGACGAAATGAATCATAACGTCATTCCAATGTCAGTGACGCTTGATCCCCTGCACATCATTACTTATCCGGTAATGACGCTGTAACACTCCTTACAACAGAAGGTAGAAAAACAATTATCTAAACCTTATTCGTGTTTATAACGAGCGTTTCGTTTATTTCTTCTAATGGCTAAGAGACCCACGTACTGATGAAACGTGCTCACGTTAGACATTTGACAACAGTTGCTCGCAATGTATTACGCTACGAAGTAAGAAAAACGGGTATGGCCTAACCTAAAGTAAATGGTTCTGTACATCTGATGTGCTTCGTAGTAGTTTCCCGCATCTATTGACGCGTGTAACTTGTTTAAAACCCTCACAGTTCCCGTTAACCGCGCAGCCATTTTGGCCAGCCCTGCGTTTTCGGGTAGCCAGAAAACCCGACACAGATGAAAGCCGATGAAACCTTCCCAACTTTCCTGTCAGTCCAGTAACAACGGTAACAAGTCATAAAATTGCCGCATATGGGACTTCACTAGCAGGTCTCCAATTGAGCAATTAACCAACGTAATAAATAAAAATCAGTTCCTTGCCGTCTGGTTGCTTTTACACCTTTTGTTTTTTTTTTGTTTCCTTTTTCCTGTTTGCTTTGAATGTGCGAATTTTATTTCCGCTTCGATTATTTTATCTAAATTAGTCTTTGTCGTCGGTGGAGAAAGAATCTTATTGCTATGTTTCACTGAACAGGTGGGTTCCTAACTGATCGTATGATGCACTGTGTAGAAGGAAAGTTACTGGCTTTTACACCGGCGTTTCGATTGCATATCACGGTCATTAATTGACGGGTACAAACCGTAGAGACACAAGGAGGCGTCCGAACCATACAGACCATGTGTCTGTACGCTGTTGCACTAAGCCTAAAGTCTTCGCGCACATAAGTGTCTCTCGTGCTGCTGTTCTGCCACTCATCTGCCTTTTGTGTTTGCAGTGTGTCCGTGCCTACATCAAGTCTTCGATAGGCCCCAAAATTACGATGCTTCATCAGTGGCTGCTCAAATCAATCGAGGTATTGATGGTTATTTTACTTTTACACAACTTGCAAGATCATTCTCAACAGGGGAGGGGCAATACGCGTGACTGGCATCCTTTTGGAATAATTAACACGTTTTGCATCACTAATATAACATTTTCGCTCAACAATTATTGCCCATATGACGATATAATTCCTTCGTAACTTACGATTTTTGACGTTATGCTCCACCCATCAGTCATTGTTATGAACATAGCTTTGGGTTTTGAAGTTAAAGTTTAGGATCTTTTTATCTTGATAGATAATTTTCGTTTTCTAGCATACTTTGTCACCTCAAACGCTTTTGATAGATTTGCTCACCTTTTTTTCTCCTTCATCCAGGTAATGGACGACGACTCGCGATCGACCGATTCCCCTGCCCAGAGCAATCCGGGCACCCCGCACCATGCGGGGAGCCCCACCATCCCGCTGGGTATTCCG
The DNA here is from genome assembly GCF_037126465.1 of Ornithodoros turicata. NCBI lineage: Eukaryota > Metazoa > Arthropoda > Arachnida > Ixodida > Argasidae > Ornithodoros > Ornithodoros turicata. The sequence continues at coordinate 82,880,487 of NC_088204.1, forward strand.
GGAGACGGACTACCTCCAAACCCAAGACACCCGCAATCCAAGTACACCCAACTGTTAGCCGTCATTGAGGAATTGGGGCGCGACATTCGGCCGACTTATGCCGGCAGCAAGTCGTCCGCCGAACGACTCAAGCGGGGCATCGTACACGCGCGAATCCTGGTTCGAGAGTGCCTCATGGAGACAGAACGCAATGCTCGATCTTGACGCGAAATCGTGAAAACAACAAAACAAACAGAAGCTTTCCACATTGTTGATGATAAGGAAACGTGTTAAACGGCACAAACAAACAAAATTGTTGGCAGTATTAAATAGTATTTTTGGAGTGCTTAGGTAGAGAATGTCCAACAACTGCCTCTGAGAAATTAACAAAATGTCACAAACTTAACCCCCATTAATGTCAGGAAAAAACAGTAAGTGCAACCTGAAAGTGCATGTTTCTAGCATGATCTTGAAAAAGTGTAAACGTGTATAAATTTTCTGAGTGTCAATTAAATGTTAGTTTTCTAAAGAAAGGCAAGCCAGGCTTTGCCAGGAAAGGAAAGGCTTTGTTCCAGGTACATAAAAGGGCTGCTGTGGTGGTATTTATTTTGTGCGGTTTTCAAATGAATGTGTTCGAGAACTGTTTCACAATGCATAGAATTGGAAAATACATTCGGCACATTTGTAAACGTGTTGATGCTTTTATTTGCACACTAGCGACATCATTTGGCACAAATATAAAACTTGCGCATCTGTATTGCATCGATAGGATTGCACATTTGGTCGTGTAATAACGTAACAATACCTTTTACGGTTAATTGTAGAAACACTTTATATAACAGCGCGTGATTTCTCTGTAGAAAAAGTAACGTTAGGAACTTCACAGTGAGAACAAGTACTTTAACAATCGATGTCTTTAGCGGCATAAATGTTTGTAATATTTGAAAGCCCCACGTTAATTATAGTGTACCAAATAATGGTTCTACAACAAATATTACGATTGTTTCAACGGAAATATGCACTAGGAAGGGCTAGAAATGTACTCACTGGGAAGTGAGTAACAACTGGCAGATCTGTCTCGAAAAAAGAACCAGTTTTGGATAATATTATTTAACTCGCAGCGCAGAATTAGAATGGTAGCAAACGTTGCACTTAAATATGGATGGCCAACGTGGGAAATATTTACGGACAAAGCCCTCGTCAGGTATAAAGTAGTAGTAGTTTGTAGAAACCTCGTTGTTCTAAGCACATTTTTTTAGTTGACATCATCACACAGACTCTGGTGATTTACAAGTATATATCTGTAATTAAAAACAAACTCGCCTGACTTAGTTAACTCGCACTATGGGATATATATATATATATGTACTAGAAACATAAATGCAACCTACTATAAAGCATGGAACTTTCTATGTGTTATACTTGCACATATATCTTTACGTAGCCTAGTATAAAAAAACAGCAGCCCATTACACTTTTCCAATACATGTATTGGAGCAGACTAACCTCGGAAGAGGCATTCTAATATTTGAGCAAAAGAGCTGCATGTTGCACCGAAACGTGAAACGAGCCCACATTCACAAAACTGGCTCGAATCGCTCTAATAAGCTTGACTTGACACTTGAGTTAAGTGCATTAAGCTCATGAGTGGCGCGTGACTTTGTTTCGTTAAATGCCTTTCACAAATATGGGTGACATATTTATTGGTCTGGCTGGAAGTCTTACCCGACCTCGCTGCTGAGACGCCCTCCTGCGAGCGGTTTATCTGGCAGCAGCTTGATCGTATAAAAAAAAGCTTCGGTCAGACTGAGAAAAATTCTCAAGCTGTACCCAGGGTACTGTTTTCGGGACATCGTGTGCAGAGCTGTATCAGGAATCGATCCATAATTCCGAGTTATGTCTGGTACTGCAGCACACACTGTTATACAGCAGGTCTAAAACGTTCGGAACGTATCAGGTGGTAGTAACATTTTGCATATCCTCTGATTGGATCTATGATCCTCGTCGGTCACATAGCCAGAGGGTAGTTGCCCTCGAGAGAGACTTGTAGCAGACAACAAATTAATTGCCGTGCCTATACATTTAACTCTTTGGTGAGAAGCACCGCCGGTGATAATGTAATGGCGACGGCTTAACCTATGCAGCGCGGCATTATCTGCGAACAGTTACCCGAGCCAATTCGGGGATGTTTCCGAAAAAGTCCCAGAAATAAAAGCATTGCGACGTACAATTCATTCGCAGAGTACTGAAACCCGCGTTAGTAAAATAAATAAAACATCCTCGTGGGCTTGTCGGTAGATTGAATCCACAATGTTAAAGGGACCATGAAATGATTTTCGAGAAATCTGAGTACTCTGCAGGAAACCGTTCTACACACACCGTACACACATCGACTTTTGGCCGTATTCAGTACAACGGGGGCGCAGTTATCAGACAAAAATAGCAGGGTGTGACCGCTGGATATATGCCTTCGAAGTGGGCTTACGTCATCGCCATCCAATCCTCTCAGCTAACTGTGAACGACGAGGAGTACACACCCCGCCGGACCACGTGGGTGCATGGTTTCGGTTTGGACAACAACGACGTTGTATATCTCCCGTCGAAATCACTTGAAATATGGCGAAAGGCAAATTATCAGCAATGGAGGAAGAGGTTATGCGACACACACGGCGTCTATGGATCGTTTGGTACGCAGCAGCTCATAAAATGTCACCGACCAAGGTATGTTGACGAAGATGAAGTTAAAAGGGGAAAACGTGCTCCGGTAACCATGCTGACAGTCAACGACTATATTACATTTCTCGTAGGATTCTGTGTAAACGGTTAGTTATAATCTTGTCTCCAAGTCAAATTAAAACATATTTCGTGACGAAGTATACAAGCTTGTTTGAAAATTTCGCACTTTGCTCGCAAAAGCCCGTCCGCAAATCGGCAACATGTTCTGTGTATGATGTCACGGCCAGTTCGCCTCGGAGGCGGGCCGTAGCAGCTGCTGTTCACGCCTGTGGTAAATATCGAATATTTTCGGTATTTGTACAATTTTCAACTTCGTATTTCACGGAGTGCATGCTTTAGTACAGGGGAACTAATTAAAAATGATCGTGGGCTTGTCAAATATCGTTTCATGGTCCCTTTAAAAGCGCTAAAACCGCCGTGGAACACAGCAGCACAAATTCATTACACCGGCTCACTTGCTTCCTTGCTCGACAAGTTGAGCCTCGTGTCGAAAGTGTCCCGAATATTAGCTTATTTTCTGTTTGCTGCGTCAGGCACCTGCATCAGGTACAAGCAGCTATGAACAAGAGTGTGCAACCTGTAAGAATCCTCTCAGTCATACTCTGAACCGATAGTGATGCTGATCTCGCCGGGCTCCACCCACGTGCCATGATACCACTTGTTGGTGTTAATCATGACCATGTCACCCGGTTCGGCCGTAATGGACAGGGACCGACAGACGTCCTCGCATTCAGGGGGAGGAACCAGATGCCAGCTCTTGCGTCCAGATATCTGGGCCTGCCAGGATGGTCTCAGGACATAATCTAGCTGCATGTTGGCATCTCTGTTACTATCTTTCAGTTGGAAACGAACAATAATTGACAATAAACTCACGTGCATCGTAGCGCCATTACCAGAGTAGCCCATGAAGATCCAATCTATGATGCTCGCCTCGGAATCCTCCGGAAGGAATGCCGGTCTCGTGTAATGTTCCCGTAGGGCTTGAGCCACCCTGTGATCACAGTTGCTCCTGTATCAAAGTGAAAATTTATTTCAGACTAGCCAAATAAAGAAAGCTTTCCACGTCTACACGGAACCTCCCACGCGAGCAGACATAGTTGCATTTTTAGCGGACAAATAAAAATATGTAGCGAAACGTGTGGCACCGGATGAAGCTCAGCTTCCTGTCCGCCGGCATGAATTGTCGGAGTTACTCATGAATGAAGCTTTGTCTCTCTACTGCGTCAACCACAACGTGCAGGAAAAAACAGGAAAATAAACTCACCATCCGACGTACCACGTTCCTGCGTCCGGAGAGTCCGGCATGTTGAAAAAATCTTCGAGCGTCTCGAAATTACATTTGTACTGAAAAAACTGGCAGTACTCGTCGTTCGTTTTGAGTGAGCTGCTAGCGGTAGTGTAGGCTGCCTTGAAGAAGCTGAAGTTAAATGTTTTCATAGCTTTCCAGTTTTTCGCTGCTCCGCGTAAGATGATGGGTCGGTCGGAATAACCGATTTCCAAAAACAATTCCCTCGTCATGTTTTCGCTCTCGAAGAATCCGTCAACTTTGCAGAAGGCACAATCCGCGATAGGGCGTGTCATTTCCATAAAGACAGCACTGGGCTCCAGTAGACACGGAACGTCTTCCAAACTGTCGTATGACATTGCAAATGCGGCGATGATGATGAAACATTTTAACCACAGTGACAAGCGAAATCGTCTGGGAGGCACCACCTTGCTCAGTTCTTCTTTTAGACATTTTACGATCTCCTCTTCGGGGATGTCTCCAGCCAAAGCACGCCGGTGAAGCTTTTCAAACTTTGCTCGGAAGAGTTCGCTCTCCGGACTGGAACGTTTACTTGAGTCTTTTTCCATCTTCCCATCGTTGCGACATGATCTTGCGGCTTTGTATGGCCGCGGTATTTTTAAAGCGTGTCTTGTTTTTCAATCACACGTGTGGTAACCCCTGCAAATTCCAACACCAACGCTCCTGTTGCTCCTGTCCCGAATCAGACCGGCCCACAGAGATCCCGGAGGATGAATTGGATGGATGGATAGTGCGGCTTTTCTGGCTTTTCTCTCTGAAACGGGCGGTAGCTTGCGCCACCTAGCAGTTCGAACTTTCGAAAAGTATCAAAGGGGATTAGGTGCCACTACTACTACTACTACTACTACTACGAAGGCGCATTCTATTGCCTGTGCAAGTCTTTTGTTTTTATCTTTTAATGAATAATTCCTACACTATACCAATCATCAGGGAGCGAATCCGGCGAATCCAGAGCTCCCCCCTCTTTTTTGGGGGGAGGGGGGGGGTTAATTATCAAAGCGCGCGCGCAGCGGGGGAGGGAAGAGAGGAAGGAAACTGGAGGGAGATGGGCGATTACGCCCTCCCCAGAATTCGTCTCTGTCGTTTCGAAATCGAAAGCGCACAAGACCGAACCGGAAGCGGAAGCGGGAACCCGTTGCTATGGGAGGATTCGGTCACTTTTCCGAGTGCTGTTTCAGAAGCGGTCGCAAACAAACCGAAACCAGCAGTTAAACTGTACGTTCAACAGATATTTGGCAACATGAGGACAAGAAATTGTGCTCTCAGTGCTTCGCGCAACGTTAGGAACGTCACATATAGCGATTCGATTCTTGGTGTAGGAAACGTTTAATAATATCGCAGGTGTGTTGCAGAAGGGATGGATAGCGATTTTGATGGTAAGCAATATGCGTGATGCCCTTGTAGACAGTTGCCGCGTCTAGAACATAGCCCTTGATAACCGTATTTTTGTAGTCTATAGAACCTTTTCAAATATATTATGTAATTATAGACACATTGGACGATCTGTTGGCCGATATTACTGAAAATGGCAAAAAGAAGTCTTCTGCATCGCCATCAAAAGGTAGTTGGAAACACCCGTATAGAACAAGCATTATCAAACTGAGAGTCAATTCCTCATTTCCAGCACAACCAACAAAGTCAGAACCGAACGCGCTACAGAAAGCAAAAAACGCAGAATTTCTCACGGAAGACATTCGGGCTGACACGACTAAAAAGAATTCAAGAAGCTTCGTGGATGATATGTCAGGAAGGACACAAGAGGCAAAAACCACAACCAAGGATCCCTTCAGCGATATCTTTGAAAAAGGAGCATGGAGGCAAGCAGTTCAACAACAGAGTTTGTCAAAGCAATCTCGGGGTAAAAGTATACAAAGTAACCTCCTTGGTGCGTTGAAAAGTCAAGCATATATGACGAGAAAACACAGCGCGGTGTGAAAATCATACCAGCGCTTTTCTTCAGATGCCTCGAAATGCCACCTGGAAAGTGATGGAGACGTCACAAAGAAAGAGGAGAAGACCCACAGTGTGAGGTATTATCATTGAAACACTTGGTTAGCTTGCCTGTACCTCTTTGATGACCATTTGACTCCAAAATATTCGTACGGTCTGACTTTTTCGGGTGAAATGCCTTTCTCAGTGAAAAGCAGCACATGCAGTAACATGCTTCACATAGTATCGTTGCACTCAAATAATATTTACACGAGACACGCGTACACTCTATAGATGTGCATGATACCTGACACCACGTGATTAGAATTTGGGGAGGGGTTCCAACCCGAGAGGGGAAGCCTATCGAATCGGGTTTAACCCGAAAAGGTAAGACCTAAACTATAAGCCACTCAATCCATCCTACAGATTTTCGGATATGCCAGAGTTTGAACCTAAGTCAACAAAGGCTAACCTCGCAAGTAAACTTGAACACTGGCTACAGCAAGACTCGACAGATGTTGAACTTGAAACGGGGTCAACAAAAACGCCCAGAACAGCTCCAAGTAGAGATATTGTTGGCAAAACCTCACCTGAAAAGGCGCCCCCTACCGACAATCCTGTTACATCTAGGCAGCGAGGGGTTATTGACCTTTCGTTTCTGGGATCCACATCGGTTGATCCTGATCGGAAAGCTGCAGGTGATACGTCAAAGCCACAACACAATAGAGGCACAGATTGGTTATCGGACAAACAAAAAAACGAGACGGAGACAGCTAGCACCGCAAAAAGAGCATCTTCTACAAGACCCAACACCGCACCAGATAGCAGTTTATCAGGCACTTTGTCTCAGAGAAGCCGGAGGACTAGAGGATTGGATTGGCTCGGAGTAAGTGAGGAGGTGGAACACGAAACATCGGCTAAGCAAGGAGGAGAATCGAGTGCTCTTCTCGAGAGACGACCGAAGGCTAGCGGTAGCCTGGATGATCTCGACTTTGGAGGAGAAAATGGTGAGAAGACTTTGGGAGAGTGTGAGACAAAAGGTACAAAGAAAGCCCTCCCCTGGCTGCCCAAGAAACCCGAAAAGCTGGAAACGGCGAATCAAGTCGATACAGATAAACAAAGAGAGAGCGTGACCAGGTCTCAACGTGAAACTCAAGTTTCCGAAGCAGATGGGAACCGTAATAGAGGAGTCAAGCAAGATTTTGCCAGAATGGAAGAAATGGAGAACATTATAGCGCAGCTGAGAGGAGAGGTCTGCAGCTTGAACAGTAAGGTAAATGTTCGATTAATTTCACGACGACGCATATTAACCTACCACTCTGTACAGTTGCAAGTTGCTGAACAAGAAAAAGAGCTGTTTCGAAGACAGATTGATAAACTGAAAGAGATGCATCAAACTGAACTACAAACTTGCGAAGAGATGTACAAGTAAGGCTACTCGAAACACGCGTACAAAAGCGTCTAAAATTCACTCCGAATAATATTCCATCTTAGGCGCCTGCAGACGACGACAGAGTCGAGACTGGTTGAACAACATGAAAAGTAAGTTACGAGCTCTATTACGATAAAGTAAAAAAAAAGAAAGTGCACCGTTTACAAACAGGACGGTAGCACATTACGAAGCCCAGATGCGTAAAATGGAACAAAAGGCCGCCGACCTTGACTTGGAGCGAACACGTCTGGAGGGTGAAATCGGTCAAAGAACAGAAAGGCTCCGGCAACAGTGCAAAGAAGAAGTGAATGCATTGCAAGAGATGCATAAGATGGCAGTTAGCAAACTTAAAGCCCAGCACGAGGAAGAGATGCAACGGGTGAGGTGGATTAGGAACCAAGAGGTGGAGGCCGTGTGCAGCACACTGGACCAGTCGAGGTAATCCATACATTTTGCGTGGCTAAAGCAAGTAGCTTCCTGCTTACGTTTACTAAAGTGCAAAAGCAGCCAAACACAGAAGACAGCTAACGAGACGACTGCTAACTTAACTCTAATTAATTTATAGAACTTAATTTATACTTAATTTACTTTTCCGCAAAGTAGGATTTACAAATCCGCAGGATTCCGCGTGCGAGAGAAACCAAGCAAAAAAGGTGCAGCATTCTCCCAAGATCACACACCAACTCATCCCGCGCGCTTTTCCAGCCTTTCGTAACTTTTCAGCGCTTAAAGAAAACCAGACTTAGCTCTGTCAATCTCTCTCCGAGCGTTGCTCTAGTTTAAATTTCCTTTCACCGCGGCACATTCAGCCGTGCAAGTGTTTATCGAGTTTAAACCGCGAAAATGTCAAATCAATTCAAATCGTTACATAATTCTGTAAGATATCGAATATTCCGCGAGGGTAACAGGAGGTTACGCAAGACGCGGTCAATTTCGCGGAATTTTGTGGAAAGCCTGGGCTCTACACATGGTGTACGCAATGTTTGCACATTTCAGAAATCTTCAAGACATAACGACGCAAATGAGTCAACAACAGTCCGAGATAAAACTACTCCAGTCTAAACTCGAAGAAACGGTCGATTCTGGACTAAACTATAGACAGAATGCGCTCGACAGCAAAGAGCGCCAACTACAAGGTAAAATGTTCCCTCGGAATGTTCTCTGTGTACATCTGACTGAAAAAAAGAAGAAAAAAAAAGAGAAGCTGTACATGGGCAAAGAACAGTCATTGCACAAAGTGTATATTGTACAAGTTCAAGTGTACAAAATCAAGAACCATTTTGACAAAAGACACTGCTTTATCAGCTCTTGAGGTGAGGCTTAGAAAGGAGCACGATGAAATGAGGGAAGAACTGAGGCAAGCCAGGAATCTCATGGCATACCTGCAACAGCTAAATAGCCAGCAAACTCAACAAGTTGAAGAGGTATGAACAATACTAGTAAAAGATCACTTGTACATCTTGCAGAATCTTTAAAAAGTACAATGTTGCACATCATAGAACATGTGGTTGCTAAGATAAATGGCTTGTTTAGTGAATTGTGTTGAGTCTCTTTCACTGTGTCGGACAAAAATACTACCCCCAGCTATCAACTTCTAACGGGGGCAAGGGCCTCAGCAAAGTCTGGGATGTTCTAAGCATAGTGTGTTTGGCTTGGCAAATTACACAGTATCCAATAAATACATAAATATGTCCATGTATCAAAAGTGATTATTATGTTGCAAGTATATTCAACAGTTGATGAATTAGTTTGCCTATCTGTTTGGGTATATTTGCTCGAGCACGGATAAAAATAGAAGTTTTACCTCGTGAAAGTGTGTTCGCAAGTGTCTTTTGTACTGAAGAAGGCTGAGACTCTGCCTTAACATGTTCTTGACAACTTCATCCTGACAAGTTTTTAAAAAAGTGGATAATAATAAGCAGGGTGCTTTCTTATCCTTTATGGATTTTTGTATAAAAAGCTCCGAGGGCAGCACAGACGTCTTTTTAGCGGGTGAGCTATACGGCCAGGTGAATGTCCTCTCCAAGAGGGTATGTAACTACTAGATGACTAATTACCTAAAATTCATTAATCAATTCTTCAACTACAGAATTTAACTAGGGAATCAACTCACAATCAAGTTGTTGTTAGGGAATTTTGGGAAAAAGTGCAATAGTAGAATGAGAGAAAATCCTCCTGGAAATACATTCTATCTTTTTGAAAATCCTGAAACGAGGACGAGCAGTGAAATATCCATCTCCAAATTTCACTATGTAAATGAGCAGAAACTGAAAAAGTACACCTCAGGAGCGCATCACTTTCACGGATATTTTATATAGATATACGGATATTTTTACGCACATACGCGTTTCAGGGTTTTTTTATAACAAGCAATACTCGTGCTTGTTGAAGATTGTCTCCCATTTTGCACCAAAATTCTCTAATTAAATAGTCGATTGATGAATTTTAGGTTGATAAGTCACGTCTAGGTTACATAGCTTCTTCGCCATGGTATCCACCTAGCCGTAGAACTCAACTACAAAACAACACGTATGCTGCTCTCGTAGCATTTTTCTAAAAGATCCGTAATGGATAAAAAAAGAACACCCCGTATATAAATATACCCCACCCTCCCTACTTCTCCTCTCATTTGCGTTGCACTTATAATAGATGTTTGCGCCAGGCAGTTTTAAAACTTTCCTCGTACGTTGAACTTTACTTGTCTCGTTAAAATAAAGACAGAGCGCATTTTGTGATGCAGGAAAAATGGAAACTAAGCCAGGAAGTTGCTCAGTTACGAGCATATAAAAAGGCTCAAGAAGAGAAAGCAAATCTTCTGGAAGATCAGATGCAAAGACAACGAGCAGCTCTGGAGCTCATGAAGAACAATCTGCTCAGAGAACAACACAATTTAGTCTCTCAAGTCGCGTCGTCCCTCAAAGACACCACCAGGGAGAGGGAAGACCAGGTTCGAGCTGCTCAACTGGAGAATCGGCAGCGAGAGATCGATGCAACTGCCCTCCAGCTTAACATCAAGCGACGAGACGTAGAAAATACATCTATGGTATGTCTCAACTCTTTAACTGGCAAGAAGGAAAACTTCGGTTTCTCTCAGAACTTGCAGTGGTTGTTTTCAAAAAATTGTTCGTACAAAGATACGCTACCTGGATTGGTTAAAACTGCCCAGCACAAGTTCAATATTTGAAACAACAAAAAATTAGGCAAACTGCGCACAGTGCGTATGCTCGCAATCCTTTCATGCAGGGTTCGGACTTTCCGGTTTTATCCGACAAACACCGATAAACACTCGCCGGTAGCTTTTTTTTTTTTACATATTTGGGTATATCCAAAACGCAACAAACTTCTTCAGTGCGAGAATAGTGGTGTGTTGGTAATCCACAGACCCGGCCATTCGCAGTCATGAGGATATCGCGTAGTTGTGAGAGGCCACTCAGAGTTGACGAAACTCCAGCATTAACGCTTTCTCTACACTGAGAGTGACTCAGAAAACAACGATGTCGTCTTACAGACACTAACTTGCGCAGGTATGCTTGTATGTTTTACAACAACTCACTATAAAAGGGAGTTTGAAATGTGCTGCAAGCGGGCCGAATGAAGCAAAGTACTCAAACCTCCGAAAAACTCAATTTTTTTACAAATGAAAACTCCAATAAGCACCCCCGAAATTTTGCGGTTTGAAAACTCAGAAAAGTGTGATACCTAGTTATAAGATGTATCGATTGAATGCCGGGGTTTCGCTACTACGGTCCCCTTTCCGTGAAGAAAGCCACCTGAGGAAAGATAGAAAAAGCAGCAGAATGTTATCCTCGGAAATTAATGCACAAAGGCAACACCGTTAATTTGAACAATTTGTTTTCAAGCCTTAATGTTTACTACTGAGCATCCAATAAAGGTACTGTGAAAAGAGAGGAATTTCTCTTACAGGCTGCAAACCAGCTATGGGAGAAATGCAAGAAAAGGGAACGTTTCCTGGCAACGTGGGAAGCTCAACTTTATGCCAGAGAAAGTGCACTACTTAAGGCAAGTGGGAACTTGCTTACCATAAAAGGAACAGTACCCGAGAGAAGGAGACTCCAGTACTGTACCTAGAGTAGGCATGCACTAGCTTGTCAGGATCCCATCTGCTTCTTTTAATCGCTTACCACATTGTTTCCCAAATTGGGGGTTGTGACAGATTCAGTGGGTGGTCGCAAAATGGCTTAGGAACTTAAAAAAATAGTGACAGCAAATGATTGCCTTGGATCATGCTCTGCCCACTCTTCTGAGTCGAGCTCGCTTTAGTGAATAGGAACAGCCATTTCCACAGCCATACATTGTTTTTCTTCTTTTTGAGAAGGTTTGTAGTTCGGCTCATTCACCCTCATTATATAAACTGTCAAAATAAATTTCATCCTCATTGTTGTATTACTGTTCATACACTGGGGGATCGCGACGTCATATCTTAGTATTTTTGACGGATCGCGTTGTTAGCAGAGCTTGGGAAGTACTGGCTTACCATGTTCACTTGCATAACACAAAAAATGGCATTAACTATGGAGGAAAATGAGCTCCCTCTCTACACCTTGCGTTTTAGGGTTAAACCCATTTTTACCCCCAATCTGCATTAGCATCACTTCAGGTAAAACCCGAAGGCACTGCAGACCTGCAGAACATTAAACTGCAGAACACTAAACAGTACACATTCAGCATGGCCATTCTGCATGTCATGCTCATCTACAATGTGAGAAATGCTGTTTTTTATTTTCCTGCCAATAATCTGCTATTCCACACGATTTGACCTTTTTTTGGCTTCCGAAATAAAACCAGATATGCACACGCCTGGTTTTCAAAAAACACCCCCCCAAACCGACGGTCCTATCTATGCCACAATGGCACTTCTAAGGGAGGTGAGCGTAAAATATGTGCGAAAAAAAAGCGGGAAAATGTACGCGACATAAAAACACGGTCAAGCCCACGAAGGATGTAGTCAGAATAGAGTGTATCTAGCTTTATTGATGAAATTCGTGCAGTATGCACTTTACCCGATTAAGTGCAGACGCTGCACTTAGAAGAGGACGAAAGCTCACTCGGAAAAACAAGTACCAACACTCAGGTGCTGAAGTTGGGGGGTAATTATGTGAGTAAACGTGGTACGTATCTGTAACACGTAATACCCCTGCTGAAATATAGATGCCGGTAGTTATATTAAACGTGACACTGCATATAGGCTGTATGAAAGCATATCCGGCACTGAGAGGCGCCACCATTCGCGCGTACTACATAAGCGAAATGCTCGTCCTTTGGAGGTCATGTTTTGGGCTCTGTTTTTTGTTGCAGGAAAAAGTGTCGCTGCTACAACAGAAGAGAAATATGCAGCCTGCGACTGCGCCAGAAAAACGCAGTGAGTTATCTGTACAGTATAGTACAGTCCGAGGGTTCTGGGGCACAAGAGCAGGGCACGTAAGTACAGAAAGTAGTTCAATACACGAATGGGCCGGACTGGGCAGCTGGCAGCTCAGAAGTACAATGTTGCCAGACTGAGGCTGCGCATAGGGCTCTCTCTAGTCATTCACAACAGCATACAGTAGCGTGAGTATAGTATATGTTATCCTGCATTCTACTAATAAAGTTCATTTGTGCAAGAGAGCCCTGCGAGCCACATCCATAGATTGATTTTCTTTCAGGTGGTTGAATGTAAGATAAAGATTTTGGGAATTTATGAAAGAATAAGCGCAGCTCAAGCGTTATCCTATCCTATGAGCACAACAGCTCGAGCTATTTGTAGTATTGAGAGGCAGAACGGGATGAATCAAGTATGTGTGTTTAACACATGGAAGCTCGGGGGAGCAAAGCTTACAGAGCCAATGAATACGATGACGTTGCCCATCAGATGGAGAGATGCAATGGTTTATATCTCACGGTATTTCTTCCAAGAGCCCCACCAAAGGTGAATAGAACACTGTTATTATATTATTTCCTTCCTCCTATAAGGTCTTCCAAGGAAGCTGACAACCAACGCAAATCACATGACTCCGTTGTGGAAGACAGACGAGGTAATTTCATACTTTCGAGCAGATGTGAGTACACCGTCCATCCAATATTTTACAGGACAAAGCTTATCTTCAAGAACAGTCATCATTCCTCCAGAACTTGGCAAGTGCATCCTCCACTTTTAAGTCTTGAAGAACGTGTTACGAGGAAAACTGTCACGCAAGATTTACAATCTGAAAGATACAATCTGTGTCCTTCCTGCTATAACACGCATGCCCCCCCCCCCCCACATGTGCGTATTGAAAGGCAGGCTGTAATAAAGATTACACCCATTTATTTTACAAATCTCGCGGTACAAAATGTATATATACTTCCCCGTAATAGATATACCTACTATGTACACACAACATAGTGGAGTCTTAAATACACCAAACTAGGCTCCAAACTGGCTTACAGCCCTACCTGGTAAGTGCACTTTTTCGTCGCGTCAATATTTAAGGCACCTTCAAACGTACGAAAGTAGTTTGCTCGAGCAAGAAAGAAAGGTCATTCTATCGGATCAGCTGCCTTCACATTGAGGTATTGCCCCGCATAAATCTCTAAATCCTGACTAGAATCCTTAATTAAGCCCAATACATGTCTCACGTACGTTTCACCACCCTTTCTAGAACTGGCAACATAAAATAAATATTTGCAAATATTTGTCAGTACCATTTTTCGTGATCGCTTTCAATTAATGCTATCGGTTGGAATTTGACAACAGCAGATCGCAGATACCCATTCAAAAACGAAGAAAAGAAACAGTGGTGAGAGCTAAGACCTATTAGTGAAAACTTGTCGAGACCCTCCATTGCTACGTAAAATCTAAAAGACCAAGTAATGACCATGCTCGATTGCATCGTACAATCAAAGACGCCAAGAGAACGAATGAAAGAACCAGATTAGACGTCGAATTAACTGCGTGGAAATACTTTCGACAGATGGATTGGCACAGAAAGACGAATCGCATTGGGACTCGAGACAGAGAAGAGAGGGGTCTATGAGACGCGTACTTTAGTTTTAACTACCTAAGCACTATCAAAAGGTAAGGACTCGTCCGAGAGCGGAGAGAACTCTAGCTTGAAGCACTGGTGTCCGAATGAGCTCCCCATCAACTGTCATGAAGCAGTCCGTGTAAGATTCCAGCCTGAAGGCACGGACGGGAACCATGCGGACGTACGGGAGGCTCAGGTGGTTCCCGTCTTCTTGCTGCTTGAAGTAGTTTAGGAGCTGGAAACGCGTCACGTTAGCATCAATGATGAGCAGCCAGAGTATGCCGTCATCGGGCCGAGCTTCCGGAGCGAAGAACAGGTGGGTTCCCAGGTGGCTCTGCAAGCTGGAATTGGTTCGGAAAAGAATGTGTAGTACAGCACCGCGCATTCTCACAAGCCAGATTGATTTCCACGTTTCCCGACACAGTGTAATGGGCCGTAAAAGTTGCCACTAATGAACGGTGAGGTAGCACTGGCTCGAGCCCAATCTAGCAACAGCAACGTACAGGCTCAGGCCTGTGCCATAATCTGAAACCCAAGCCTAACCCGGGCCTTTCGGGTAAACCTGAGCCATTGTAATGCTCTAGTCTAGTGTGTACCCAGATCTGTCATCCAGACGAGGAAATAAAATTACGTTTGTCATACCTCGAGTAGATCATAACAAACTTCCCTTCCTCCACGGTCCAGTCCGATGGTACAGGGTCCGTAAGACTCGGAAACGAGTCCGTATTATCAGCAACCTCCGGCGGTGAGGGCTCTTTCGCTGCCCTGCAGACGTGGTTGTCGGTCACCACCTCAAGATCCACAGCAGTCGCCTCGTCCAACTCCGTCGTGCTGCTCCAGCTAGATGCCTCGGGTGCCGAAGCAGATTTGCGTCTCAATCCATTTGTCTCCAACATGCCATTCGTCATGCAACCTTTTGCTGTTGTGTCGCTTTGGGTGAAGCTGTGGTGCTCAGGCGTGGAAGCCTCTTTTCTTTGAGTGACGGGCAGGTATGATATTCGTCCATTGTAAATTCGAAGGCCTAGTGAGAGGAAAGTCCGTCAGCTGCTTTCCAGATTACGGTTCTATGCAACTTTACGTTTAGATACAAAATTTCATTCGGCGGAACATCGTAGCTTTTGACACAGAACAGGAAAGTAAATTGCACGTTCCCGTACAGTGATGTAAGCGTACCTACTTATGTACTTCTACATACTAGTACATATTATGCTCAAAATAGATACATAACTGTTTTCAGATACGATAAAATGTAGTCGAAAAGCTCTAATTGCTGACTCAATTGGTTGGCAGAACAGAAACTGCGTGGCTTCACTGCAGCTTCACCTAAAGTATGTGTGCGTTAGGTGAAGCAGACTTGCGGACTTGATGACTGTGGTGCTTCTGTCGGACTTACAGTGACGAAATGTCGCTTCGGGAAATAGAAGCTGATGTTATCAGGCAGAGCTGGAAGCGCATTAGAAAAGCATCGACAGAGTTTTCCAGCCTACTAGTGCTTAGTAAAGTTAATTTCAGAGCGAAATTCGTTTTTTCGGACTGCTCGATTATTCGGACTTTTGCGCGATCCCCGCAGAGTCCAAAAACTGGTACAGCGACTGCACTTCCTTAGGAAAACTAAATACTGTGCAGAGAAACTCACTAGCCACTCTCCAGAAAGCCCACAACGTGAAGCGGATCTCCCCGATGGCGCGAAGTCGCTCCGATTCGATGTCAATGTCCGACATGAGTCCCCATCCAACAGTGAGGAAGGAATAAAGAGGACTGTGTCTCGGAGTCTCTATCTTCATCAAGTCCAATGGAGCAATACGACCCTTGACGATGCCCAGCGTTGATGCCAGGATTGGATCCGCTATGTAGGGTTCCCTGCACACATTTTTCAACAGGGGGGCAAACAAGATGTAATTCCAGCGTTGACAAGAGCTACAGGAACAAGTTAAGTGTAAGATTACGTGCATTACGTGCATGGGCTGCAGTTCTTAGGTGGCATTGTTGGCATTGGATTTAGAGGATGTCCCTCGAAGCTCTTTTTTTCCCCTGGCACATATACTACCGTAGAAGTCTTTGTTTCACATGGAACCATCTCTCGCACATAAATCAATTTACATTCCCACAAATATATCCGTTAATATGGCACGAAGCATGTTCGGCATTATAATGAAGATGAGCAGAGTTTCCTTGAAAGGTTTTCGTACGAGTTTAACGTATTTTCCAGTGTATAACGCGCACTGATGTATAATGAGCAATCCCCAAAAATTAGCGGAAATTTGATGTATAGTGCGCACCACAGTCCCCAAGATCCCAACGCTGTACTATATTGAGTACAAACTAAGTTCTACATCCCCCTTAATATACGCAATAACCAAAACCTGTATGTTGAGTACAACTCTTATATTGTGTCCTAGGGCCAATCAAACCCATCCATGACCCTAGGCTGGTTCACGGGTACCATGTCTCCCTCAGTGAGGAATGCCAACAACATTGGCATTCACAAATTTGATTATTGTAGAGTTTCCACCTCACTCTGACCACTCCTTCCTTAGAGGGCCAGAGCAGGCAAAACGGTTTTGGTTTTACACGAAATCAAATTGGAATTTTAGATGGAATTTGATGGTGGCGTGTGAAGTTGCCCCGAAAGTTACGCATTTGTACCTCGTGCTTCTTGGAAGCAACGAGACCGCTAATTACGGTTCCAAAGTGTGGAGCTTCTGCTGCTTTGGAAAGTGTTCGCAAGAGGCAAACGAGAGTAAATAGCTGAAATCCTCGTGAGAAAACCTCCACTTTTGTATCAAGTTGGCTTCCACAGCTGCCCGCCATTGTGTCATCAATGAGTTAACTGTAGGGTGTACTACTGAGAAAAAAAGAAAAAAAAAAAAAAACGCAAGATTTGTGCAGCCACGAAAATGGGTACAAAAACTTTTCATCACGTAAAAGATCTTTATGTGTGTACAATGTTGAAATTGCTTCTTTTATACGGCTCCCTACCCTTTGCACCCTAATTGTCACAAAAGGAGCCAATGGTACTTGGAATGTTATTTAATTAATGCCCGTAACAAGTCATCATGACGAAGCAATTTTGAGCCTACCCGCACGCGTGGCTAATGGACCTGGCCAAGCCGTTGCCCGAACCCCCAGGAATGATGCCTATGGGAATCTTGACTGCTTTCTTCCAGTCCTGTCTCTCCATAAGGCCATTGTAAACCTGAAAGGCATAGTGCATAATGTTCCATCTCATTTTGAGTAAGAACAAAAAAATGCTGTACCTCAAAGAGAAGACCGTCACCAGATATAACCAGAATGCCGCTCCACTGGGACAGATTGAGATGCTTGATGAATTCCTTGGCATGGTTCTGTCTCTCTGCGATTGGACACAGTAATGATAATTACGTCGCTTTACCACACGCTAGTTTCTTCGCCCCTCTTTTGGCACGCCCGGATTTGGGGCGTCACGCTGCTCTCTCTCTCGGTGATGCCGCTTCCCGTTGACTGCTTATACAGTGCACAGACTGAGGATGCGCTGGCTTTGAGGATATTTTCTCGCAATAGCGAATGAGGCGTAAATGATGGAAATTTGTAATAGACACCATCGGTCAGCAGTTGGGAACCTGCGGCACAGCTGCTTAGCTGGCAGGCGAATTCCTCTGGCAAAACAGGAGCTCACAGTGTCGCCTTTCCTTCTCTTAATAACATCAACAAAAGGCGTTTGTCGTATTTTCTTACTATAACTTCGCGAATGCAACGAGTCATCAACTCGAGCGAGTGTAAAAACGAGCCAGTGAGAATGCAAGCTTTCAAGTACAGGTATGCTTATTAAACGGTAATAGCTACGAGGGAATGCTCAGCTTCTTATTCAGAAGCGATTAATACGTTTCGCAGGCTAATTTAGGCTTATTTTAGAATGGGTTCGAAAATCTTCTGCGGCCCTCAGGAAAAGGTCGAAGGGCTCCCTACCCCAGCCAAATTCCCCAGTAACAGGAAAGCATAATGGTACATAGTTGGAAAAAAAAAAAAAAAAGAACGATAGTTTCCCAAAATGGGAGAATCAGGTAACATAGTTTGTCTGTATTTTGCACCCATGCGTACCATTTGAACCAATTAGAAGTACTTTTCACTTCAGTACCAGTCACTTGCGCACGGTGGATCGTGCGCTCAACAGGGAATCCGTTGCACCAAACGTTTCAACCCCCAAGCGTGGCGGATGGCGCGTGTATCGCGTTAAGTGAGTGGAGTATGAAAGACTCACACTCTGTGGCACCTACTTACTCTGCAATCGGGCAGGCACTGCAGAATTAACATCAAACATCTTGCCTACGCTACTCCCATTCGACCCAAGCTAGAATACCCAGGAATGGGAACCTATCGTATCGCATGCCTCATCGAATCGGTACAAAACAGATGCGTCCGTTTCATTCTGACAGATTATCGAGTGTCATTATCTCGAGTGTCACCGCCATGAAGCAGAATTCCTTGTGCCTCTTGTTGTGCCTCTATCACAAAATTTTCCACACCACTTATTTACAGCAATTGTACATCTTCGGGGCTCGTTTCATATCTCCACGCAATACCCATACCCTCGGGGTACCGCATAACACCTGTCACTAAGAATCATTCCGAAAGTTATTTCCATTAGCCAAAGTCAAGTGGAACGCCCTTCCCCGGTCTATGTAGATATCACTGATACTGTCACGTTCCGTAAACATCTTTGTATTCACGTACTTTGTCTATAGCAAACTGCTACCTTCATTTAACTTTGTACAGTATTTTGTACCAAGTACCGTTTTGTTTCGTTTCTCTAACACACGCGATTACCTCTCTCGTATCATTTTTGTGTATTCAGCGTCAATCTGCGCATTTGCGTATTATTTGCGAATACACCCGGGCAATGACCATTCTGGTCCCTCGTGTTTACGAATAATAAATAAATAAATTGAACAATAGACACGCAGGTTTCAAACTGAGACGCGTGTCGAGTAAGCCAGAATTTTGGGGACATCACGAATTTCCTACTGAACACGAGAGTACTTAAGAGCATGTCTCACCTGTGACGAGGAGAAGGTGCGAGATGTCTGCCTCTGCGAGTATGGGTCTCACTCGGTTAAGGAATATCTCCAGACTCTTTCCCGGTCCACTCTTTGGGTTCACTATGACGAGGTAATGTCGTTGTGCGGGAAGTTCTTTTGGAATGACTATGGGGCGATCTGAAAGAGTAAATGGGCATCAACAGTCAGAGCAGATATCCCTCACTGAATGACTGATTATCTGCTGATAGTGTGACTGGCGAGCGAATGGCGTAAACTCTGATTTCCATGAAATCTGAACACCGTCGGGCTTAAGCTATGGCGTTCACAACTGAATTCATCTTCAATGCAAACTGTGTCACCGTTAATACAGACGCTTGAGGGAACGTTTTTTTTTTTTGCATGAAAATGTCAGTACATCGCACCTAGGCGCATACGGAATCTCCCGTTCAGAAGAAATTTTTCAACGCAGTCCTACATAGAGGTGAGCGCGGATAAGATTGAGAGTATCCACATCCGCGCATGCAAGATCCGCACACGCGTAGCACTGTTCCGGCGACGTGAACGACACTGGCGGAACAGAAAGACTGACATTTGCGTAATCTTTCGACTTGGTCGATATATTACGAAAAAGGCAGTCCTGCGACAAAATCGTACGTGCAGTCCGGCAACACGGTACCGTAACGTGGGCTTCACCTAACGATCACGAGCTTGAGGTACAAAATGAACACTCTGTCGACACTTGACAAGTTTTCGAGACACCTTCCCCGTTTCGAAAGGGACCGGGCGAGTTTAAACCCAAAAATATACGTGCAGTCCTACTAACACCGACAGTGCCGTAAAGCGGGCTTCACCGTACGCTCGCAGGCATATGATGAAGCCGACTGCCAGAATTGCGACGCCTACCAAACGTATGCCGTGTTGCGCTGCTTCTTTCTTATCCATCCAAAGTTTGGGACAAAATTTCCCAACGTTGAGGGGGGAAAAAACACACCTCCAAATGTCGGCTATTGTACACTTCTTTCCCCGCTTACAGTTCCGGGTCTATTCACACTTGACATACCCATGACATGACTTGACGTGCCCAAAACATCATTGTCACGTCCACATCTCAACCCAGCGTCTGACAACGGCCGAACACAAATTGAGCGGTACAAGCATTAATGTGACAATGGCAAAGTCAACCACCCTCAGATATCGTACTTTTGGTGGTACACACAATTTTTTTTTTTTTTTGAAGGGGGGGGGCTTTACGTCGTGAGACAACTGCGATCAGGTAGTACATTTGAGAGAGAGAAACGTACGAGAGTGAAATCCTCCACCTGAAGTTCCCGTAGGACCCCTTATTGAACCCGTTCCGCCGCAAATCAACTGTACTTATGACGAGCGATGGTCAGCACAGCCAACCTTGGAGCTCTTATCAGCGGGTGTTTTTTCTTTTCTGTGGACAAATCCAAGACACCGTAAATAACTCGCAAATTTCGAACTAACGCAGTGTTAGGACAGCGAGGATCCAACAGAGGGATGCCATTTCCAGCTACAAACAGACTATATTACGAAACATTCCTGGAAGCACAGTTTCCGAAACAATGCGTCATCGACGCCCGGTGTGGAGGTAGATATGGAAACGCGTACTTTGTTTTCCCAAGCGTTCTTTGGAAACAGGATGGTATACACTGTTCTGGACTGCGGACGTTCCCAGTCACGCGAAAATAAACATCCTACTAAGGAGCGAAAACGAAGAAAATGACGAAACGGGTTTAAATATGATCACCAGCAAAGTGGCGCGTAAACGAATTTAGCGGAAGATTCCGATCAGGAAAACGCGGGCGACGCAGAAAAATGTCGCACGACGCGCTCAGAGAGGATTGGACGCTCATTAAAAACTCCGAAAGTTCATTAACACAAATGTTAAACCGAATCGAAACTAACCGTCAGGTTAGGGCTGCGGAACTTATGGTATTCGAGAAATTTCGGCTACCGAATTCGGCTAGCACGGTTCAGAAACATTTGAAACTGTCCCTTTGATCTTTTTCGATGTTACTCAAATTGACAGCCACCCTGTTTGTGATGCGCAATAGCGTCAGTAGCAGTCACACAAACACATCTCTTCCTATTGTGCAACACCCACTTTCTCTCTGTCACGTGCGTTGCATTATATTCGGTACCTCAAACTATAAATAAATAAACCATCGAAGAAAGAAAAAGCTTATCGTATGCATTGCTATGCCAGAAGACTTTTTTTATATAGATGATCTACAGTTTCCTCGCATATAATAAGACATACGGGGAACCCGTTTTGAACCAGTCAATCTTTTCGCAAACCAGATTGACCCGATATACAGGTTGTCTCAGTAACCGTGTAAAACTATTTTAATGAAAAAGGAGAAAAGAAAAAGCTACGACAAACCACATTTATCCGTTTTACCAAATTTTAAGGGAAATAAATTTAATTACCCGAACTGAACTCCGAGATCTGACTTTTTGCCGGAAACAGAAAGGACATGTTTGGATTTACCCCGCGCTACTACAAAGTCCTACTCCAATCTAGAAAATAAATACCCAAATATACGCGCCCAATGTGTGAAGAAACGACAGCGTTATCGGTTGTGTTCAACGCACTCGCATAGACGACTGTTTTCACACCTTTATGATGAGTAAAGTATGCCGTTGTTGGCCTCACGTGGACAACGTCACGACTGACGGGGAATGTGTGTCCTGGGCCGACTTCTAAGGGGCCGACATATGTCTAAAAACGTCCGAGGAAACAGCCGGCACCGGGATTCGAACCCGGGTAAGAAGTTGCAGGGCCTCGCCTTCGTGACATACTTCTGTCACGAAGCATGCATGCCATGACGATGCCATGACGACAGGGACGGCGACAGGGAACGCAGCGCTCATTTCACGTGATTTGGAGGGGTGAAGATAAGCCTCCGTCGGCTTTTTCGGTTTCGGCTCATTTGCATACCAAAATTCGGGGAGGATAATCTCTCAATCTGCTATCTCGGTTTTGCCCCTAATGAAAAAGTTAATTATCGAATTTTCGAGAGGATGTCCGCCTGGACGTAGAACTCAACTGCAAAAACAACACCTATGCTGCTCTCGTAGGTTTTACTATAAAAATTATGGTCAGTCTTACGTGATGCACCAGGCCTGTATATTTGGAGAGCCATATTAAAGCAGCAAACCGAAAGCCGTCCAGTGAGAATAAAATGGACTGGCTGTTTCTCTCTGACATCTCTTATTCCAAGTTGAAACTAACGAAAGAGATAATCCTTTGTGAACAACTATACGTATCATAGTTTTCAATGGCATTGCATTCTGTGCGGCCCCTCATGATGTGATTTGAGGCCCCTGGTCTAAGGTAATCTTGACTGCGTATGAGACGACAAAGTTGGCGACATTTGGGAAAAACGACAGGGTACGTATCTTTCATGCCTCATGTATAGCATATGTCATTCAGGTGAGCTCCCTATACGTCACCCCCCGTGGCATGCAACCGTGTTTTGCTAAGGGCCAGGCGAACGTAGATTAGTATTTATTTTCTTAACCCTCACTTGAGCATTGTCGGTACTTCCCCGGCACATTGTGCGTAAATTCAAAGTCGATGTAAGCGGAGGAGTCTTCCAAGTACGCTTTTGAAACTTAAGAGTGCTGCGGATAAATTGCCGTTTCAGCGAACAGACGCTGACTCCATTCTTTACAGTGAGCGTCAGCCATGTACGGGGTCTGGCGATCTCGATGGAAATCCCAACGATTAGACTAGCCCTGTAGCACAGACATACTTCCAAGGGACGCGACACAAAGACGATGTCGTTTCACTCCCGGAATGTGCTTTGCCATATGAATGATCGTCCTTTCGGTCAATACGCGCGCGAAACGTCGCAACAGCGTGGATCGTACCCAATGCTAGCGTTTCCCCAATCGAACATAGCCGAATCTGCCGGGATTCGGTTGAGCAAGGGGGTGACGTAGCGCAACGGAACCGACTCAGCAGTGACAAGAAACTGCGCATGACTGCGTTTTCCCGGGCACGGGTACGAGGTGGAATGCCGCACGTTGAGAAGAGGATCGTAAAGGAGAGAGAGTACGACGAAAGCTTTGTTTTTGACACAGGTGGCGGATGTTCTAGGTGGTTATCGAAGGTGTCCGTCGACGAGGAAACGGAATTTTTGTGAACGCACACGACAAACTCCGGGTGGTCGGTACAGTTCGAAGCGGAGTTAACTTGAACGCGCCTCCGACCAGAGCCATGCCTCCGACCTGCGGAGCAGACACCCTGGCGGCGCCTAGAAGAAATAAAAGGAAAGAGTGGCTCGAACATCCCATATTCGGTGGGGTTTCAGCGCATGCTCCCGAAGGGGTCGCACGTGGTTCGTCAATGGAATGCTAGCATTCAATCCATGAAGAAGACCGAGAGACACGGACGCAGAAGACGACACACGTAGGTTCTAGAACCTACGTGTGTCGTCTTCTGTGTCCGTGTCTCTCGGTCTTCTTCATGGATCTATACCAGCTAGCCTGCACCCTTTCCCTTGTTTCTCTAGCATTCAAGATGCGATGTGCACATAGCACGTGACCCGCGAGCGTCCTCGGGTTTGCTTTGGCCACGTGGTGTTCAGTAAACTGCTTCGGAATCACACACCACTTTTAGTAGACGGTACGATATCACGATAAGCGAGGCAGATGCCATTGGGGGAGACGGAGGGCATCACGAGGTTCCGGCATGGCAAATCCCAAACCCTGCTGTTGAGGAGCTCCGTTATTGCAATCCATTTCGTTGCATCCACGAAAGGGTTCGCGTTGAGCAGCATAAAAATGCTACGGGAGTCCGCACCGCCATCTCGCTTGACAACCATTTTACCTTGAGCGGGACGGGCCATGTTTCCACTGTCCAAGAGACGCTCGCCAACCTGCGCGGTGCACGAGTAAACGCATGCGCGTAGAATAAAAAAAGCTCCAACATCAGTTATCGCCTCCTCTTATCTGTCGCTTTACCCCAGGGAAAACGCTGGCTGAGAAACACTTTGGAGCAAATTTTTGCCCGCCAATGGCTACTGAACCTTCCCGGGACAAGAGCTCTCGCAATGCACGAGTTTTGCCTTCAACTATGGCGATTATGCAAGATGTCGTTCGCCCCAGGTCCTATCCCTGACTCACCTTGCCTGGAAATCTACTCCAATTATTATTGCATCAGTGCATCAGTAGCGTTCTATAACAGAATTAATAACGGTTGCTCGTCAGAGCGAATTGATTAAGTTTACGTGTCGTTATAACGTTAAAAGTACGTCAGTTCGCACGAAAAGAAATTTCTCGCACATAAGGTTGCCGAGCCTCGGAGACACGTGGAATGTGATATGACAAAGGACACGCGTTTGAAACGCTATTTCGATACCTAGTAGGTCACTCATTGGAAGTAAGCGCGTATAAGATTCACGTGCGCACAGTGTCCGCAACCGCAGTAGTTGAATATCCGCATTTTATCGGCGCATATTTCAAATCGCTTATTTGGTATCCGCAAACGAGGTTTTTCACGGATCGCGCACCTCTAGCTACGGTTGTTTTACCAGCTCACTTGCTGGTCTATTTTCAACTGCAGGCACCTTCATCTATCCTTTTAATTCGATTATGGAATGAACAATTCGGGCGCACAAAAAAGAACTGAAGGCAAGACTCCGCAATAAACAGCTTCTGGCTAACAACGAACACCCCAGGGTAATTGCACTGTAAATCGACCAAGGTGGGATTTTTTATGTGAACGAAATCAATATACAGGATGTTTCGCCTAAAGTGATAAAAAGTTCTCTGGCGACGTACTCGCCGGAGGCAATCACCTTATGGAAACCTTTGCCGCCATTTACGAATTCTTTAGACAATTTTCAACTGAGGGAAATTTATTTTTGCAGTCGAACACTGAAAATTGCGAGGCAAACCTCACTCGTTTACATAAATATGAAGTCCTCCATGGATAACCGGAGACCAAACAATAACTATGCACAGATGTTTTGCGTTTGCATTGCCGTGCTTGAGTACTTGAAAGGAATGTATCGAAGAAAAGTACTTGAGGTACAGTACAAAGAACAAGTACTGAGGAATGTACTTAAAGTAGTACTCGAGTAGTTGGTGCTTCAAATACTTCACTGTGTACTGCGGACAGCAAATAAAATACGCTTCAATATCCGGCAAATAGGCTATTCTAAATAGGCTAACCTCGGCGATTCTTCGTAGGATTTTTTTTTAAATTCCGCGTTAGCGCCACGAAGCAACTGTGGCTATGAGCGGCGTATAGATGGAGAGAGGGGTTAGTATGCGTCCTGGGCAGACTTCAGGGGGAAGTGTCTCGGGAAAATCCAGGGGAAACCTCAGACAGCACAGCCGGTGACAGGATTCGAACCCGTGTCATCTTCATATAGGATAAGGTGGTTGTTCTGCTGGACGTTGTTGCAGGACCCATCTCATCTCCGCACCAATTTTTGCGGTGCTTATGCTCTCTATTTCACATACTTCTTTGCATTCGTTCACGCAGCAATAAATGTACTTCGCGGCAGCTGTACCGTACTAAGTAATGCGTTTCGCGCAGCCCAATATTTGTCCCGCAATCAAGTTCCCATTTTTATCTTTGACGTAGTATATCTTCCACGTTTCGCCTCTTTTTCTTAGTTACGCAACTGTCGGAAATTCGCGTTAGACTCTGAAACCATTCTGCAGCTTTTGAGCAGTTAGGCAGCGGCGAATAAATTGAAATCCGGACTCGACTCGGATTTGATTTAGCGCCTTCCGCAAACTGCGGATTTGACTTAAATCCGATTTGTTTCTCGAAATCCCCAACACTGCAACACCGTTAAATGACGGACTCCCTCCAGTTGTACGCAATGTTATCTTGTTGAGCGCACGTCGAGTACCAAGTATCTGGAATTCCATACCAGACGACACGAGATACAGGAGGAGACAATCTCGTCCGCTGCTGAATAACACGTATGACGCGCAATCACAGGTGCTCGAACAACATTCTATTATGTCTATTGTGTTAGTAATCTTATTTCCTTTCCAACTCCGTGAGGCCGGTCTCGAAAAATAGAACTTCCTCGTCATTCCGAGAGAAATCGCTCGTGCGCGACGCCAGAACTTTCTTTCTAATTGGTTGCTTTACTTCGCGGGACAATGAGCGACGCCATAATGGTCAGTCCGGGGATTCATGTTGCCTCTACCGTGCGCAACTGGTTCAGGTTCGTATCGCAGTCAGGGATCGGAACCGGAACTGAACCCGAACCGAAAAAAAAAAAAAAAACGTTATTTTCTGACGAACTGGAACAATTTTTTTGCTTGTCCTGAACCGGACCGGAACTGAACCGAAAAAACTTTATACGGTTACCGGTTCGGGAATCGGTTCAGAGGTGAAATAGTTGTACTACTGAACGACCTTTTTTTTGGCTCACCCGAAACGGTTATCTCACACCTTTCTCAACCGTGTACGGGAAGCGTAAGCTCGCTTTCATGCAGCAAAATTACTGCCCATAAACCGGTTAAACCGGGACAAAAAAAAAGTAACGGTTCCAATCCCTGTAAATGACCCGACCCGCTGCCAGATTTTCTTTTTTTGTCTGTGTATGTGCGGGGGGCAGACTTGTACGAATTTGGAGTATCGTATTTAAAATACTGTATTTTAAATACAATTTGGAGTATATTGGTACTCTACTCAATACTTTGTTTTGTGTATTTGTACACTATTTAAAATACATTTTATGGTATTTTCTACTCAATATTCTAATTATCTAGCTTGTTCAGTAGAAATTTCCCAAGACCCGGACATTGGACCTTCAAGGAAGTCTCTATTTGGATTGGATTGATGATATATATTTATATTTTTGTTATTGTGTAATCTTAGCGCTTGTATAAATGTGTGTTTCCCCAGCCAATCTTTTTCTTAATGTAACTGCCGCGTTTGAATAACTAAACGTTGAAAAATATTATCGGATCGCACTAGCCTGTAGCTATGATCCGACTGGTATATAGAGCCTTACCATGTATATTACGATGTTGTCAGTTCAATAAAAAAAAAAAATTAGATATCTTGCCCCGTGTGTACTAATCCTTGGCCAGTGAGGGTTCTATTGTGTGCGCCCTGACGCGGTGACGCCGAAATCTGACCTCGCCGGGCAGGCCAGAGGTTTGCTTTGTTCTGGGTCTCTTTATCATCCTTTTGGGGCTTGTGTTTAGATCATACAGCGGCGGCTAGCGTAGTCCGCGGGGTTTAGGTGACACAGCGGCGACTTGCCGCATTGACCTTTTGCGTTCAAGGATAAATAGTATCTTAGTTGTATTTCAAGTACTTTTTCAAGTACTCTACATTAATTACATTCTAACGTTAGTATTTATTTTCTTATCTTAAATACATTTTTGGGTATCTTGTACATGTCTGGCGGGGGATGTTCTCCCTGAACCGGTTCAAGCTGATAATATCGGTTCAGCGGAGCAAAACCCGAACCGGACCGAAAAAAATACCGGTTCCGATCCCTGATCGCAGTACACGCGGAAGACGGCGTGTCCAAGCAACTTGTTCCTGGCGTCTTCGGCCGGGATGGACCCCGCGATCTTGGGATTAGTAGAAGGTTACCGAGTTGGGTAACGCCATAACAGAATGGCTAGGAAGCAAGCGAGCTGGCGAAGATGATGCATGACGTAAAACCCCGAGACTAGGGAACACGAAGGGACAGACTAGGGAAGACTTCGTGCTCCCTAGTCTCGGGGTTTTAGCAACGCGGACCTGTGTGTGTGTGTTGGTTATACGATATACCGTAGTACTGTAGTAAAAAAACGCCGGGAAGAAAATGTGAGGCTGCGGCCCATTCAATAGAAGAGGTTACTTTACTGTTTACTTATACACGTTGCCTAAACGACGACGACGACAACAACAAAAACGAGCAAGTTCGCACTGAAAAATAAAATCTGCTAAGGAGAAAGCGAGCTGGTGACATAACAGTGAAGATTACGGAGTTAACGCAACGACTCAATAATAATTTAAAAAAAAAAGTTTATTTTCGTGGACTCGCTACAAAGTGCCACTTCCTGAAGCAGAAGAGACACCCGGCTTGTTTGTTTGTTCCAATTTGGGAGGTACATTGAGGGTATTGTACGTACGATCTTACTGCGTGTAGTATGGGGGTTGAAATCCCTGACAAAAACGAATTGTTGAAAACCGGTGCCAACAAAATTCGCTCCATGCCAGGCTTTTGTGACGCATGCGTTTTGCACAACCCACTGCGCTGTCTATTATTTCTTCATTTTTTCAATCGGACGCTTAGACTGCCAAGCAATGCACGTATCTCTCCACAAAAAGTAACGACAGACCGCAAAAAGTGTGCTGACATTCACAATCACTAATTGTGTTGGTCAGGGCCACAGATTAATTACCCTGAAGTCAATGTCATGTGCACTCAACTGCGTACATGCCAAGAACACATGTTGCTGGAGCTATGTCACGTGATGCTGAACAATGATTTTTAGATTATGGTGACCGATAGTCAGTTGGGCGAGCGCGACAAAAAACAAACAAAAAAGACTCAGCTTCACTGTGCAGGTCTATCTCCAAGGTCGGGCTCGCCGGTTAAAAAACGGTGACACACATTTACGAAGAAGCAGAAAACTGATCTTCGGGAAGGTTTTGCACATATGTAACACCTATATATGTTCGCAAACATAAACAGTGGATCGTATCAATAACGTAGGGAATGACTTTTATCGTTCGGGGGAAAAACGACAAGAGACAAACATTTGGAAACGAAGCACGCTTGAAAAAAAAAAACAAAAAAAAAAACGTGTAAGCAGAACCTGTGGCAAACTAAATAAAGTCTGTCCTGGCAACTGCTAGGCGAACGTTTGAGGTATCATTACATGCACCCACTGCGCCTCTGATAACTCACAGCTGTGCTTGGTTCAAAACGCAGACGACATAGCCACGAAATAAAGAAAAGAGTCTTACCTTTATGCAGCTTAAAACCTCGAAGTAGCCACAAGAAAGCAGACTGCCACTTTCGTGAGACGGCAAGGTTCTCCTCGTATGTGTCCCCGTTAGCCACCTCAAACACATACGTCTTTTTGTCGCGATGTTGCGGGGTCCCTTTTCGCTTTCCAGTCAAATGGTACGCGTACACACAGAAAAACGAGGATGTGCATTTCAATGAAGTCACATGTTCGGCTACCTTCATGACATGACAGCCGACGACATCGTCGAGCCGCACTTCCGCTCGATTTCGAGCTCTGCTTTGGTAGCACGGCTCGTACACAAAGTACTTCTCGTAAAGAGACACATCGTATTCATCCTTTGCGTTTGGATATAAGCAGAAGGTGTCCCTTATAATACACTGCATTGTGATCAAACTGTCAATGCTGACATTTCACACACACGCACACACAAGCTCCCGCGCATGCACTGGCTTCTTCCTCTCCAGTAGGGCAGTGGGGAAAGTAGAAAAGAGGAAAGTAGAAGTACAGCAGAAAGAGACGGCCATTTTTCAACCGCCAGGCCCGCCACTCTCTTCATAACATAAAATTTAACACACCTTCAAATAAGCTTCGCCAAGTGTATAAAATAATAATTTCATATGGTATTGCAATTTTATTTATTGATTTTCCCGGTATATTTGAACATTTAGAAAAACAAAGATTTTCTGGCTAAAATCAGCTCTGTATTGGGGATATCCCATGATCCTCTCTTTTTCGTGTGTATATCCAACATGGTGGGTAGCGCCGTTTGCTTACTTTTAAATCGACAGAATCTTAAATGAATAGCGTCATGAACTATCTTTTACAATGGCATATGGAAAATATGATATCTGACGCTTCCAATTCATTTTGTAGGGTATCGATATTTCACACAAGCACGACCGTAAGGTCGCGAGGAAAAGACCCAAGAGCAAGAACGTCTATCTTGGATTGTTGGTTAAGGTAAAGAAAAACATTGAATGTTCAGTTGTTCACGGTATCCGTTGAATCTGCTCCGGAACGAGCTGTCCGGATGGCTGAATGAATCTGTTTAATAGGAACAGCAATGTATTGCAGTCGGATCGGGCTTGCCGGCCGTAACGTCCTCTGACATACGATGGTAGCCTGCATTTCTTTTGATTTCGTCGATTGACAGGTGTACAGGTTCTTGGCCCGTCGTACTGATGCTAAGTTCAACAGGGTGATTCTGAAGCGTTTGTTCATGAGCCGCATTAACAGACCACCAATGGCTCTGTCCAAAGTGGTAAGCTCATCGCATGGTCGATTCTTCGACGTCATTGGCTTTCTAACAATATTTTGTCTCGATAGGTTCGCTTCATGAAGAAACCAGGACGCGAAAACAAGATCGCCGTTGTAGTAGGAACTATTACGGATGACGTGCGCCTTTATGAAGTTCCCAAGTTGCGTGTAAGTAGAACTCCAAAACGCTTCGACTGACAATACTACAGTGGATCTCTTACGCATTATAACGCATAATGCCGAGGCGTAACATCAGTTCATTTTGCAATTCAAGCCTGCAGTTGACAGACGCCAGTGTTTTAGGATGAAACCCGAAAAATCCCGGAAATGAACTTTGCAAAGTGCCAGTTCGACCACCAATATGGCCACTGGAGAACACTATAGTCGTGTTCAACTTAAGAAGGAAAAGGAATCTAGTCCATCAGCTAATATTACTGTGCTGCAGACAGGATGACTGGTTGCGCTCTCTCCTCCGCGAGATAATTTACTGCGTCGTCTTCACTCTGCTTCCATATTGGCTGTTAAGACTGACACTACGCAGCGTGGTGGCGTTGCAGTATAGGGTTTATTCACTGACGTCACCTCGCCGCCATACTGTAGGTCCCCTGAAGTTACGTTCCCGCTTTCGTTCGCTGCCATATGCTTTTTGAATGACTATTAACGTCGGAAACACGGAAATTCCTTGGATATGCTACAGATCACACAGCGCAATAACTTTTGAAACACCAAATATATAGTGAGTATGATATGGGTAATGGCTTGGATGGGACCTACAATGTGGTGGCCGCTAGTGGCAGTATCCTGCGGGTGACATTATGGGAATGAACCCTATTTTGTCATGGCGCACCATTGCATCTTCTTACCTCCAATAAGAATTTGGACTTGGCGGACTAGATTTGTTTTCCTTCTTAAATTGAACGCGAGTCGCATTCGACATCCCGTACAGCTGTTCTACATCTTACGTCAATCTAGAATGCGAAAAGCGCTCTTTATATTTTCCGCCTGGAAATGTACTTTTTTTCCACTAGATTTTACGTTTTACCCCCAGATTTTCAAAAAAAAAAAAAACAAAGCTAGAAAACACAGGGCCATAATCATGCGGTGTGTCTAGGATGACGCTGTTCAACATTGCTGGCATAAGAAGTACAAATGTGACGTCCTGTCCAACTAGGTGTGTGCCCTGCACGTGACCGACCGTGCCCGTGCCCGCATCCACAAGGCCGGTGGGGAAATCATGAACTTTGACGAACTGGCGGTGAAGTCTCCCCGTGGACAGAACACCGTCCTCATCCAGGGTATGCAACTCTTTCTCCATTGTTGCGCGCAGGAGGGTCTGCAGTTGTGTCTCCTTGCCTGTTCTCGGTCTGGGGACCTCTGGAAGGGACCTACAGCAAGTGTAGGAGCAGCCCCTTTGTAGCTCTGGCAGTACCAGGTGTGGAGGCTACGTGAGAAAACAGAGCTGCCACGTATATGTCTGCCTACATGTTTTTCTGTCCGTCCGGTCTGACGGACACGCGGGGTAAAAAGATTTGGACTGCGATTAAGTAGAGTGCCTTCTGTCCAGCATGTAGCTGGACAGTTCTGGACAGCTGCCTGTTAGCATTTCTTATAAACATTGTCCGACAACACTTGGTAAAAACAGTGTCTGCGAGTGGTTCTCGTTTAATACTACCTGATCGTATCTAGAGCTGTGACATAAGGTGCATGCACTCAACGGGCGGAGCATATCACAGTGTGCTCTAGCAAAAGTCTCGTCATGAAATGTGACATCAGGGATGCTTGCTTGGTGGTAGGCTGTCGCATCATGCAGGGTGGAGCATGGAGTCCCGGCCACATTCGTTTCACCGTTAACTCGCTACTCGGGGGTGTGGCACTCTGCGTGTTCCAGCAAATGCATTGGTGCATGTACTTAACGCACCCATTGCTGTAGGGTGCCCATACTAAGCTAAAGTGCGCGTTAAAGGAAGTTAAAAAGCAGAATTAGAAAAGATAGTTATGAAGAGTTGTAACAGTTATCTAGCTTTGATGTTTTGTTCTAATTATTTTTAAAATAATGTTTTCTGTATAGCTGTAGATCTTGTCCTTGAAAAATTTGCCACATTTTCTGTACGGATCCTGATCTCGGGTTAATGATGAGACATCGTGAAGCCATCGTTTGAGTCTCTTTGATCTTTTCCAGGAAGGAGAACAGCACGAGAGGCATGCAGACACTTTGGCCCTGCTCCTGGCGTTCCACACAGCCACACAAAGTACGTGCATCGAAAGACTTATTCAAATTCCCCTCCCATTGACTCGTTTGTGTTTCAGGCCGTACGTCCGCTCCAAGGGACGCAAGTTCGAGCGTGCCCGTGGTCGCAGGAAGAGCCGTGGCTTCAAGGTCTAAGAAAACCAGAGTCAATAAATGCACGCTCGTCATTCTCCGTGTGTTGTTTTTTTCTGTGGCAGTTATACACGTACCTGTGCACTCACTTGTGCTCAGTGTGGTGAATGTGTTGAGTACGAGTGAACATATAAAGAGCTGTAGTCCATGGATTAACGCCGGTGTTACGTAGATCAGCCGGACGAGTGCCACTAAGTGGATCTCTCTCCCTGTATCATCCTAACCACCATTAAAGGTACCGTGATAGGATATTTGACGAGCCTACCATCATTTTGAATTTGTTCTAATATTTCTAATTTGTATCTAATATTTGACACAGAATCCCACCAGAAGTGTAATGTAGCCTTTGATTGTCAGTGTGGCTACTGGGACAAGTTTTCCTCTCTGAGCTGCAGCTTCGTCAGAAAATGTGTCTGTAGGTGGCGTTTTGGGAGCTGCTGTGCAGAATCTCTTCCTCCATCGCTGACAATTTGCGTTTTGCCATATTTCTACAGATTTCAACGGCAGATACTCGACAGTGTTTTTTGTTGTCCAAACCAAAACCATGGTCCTGTGGGGCGTGTGCTCCCGGTCAACCACAATTGGCTGAGAAGACATAAGCCTGCTTCGAAGGGATGTATTTAGTGACCACGCCCCACTATTTTTGCGTGGTAACTGCGTGTGTGTATGACAGTCTGGGATCATGAGAACCATTTCCGGCAGAATTCACGAAAGTCATTTTGTGGTCCTTTCATAGCCAATTAAGTCATCCTCGATCTCCCGAGCAGTTACGGCGGTAGCATAGCACCATGGGTGAATGCTCATGCTCAATGAGTGAGCAAAGGGAGAGCTGAGCAGGAGTCAAAGTTTTCCAAACAAACTTTGGTTTCACGGCGGCGATCGGTGTGCGGAAGCCACCATTGACTCATTTTTATTGAAACATCTTGCGTGGAGATTCTCCCCACCCGTCTGCCTTTCCGTACCATTTTGCTCGCAGAAATAGCTACAGTTCTCGTGGTTGCTTTATTGAGTCGTGTCTTTGTGTTTCACAAATGGCAGCACTAAACAACTCCCTACTTGGCTCAGTAAGTGGTTCTCTCAGGAAAGGACACTCCACTGCACTGAGCAAGTTTTATTCTGCTTTTCCATTACTCTTTTGCTGGGAGTATCTGCGAAAGAAATAAGTACATTACGGCAAGATGAACGACGACAAAAAAGAAAAAAGTATACCATCATCTGGCCGAGCAAGCACGTCCGCGATATTGGGCTATCGCAGCCGAGACAAATTTTGTTCAAAGAGAAGCCGCTGTACTTCCTCAAGACGTAGTTTCTGCGAGATAAAATACTCAGTTGAGCGCATTTATTTTTGGGCCGCTTCTCGGAACTTTCCTACCGTGTGATCCACCCATTGTGAATCTCTTCAGTTTTACGATTACCAAGGACCACGGTGACATTTTCCTCCCGCGGTTGTCTGTCGTGACCATCAGCAGAGCCCAACAGAAGACGTCTCTTGCAATTTTCTTTGTCTTTCAGTACCAGGACAAGAAATATATTGTCTTCCTTCGCAGTATCCAATGGCTTTAACGTGTAGCAGACACGTAGGTTGTCGTTTATTGACACGTTGCAGCTGAATAGTCTGCGACACAGAGGAGGGTGTTTCGTGTCATTTCAACTATTATAAGCCCGCAAGTCACTGAAAGGGGCCTAGATTTATCTTTCCCCGCACCAGCTGCCAACAATTCAGTCCAGTTGAAATGCTCATAATTGTACTGCAAAGGGTAGTAAGGTTAGTAAGAATTTAGCGATGGTCATTTCCCCGCGAATATTGTTAACGGGGATGGAGAAATTGTATTCTGCAAGGCATGGGTTTCACAAAGTGGCGGCGGCACACTTAATGAAATTTATTGCGGTTCTGCAACATTTACGTGACTGCACACCCATTTCACACTCATTGGAACATCATTTTGTCATCTTTCTCAACTGAAGAATGTACGCTTAGTTGTCAAGTTCACCGCAGAAGGGCTTTCATTCCATGTGTCCGCAGTGCAGACAAATCGCAATATTCTGGCATTTTGACCCAGGTGATCTCCATGGCAAAACTGTACGGAAAATACACCCCACAAAATGTTCCCCAAACATCCCACTTACTGACTCTGGTAATTGAACATCTGTACGCAATAAGGGGATAAGTCGACTTATCCCCTTTTTACCTGTTTTTGCAGCATTGACATCTACGTACCACTATGCACCTGACAAAGAAAATTCAGGACTGTATTGCACTTTATTGGCCCCCTACAGGAGGGTAAGAAACAGGAAATGCGTGTGTGTCAACAGGATGGACAGTCAGATGAGGCCCCTGTTCTCGGTTCGGGATTTTTTTTCTTATCCCCTTATTGCATACAGAGGTTCAACCAGTATCGCAGAAATGGCACATTAAAAGGACAATGGCATAAATGGAACCTAAGCGAGAGTCTTACCTGAACTGAGAACTTTCTCTGGGTGAGAAATGGATCCTGAGAGATCCGCCTCCATAGAATGCATCCTCAGTACAGACATCGACTTGTCTCTTTCCCGTTTCATCATTCAGGCTTTGACATACAGGCTGAAGCTGTTGCTTACTCAGGTTGAACCAGGGCTCATTACTCACTATCTACGTAGAACAAATTTAGCCTTTACTGTACTTACGAAAGAACGTGTTAACGCTAAGCTGATAATTTGTAATCATATGATACACTTGGAATAAGGTTTGTCTAGCTGAAATATAAGGAAGAGGTCATACTTTGCCAGCTTCAAACATCTTGCGTCCAAATCCTTGACAGAAGGATGTTACTATTGGAAGAGAGGAGAACTGGGACCTACAGAGCTCTTTGGGAAAATTCCAGAACCTGAATAAAAGAGTACAACAATGGTCTCTCTGACTGGCACAAATTTAATGTACAAGTTGTCCAAGGATGAACTTAAGATCTGAAAGATGGCAGCTGATGAAAAGTGGGCGAGTTCCAGTAGTGGGGCTCAAACACACATCTCCCTGATTGCCAATTAAGTGTTCTGCCCACCCCACACTTTTGTTCATGAATCCACCGTGCACGCTCACTTTCACACGTGGACAAAC
This sequence comes from Ornithodoros turicata, assembly GCF_037126465.1. Lineage (NCBI taxonomy): Eukaryota > Metazoa > Arthropoda > Arachnida > Ixodida > Argasidae > Ornithodoros > Ornithodoros turicata. The sequence goes on from NC_088204.1 coordinate 82,916,597, forward strand.
AAACTGAGGCATTTTTTATAGTAACACCAACTGCGGAGCCACGGATGGCCATATTTGGGTGGTGCTGCCCGTAGAAAGTGCCCAGAAATTAAACTCTACCTCGTTGTTTAGTCGTGTGACGAGATCCTTCCAGGTTTTTGCCACTCAAATGAAAGCGGAAGATGATACTGTGTGCTGAGTTTGGTCGTTAAAAGGGCATTACAGAAACCAATCGCTTATCTTTGGACATCCTGTACAAATATGAACATTATAATCCTACCTGCACTGATTCTCCGTGAATTTATCTTTTTCCTGAGTCTCGTAAACCCAGCCAGGAGCAAATATGGCGGCCGACAGACCAAGCTTCCTCACTTGTTCCACGGACTACGGGTGAACGAGAAACTGTACTCGTTGCTATTATGTATCTACAAACTATTCATCGTAGACAAAAAGAAAAAAAAAAGAAGAACAAGACAAATTGCACTGAAATGAAGCTGTACCTTGCATGTTTCAAAACCACCAGGGTACTCTGTGTTTCTCGCAAAAACGTCGATTCCAACGTAGACGTCGGCTTTCCGCTTCCCGGCGACCTCGGCGGACTTCTCAAGATTTTCTGCGGTCCATCCGTAGTTGAGGAAGATGCCGTCGCAAAGATTGAAGAACGATCTGCACGTGAGGTTTGGAAACGCTAAGCGTGGCGTCGTCGCTTTCTCGTACAGATTTCTAAGACGTCTTTTCGTTTCATTCGTATACCTCGAAGGTATTTTGTACGTATCTACCATATGGGAGGTCCATCCTTTCGGAGGACTCTACTCAAAAGCTGGACCTCTCTCGAGAGACTCAGTCCGCCATATTTCATTCCAAATCTCAAGCAGGAAAAGGAACAAAATACGTACATAGAAGAAGGAACCGAATAGAAAACAAAATACTGCACATTCTTACTTGTTATAGTCATTTAGTTCATTCTGCCATTTTAATTCTCCGTTGTGAATGAAGCTGTCATACCAAAGCACCATGGAACCTTCCACTTTCCTGTGAGTGGCACTCGCAATCGCGGAGAGAAAATCTTCCATGAATGCTCCGCAGCCGTCAGCCTAAAACAAAATGAAACCTAAGTTAAATTTGTTTGACCAATTGTCCTCTCCTCCATAAAGCACTGCAGGTATCTTAATCCCAGGGGTTGGTGGGTTGAGGGTGACACCCATCTCAGCTGGCTTTTTTGGCCATTCTAGCAGTTCTTTTTTTCTTTCTTGTGGTGGGTGATGTTGTTAGGCGGGGGACATTGAGAAAATCCACGAAGCATGCATGAGCTTATCAGCCCGGGCCCGATAATTTTATTTGCGCAATTATTATATAATGTGGTCGGCTCAACTAGCCCCGTTATGTGAAAAAAAATGACCGAGAAACATATTGGGCCTGGAACTAATCTGGCAACCATTATGGGGCCAGCCACGACTGCGTTCCATTTTACCATTGTGCTTTCGATGTTCATCAGCCAACCGTCAAAACCGTACGCATGGGCAATGTCAGCCAATCTTGTCGCTACATCCGCTGTGAGATTGTCACGTTTTATCCTCTCAAGAACTTCAGAGCCGGCATCCCATTCGGTTATGAAGGTACCTGGAATGTCGAAACATACCAGTGGTTCCAACCTTATGTAATAAAAATATTTTCGCAACAAGCAGCGAACGAAACACATTTTCGTACGAGATGATTTCTTTTCTACATTTTGATTGGATATGTGACACAGCTTGTTGTACACATATTGTAATAATCTGAATGTACACACGTAAATGTTTGTGCATGTGTACGTGTGTGTGTTTATCTCGAGTCTTTATAAACTGTGAGCAAAGTGTAATCACAGTGTAGCTGGAAACCGTTAAAAATGAAACAATTTCATGAGCCAGGTCTCAGGATCGTGACAAATCAATCGCAGCAACGAGTGGAAGCTCAAAGGATTGGTGCACTAATAATTTTTTGCGCGGAGAAAAACTGCAGAATGATTCAAAACGCTTCTGCTTAAATCCATTAGGAAATGGTTATCGTCTTAATCTCTGTCTGAATAACAGAAATATAGACCAATTCTGGTTCATGTGTTGTGTCAGAGGGATACTGACATTGCACCAGGGAATGCTACGTTACAGATTTTCCTTGCTGTTTAAGAACAAATATACCTGCAGAAAAAGTAAAGCGCGTCCCTCCGTGCATGAACCCAACATCAACTCCCGTTAGTGATAAGACTGAAGACGTTCATACCTAGGACCTTGACGTTATGTCGATGAGCTGCGTTTATCCAACCGACGGGTGGAATAGTGACCAGGTGATGGGAGAAATAGACGAAGACGTCTATTTTGTCCCAGTGGTAGAATCGATAGCTGTTGCAACTTTTGCTTCCATTGACGAATCTGCTGCACTAAATGGGCTATAACTACTGCTTTATATGACGACGCTGTTATCCTTACCTGTCTTCCAAGTACCCCCCCCATCATGTCATGACACAGGAGCGTTTTTGGGGTACCCCCATCAGCGATCTTGTCTTTGAGAGGTTCCCCACGGTATTTCACCGTACTTTTCCAGTCCAGTAACTCACGAAGCGTGTGCAGTGGAGCGCATTCGTCCCCCATCCCTTACTATCAAAAGAAAACAACGAGGATGATGCAAAAACGATTGAATCCGAAGTGCGAAACGACGATATGGCGCGAACTTTTGTCGAAACCATGACGAAAACCCGAGACTGGGAAAAAGACGACACAACAGACGACACAACACAAAGTCGGGTTTTCGTCATGGATCTTAGCCACCAGCTCGCTTGCTTTTTAACCATTTTATCTGTATCATTTTGTCGGAAGCTGTCCAAATACTTTCGTACGTTTACATATATGGTTTACAGGCTGTGACTCGTGCAGTCGTGGCCGAGTGGTTAAGGCGATGGACTTGAAATCCATTGGGGTCTCCCCGCGCAGGTTCGAATCCTGCCGACTGCGTTTTGTCTTTATTATTGCGAAGAACATTCTTTTTTTTTTGTTTATCAGTCATTCGTGAAACTAATGTTTTTCACCCCATTGTGTAGCAACAAGGAAATAAAATGGGAAGGTGCTGTACAAATCAACAAGGACGCAGACCGTATCCCAAACAGAACACAGTACTTGTGATTTGTCTTTTGCTGAGCTTGTACAGTTATGTATGTGTGTATATAGTTTCTCTACTTTTTAATACTTTAAAGGGACTTGTATATAGTTGTGGATAATTGATCTTCATCTGCACAATGGACACCATCAACAATCATTCTTATATGTGCATTCTCTATTGAATTGTGTTTTGTGGTTGTGCTACATGTCTCAATAAAAAGTTGTGTTTGAAAAAAAAGAAAAAAAGTCAGCATCAGTGCAATTCGGAATGAATAAATTTTTTCATTACTAGCGTGGCAGTCGAGGCCGAGTGGTTTTAGGCGACGGACTAGAAATCCGTTGGGATATTCTAGCACAGGTTCGAGTCCTGTCGACTACGAACGATGCTAGCGAACGACATAAAAAAAAATCCCAGAGGGAGGGCTGCCGGATTGGCGGTGCCTTGTTTGCAAAGGACTGTGTAGGTGCTTGGATTGATTGGATTTTATAGTTCATTACCATGGCGTCCCTCATCGTGCCCAGCTTATACCTGCGAACGTTCCTGACACCCCATCCTAGCAGCTATCGTGTTTTTAACTCAAGCTACCGCCTATAGTGTGATTACGTAGTAAATAACGTAGCAAAACCCCAAAATTTTCCCCGTTTGCTTACGTCATGCCGTTAACGGTCACGTGTCCTAGATGTCTCCGAAAAATAACGCGCGATTGCTCCCTTCTTTTTACATCTACCAGATGTCCCAGGGATATACAAAGTAAGACACTTTTCGAAGTCACATTGTGGGCGTACAGGTAACGTCGCATAGACGTGGCGGATATGTGCGACGTGTGCGACCTTTGTGGGACGCACCTAGGATATTTCTGGTTTACTGGGTGCTATGCGGTGAAGCCCTGTTTTTTAGGGTGTGGTTGAAGACCCTAGTGGTTGTTTTTGGGCACCTGAACAAAAATAAAGTTATTAGTATCCCCAAGAACACTCGCGATCCTCAGAACATCCTCAAAGTGTCATCGCGTCCTCGTCCATGATGGGATGTCCGGAGGAGATCCGGAGAGTGTCATCATGGGATCTTCCAGTGATAGTCATTTGCGTACATCCTGCGGCCGCCAGCCGGAGGACATATATAGGAGAAGTAAATTAGTTTCATAATACGATGTGCATTTCTATGCCTGCGCCCATTAATTAGTGTTTCGGTTTGTTTGTCATAGCTGATTTCAACCAAATCAGCAGTGATCAAGTATAAACAACAAAAATACTACAAAGAGAAAATACAAAAGAATACAGTGGTACAAATACACATTGAATGATTTCAACGGATACTCCATGCACTGAGTTCAATGTGCGATAAAATATAGCTTGCTAGACCTTTCATTGTGATCTTGTTGCCATGAACATCCGTGCAAGGTCCCTGACGGGATGCTGCACGGAGCATTTCCGTGGAAGATACAGAAAAGTGATGGCATAAATTACAGCGCGTGTTTGACTTTCGGTGGATGTTCTAAATCAACTAAGTAGGAAACGAACGTTACCTTGGTTGTATCCTCATGCTCCAAGGAATTAGTCACTGGTGTGTTGCTTATACATGAAATTGAATTAAACTTAGTTACCTCACCCTGGGTTTTGATTGAGATGCTAGGAGGACTCTCGCACATGCGGGAGTTCGGAAGATAAGCAATGTATAGTATATGTTTTATCTGCGAAAGGAAATGCCACTGTTGGATATTCCTTTCAAAGTCGGCTGTCTTAGTCTTACACATAGTGGCACATGACCTTTTATATTTTTTTGCTTTTTATACCACGGTACCCATTGTTCGTCATCGAAAAAGAATCAAAAATGAGAGACGGAAAATGACAAGCTGGTGGCCGAGGTTGAAAACTGCAAGAGAGAGAGAGAGCCCGTTTCCACTGTAAACGTCCTCTCACTTCTAAAAGTGAGAAATGAAAGCAGATCCACTGGAGGATTTTACATGATCCTGTAGTGCTCCTGAGAGTATCCCAGTGTTGTCCCCAGATGTTGTCCCTAGGACCATCTCTGGAGTTTCATTCTAACACTTTTCTAACAAATTGAGGATCATGTGGGGATATTCCCAGGATGTCACTGCTGTCCCGCAATGACATCCTCAGGATGAGTGAGGGATGTCAGCGTGAATACGGAGTACGGTACACTGCTTTACGTACTTGCATGTGGTTACTTTCGTGGCCCTGTGCACAATCTGCAATCGTGCCGCGACTGTGTTGTATTTATAACTATTAATGAGCAAATATCGAAACTGCGTTATAGGCCCAATTGTTTAGAAACTGCGAATGAAGTGTTGCCTCGTTTTCCCGGTAAATTATCATACTGAGCGATTCTCCTTAAAATGATCGCATATCGATCCTTGAAAAAATTTCCGAAAGCTTATATGCGGAACTTTTTCAGTGCTGGCACTGAAACGACATGTAGACGAGCCTTCCTCATCCAACTAGTCGCTACCCCTTTTGGACATTTTTATCCTGTCGGTTATTTAATAAAAAACAACACTAGAAAACAAAACTGCATTTTTTTTCCTTTATTTTTTGCGAACTCCGTGAATATACTGACTGAGCATAAAACCCTGACTAATGTACACGCTGAGTGGGACGAGCTAAAGTCAATGATAATGTCGAACGTATCACAGAGTCGGTGTAAACATTCATTCAGGTCCCAGGCTTAGCGGAGTTGAATCTCACAGATGCTTCGTCGTGACCGATCTCAGGGCACGCATTATGACATCTGGACGATGATCCGAAAACATGCTCGGACTTATTACGATGTGGTCGAAGTATTCTGCAGGTGCCCAGGACATTGAGAACCTGAAACAGTAAATTATTCAGAATTATGCACCCCCATTCTTACAGGTATGAACGATATGACAGCATCCACGTTTAGAATAATCCGTAGATATTTGCGTGATACTTTTATCTCGGAGTGAGAGACACAATGAAAGCGGTCGTAATAGGACATCTTCGGTCCCTGGTCGACGTTATTTTTGTACTATGGCCTTTTCATTATTTATGTGACGCATATAGATGACGAACACGGGACTCAAAAGTTTCACTTGAGCGTCCTTCTGTTGACATTCCTTGACAAGGGGGCAGGAGCGTAGATGAACTTTTAGCGTTAGAGGCATGTCTTCTGGCAGGGACTGAATTACCGGTAACCACCACACAAAGGCAGGGAGTAGACAACGCTTTTTACGCTAGGGACAAACTTGTCTCCGCGCTTAACTTGGCAGGAATTATGCTGGAATGTTTGAAGGCTCAGAGGAAGACTATTTTGATAGGGAACGACTCTCTCTGTGAGCACACCCATGAGAACAAGGAATGCTTCTTTTGCGCAGAGTGTGGAACACGTTTGACTAAAGCATGGATCTCTATAGAGGAGGTTAACTTGCTGAAATTTGACTGCTGGGTGGAGACAACATGACTTAGTGAGAGCCGCTTTAGTAGCGCAAAAAAAGGGGAGCTCCTTTGCAGGTAGGTACAGAAAAGGAGAGGCCATTTTGTGTCCGTGCCTTTAACGCTAATAGCTCATCTACGCTCCTGTTCTAACTTTGGTTCGTCAATGCGGGAATGCGGCTGCCGTGCACCTGTTCATAGACTTGGGCGCGAAATTGTGGAGCTCACCTTCATTGAACGATCGTCCAACAACCTGGGTCAGAAGCGTAGAACGGGTAAGAAATGTTAAGGGAAGTGCCTGAGGACGAGAACCGCCCTTCATCTGGGCGAAGAAGAATATCTGGTGGCAATGTATCGGCGGTTCTCGTCCTGAGGCTGTCCTCGAATGGCATTCATTCTGAAGGCGAGATATTTATTACGTTATGTCTCCTCCTGAGCTGTCCATCGCCACCACCATTCTTTCAAAACTTCCGTTCAGACTTGAATCATCAACGGTGGAATCCGAGGCACTGTTGCTGTTTAGGGAACTTGGAAATAGCTGCGGGATGTCCGTTCATGTGCTGCGTTTGAGTACTCTAGCGCTATGCAAGTAGGTAAACTATCAAACAGATAAAATGGCACTGACGCAGGCAGACTGATATGTCCATGAAGATAACAGCCGTCAACTAGACGCTTCAAGGACAGGTAAACAATGCCCAGAGGAAATAATGGTCTACGCCGTCCTAAGTACATAATCGTTCCCGAGTGACCGGTTGTCGAGACGCTATGTAAGTTCCTTCTAAAGCGGATCAGAAACTGTAAATGCGCCGCCAAATTAGTCTCCTTTTGTGCTACCCTAATCTTTCATGAATACATTGCAACGGATGGAGACGAAGCCATACTTCAGCCAAATCGAATAATTGTGATATAAAACGTCTCAAGCGAGCTGTCCTGGAATTGTTGCGCGAGAATGAAATAGACGTTTTGGTGAAGGGGATTCGGAACGTTGTTTCTTGCTCATTTTCGTTCAAGTTTCTCCTGAAGAATCGCAAAAACCGTCACTCAGAGTCGTCCTCAATGAAAACAACAGATGGCAAATGCTACTCTCAAATTTTCTTCAAGGGTCGTTTGCGGTCATTAGCTTGACGGATTATTTATCTCTGAACAACTCCGAGGAGTTCCTTCGGCTATAGCAACAACAACAACAATTATATTCTGACGATGAAGTGGGGAGGTTTTCCACTCTGGGAGTGCTGGGACGCTGCCCCATAGCTAGGGGGCCTAATATGAGTGGTGACAATGATGAGTGATGACGATGATGATCGGAGCGGCGACAGCGATCCTGATCGTGATCGTGATGGTGAGAATGTCCGAGAGGGCTGTTGGGGTCACAATGAGTTCTTTAGGCCAGTCGCCAAAAAAAAAAAAAAAAACTACATGAAGTAAGGCCGCCCTGGAGTGGGCCACGGTGTCCCAAGGGCCGAGGATACTCGACAAGTTGAAGGGGCGGCAGCCAAGTGTGGCAAGCTGTGACTGCAGTGTACGCCTCTCTTTCGTATAGGTCCGGCAGCGGAGCAGTATGTGTTCTACGTTGGCAAGTACACCACACTCGTTGCACATAGGGCTAGCCTTACAGCCTGGTAGCGATAGAACGCGGAGTGAAGGCCACATTCAGACGTAACCTGTGGATTAGCGACTTCAGGGGACGAGGAAGCTTTGCAGGCAGCCGGTATGACAGCGTAGGGTCTACACTTCGCAAAGAGCACCTGGTTGGCATGCCGTGTCGCCCCTGTAGGGTAGACCAGGAATCAGACAAATGCCTGAGGAGGAATGTTCTGTCTCCTCTCGAAAGTATAATGGGCGTAGAAGGCCGTTGTTGATGTGCAGCGGCAGCGTCGGCCTCGTGGTTCCCAGTTGTTCCGGAATGCCCTGGAACCCACTGGAAGGCAATGGAGTGAGAGCGTTCTTGTACAGACTTCAGGGCGGACAGGATATCTATCACCACTGAGGAAAGGGAACCGCGGATCCCATGTTTTTAATGCACAGGAGAGCTGCTTTGGAGTCGGTATAAAGTACCCATTGCCGCGGTTCACAGTTTTCCGCATATGTCAAGAATAGCAGGATAGCAGAAAGTTCAGCGGATGTCGAAGAGGTGCGATGAGACAGACGACACCAACGTGTAACGGACTCTGATGGAATGGCAAAAGCTGAAGATGACGTGTCCCTGGACGACGATCCATCCGTGTATACAGCAATACCGTTGCAGTATTGAGCCTCGATGAAGTCAAGGTTAAGTTGCTTAAGGATAACATCAGGATACCTCTTTTTTGTTCTTGAAGTCGGGTATGGAGACAATGACACAGTGACAGTGACGGCTATAGCACATTTTCACGGAACCAAAGCATTTGTTATGTAACTTAATGTAAAGGACTTTTCCCCCATAACAAACCCTTTACTCGTGACTAGTGCGTAGAAATTCTTTCCCCCGTGTCCCCACTCCTTCCATGCAGTCTTCTCCCCATCTGACCACATATGTATGCCGCTCATAGCTAACACGGAATAAAAAAAATTCTTAAGTAATCTAGTCAGTCCTCACTCAGGGCTTGCCATAACAGACTTTATGAAATTGTTGGGTTTGTATTTACAGTCAGCGGTTATTACCACTGGTGATGCTATGTAACGGTGCTGGACAAAAGTTTACGGAACACACTCTGGCGCATTCCTTCCTCAGAGTGACACGCCAGCAGCGAATATTACCGTACGGACTCACAAACAGGTGGCTGGGTTATCTAGGCATGCCCTTTCGCTGCTAGCGTGTCACTCAGAGGGAGGAATGCCCAGCACTGTATACTCAGAGAGGAAGTTTTTTCTTTGGCTCATCGACTACCCTGTTATGAAGACATCGCGTGGGCTCTTGGTCATCTGCATGACATCAGCCTGGTCGTCGCCGCTAGAGAAGTCCCTCTCTCGCGAAAGCGGAAGAGGCATGGTACGTTTGGCTGGTGGAGGGACAGCTGCGACTTGGCTAGGAAACTGACCTGCTGTGGCTGACTGCCACGACCTACTCTATACTAGAGACCTGGACAGCTGGCGATCCCCTATGGGAGAGACCGGTCACGGGTTAGTTACGTTAGTGACCGCTGTAAGCGCCACATGGCATTATTGGGGAGAGGGAATCACCCTTGCCACCGCCTTTAGTCTGCTACGCAGGGATACACAGGCTGTTGCTAAGCACGCGCTATTATCTCACTCATACTGCTTCGTCGTTGTCAACACAGCCTACCATACATCGCCGCGGTTTCGACAAGTCACGTGGTAACGAATAGTGCGAGCTAGCGCCAAATCTCATAGCCAAGCGGCGATTGCCAGAACTACTACCCCGGTGCTGGGAGCATTGCGGCTGTCCAGGTCTCTAGTATAGTAGTAGGTCATGCTGACTGAAGGGTACCAGGAAGGAGGTTTGAGCCGTGCTTTGGCAACAACATCCCGCCGATTCGAAAACTGGAGGGTGAAGTGCTGATAGTTGCAGGTCAGGACTCGAAAGGGGCCGTCGTACGGGGGCTGCAGAGGCTTTTGTAACGAATCTTGCCGGACGAAAACGTGTGTGGCACTCGCGAGGCCCGAGAGGTTTGAAAGGCACGGGGAGGAAGAGGGTGCAGCAACTACATGTCTGGAAAGGCGAAGTGTCGTGCCGTAGACCACCTCGGACGCTGTACTGCCAGCATCCTGCTTGACGGTCGAGGGTATAGCCAGAAGGACAAAAGGAAGTACGTCGGTCCACGATTCGCTCGAAGCTCGGACGGCCGTCTGGAGCTGGCGGTGGAAATGCTGAACGAGCCCGTTTGCCATGGGGCGGTACGCAGTCTTGCGAATGCTTCGGACATATTCGGACTTGTTGGCATATGACAGTCGTGATGTTGCCCAGCTCTGTGAGATCGACAACGGCGAGCTCTTTTGGCGGCCTCCCAAATAAGTTTCTTTCCCCCTTATTGCTGCCTTGCATTGCAAGTGTTCTCCCCTCATGCGCGTATTACGTGAAGGGACACAAATAGGGCGCTACATTTGCGTGAAAGCTGCCGACACGACGTGGTACACTTACCCTGTTGAACATTTTGTAAGAAGCAGTATCCTTCCCGGAGGATACAAAACGTCGAACTGTGGACCAGACGCCATGGCTGCATTGACTAGCTGCCTGACGTTGTCGGAAGAATTTCCCACTGCCAGGTGGTCTTTCGGTACCTTTTCTTCCAGTGCTGTCTCTCCTACGTCATCGTTACGTCCGTCCTCGTTGTATTTTGGTGTGATGCGAGCCCCGCAGCAAACAGCCGCGCAAAATTGGTACATCAGTTTGCTCTGTGAAAAGAACGAAATATTGTTCCGTTGCAAACGTCCAAATAGGGTGATAATGTTGACTCGTGACTCCGTGGATAAATTTTATCTAACAACTTGGCACCCAGCCCCTCGTGGAGGACGACGTTCCTCCGCCAGCTTCCAACCAACTGAGGTCACTTCAATGGGAAGAAGCGAGAAGCAAAGCGGAACGAAAATAAAGAAAACAAAGAGCGCTTCTGAAGCAGTGAAAGGGTCGTCAGTCCAATAACCGATGATCTCATTACAAAAGTTACCGTGGTTCTGGGCAGCACTATGCGGTAAAATACGATAGTTTTAAGATTATGAACGTTTCGGAAAACGTGTCAAAATTGCTTCCTACGTGGTTCGTGCAAAGGAAACACCATTCCTCATAAGCTCTCTTGACCGCGTCTGTGATCCCGGCGTTTAATCGCCTTGTCATGAAAGCAGTCCATCACAGACCATACCTTTGGTACATCAGCCTCAATGACCACCTGTATGCATTCCCTCTTGAGCTCAAAGAGCTGGGCCAACCCCGTCCTCATAATGACGTCGTCTCCGACGGCAACAGTAAGAACGCACTCTTTCGACAATCTCGCCAGGGTTGCGTCGAAAATGGTCGTCGGTGAATAGGCGTAGCATTGGAGAGTAGGGTACTTGGAACGTAGCATCAAAGATAAGACGGCCGTCACTGATCCTCCCAGGCTGTGTCCTGCAAATATTGGCTCTACTGAACGTGCACTTGAATAACTTCTCAGCGCCGCCCCGATGAACTTACATTCCGTCCACGGGGCTACATTTTGCATTGTGCGACTCAGAAACTTGGGAATTCAGAAGAAAAAAAAACAAAAAAAAAACAACAATGAAACATTAGTGCAGTCGTTAAATGCAACCACAGTTACTGAACATTTCAGGATTCTGAAAGTGAAAGTTAAAATGCTAGTGAATATTCTTTGTCTTCTCCCCTGTCAGCCCTCGATTTACTACGATGAATATTCTGCCCTTAGGGTTCTCTAATGGATGGCCGCCGAAACCTCAGCAGAAAGTACTCGGGTTCTAAGCAACCCGTACCAAGTTCTTCAACCGGATTCGAATCCCACAACCTTGGGCTCAAACGTTACCAAATGAGGCTGGTACAAATAAGCTTCCCCACTCCCAAAAGCTCTATGCCGTAACATCGCAGCGCCGGATTATTTACCTGTTAGGACGAGCCGGTAGTTGGGATGCTCGCGGAATGCTGCGGCTAATGGGGCTTCGAGTAACGGCAGTAAATGTTGAGCGCAGCGCAGGACGCCCAAGTTGCATTTACCGGCCGGTACACCTGCCGAGATAATTGTGGCAGAGAAAAACGGACCGAAAAATATTCTGGCATTGTTACGAAAGTTGTAAAGTTATAGCTCACCGTCAATATCACTAAGCACACCGTGGGTCATTGCAGTGTCCGTTACCAAGTCATCCAAGGACGCAGTTCCTCGCACGGCAACCACGACAGAACAAGTCTTGTGGTCGAAGGCCACGAAGAAAGGCAACCTGTACACGCCGTTGCTGAAGGACGAATACACCGAGTCTTCGGGTGCAATTTGAGTGACGCAGCGCAGGGTGGCAGCGTTGCACTGAAAGCAATTGTCTCCTACGATACGGTCGCTGTCCTCTTGATTCGTGCACCTTTAGTCGGGGTAAGACATCAACATGTGTCACTCAACATTGTTCTTGTAAAGAGTCGATGAATTAAAGGCCCTACCCACGTGTCTGTAGCTTTGAATACCTTATAGGGATGTAACAGTTGTCTAATGGCCGCTTCTCACGTCAGCGACTCACACATTTCACGTCCTCTGTCCGTGCGTATTTCTTCGCGTTTGTTACCATGTTACTTAACCAACACACTCTGTCATCTTCTCCCATCTTTCTATGCTCCGGAAACAGAGAGTATAAAGAGCGAACCAGAAATGCGTATAAGGAAAGGAAAAATCTAAAAAAGAAAAGACCCGAACGGACATTTCATCTGGATGTTAACCCGACGGTGGGGAATCAAGTTTGTTTGGTAAGGTAACAAGGGTACCTGCCGACTTGATAGGAAACTGTGTTCGACGAATATCCAAGGAAAACATCCAGGCAGCAGAGTATCGAATATCCAGAATAGGTGTGGTAGCATACCTGATGCCATTCCACAGGGTACACATCCACGTGCAAGGGTGCGACAACACGTAGACAGGCCAGCCATAAGAACCCCAGGCAAAGCGCAGGAAGTGAAGGGCGTTCTCAGGAAGCACCCTATCCGACGTGCCACCGCCATCTGGATAAATTCCGAATAAATCTCTCGCTCGAGAAACGCCCTCGGACGTACCTGTGGTAAATGGTATAGGACGTGGCCCGCACGGATTCGCAGAACTAGTACCGGTAAAGGCAAGACGCCTCTTCTGCTTCTTGCGCAACAGAACAAACGCCACGGCTAAGTCGGAAGGAACCACGTCCACATCCTGAAAGAAGAAACAACCTCTTTTTTAAGTTATTGGCCAACATTGTGTGGCTCTCACTTGTAATGGAAGCGGCAGAAGATTTTCTTAGTTCTTTCGTTATTCTCCGCAAGTGTGGTATTTGAAACCATTTTTACTTACTTGAAATTGAGCGCTGAACACGTCAACAGCGTGCTCATAGGCATCATCGTTATTCTTGTCGTGTCCTACCGCACAGCAATGTAGGAACTTCAACCTGCAGTGAAAAGTGGAACCGCAAATTTCTTCCCTTATTTCCTTCAGGTCGCACCTAATGTCATTCGTGAGCCTATAGAATCGCCCGCCTCAAGCAACAGTATACAACACCAGCACACTGTACAACGAGTAAATCTAGCGTTTGATACTGTATGCTGCCCACATGGACTTGTTTCGGTGGCTGGAAAGCCGCTAGAATACCCCCCCCCCCCCCCCCCGAGGGTCCATTCAGCCATATAGATATGCTATTCGGATAGCAAGAACTAAATAAGGCATCGAAAGCGACGACTTTTAAACCATGGATGTTATTGTAGAACATGCGGAGTATAGCTGCTTGTTCTGTCCCTGAGTCTATAAAAACAATAAAAAAATAAAATAAATGTTACCATGTGTGCGGCCAAACAACGGCTATAGCTACTTCGAACCCCCCCCCCCCCCCTCCCAGTTCTGGCACAAAGACTCACAGGGAGCATTCATTAACTTTCGTGTAGAACTGACGAAAGAGCTGACCTTCTCTTCCAGGACTTTCGAATTTTCGTGAGACTCTTCTCCGACAGTGCGAGGAAAACTTTTCGTATTTCTCCCGTGGCGTTGAGGGTGTCGTTTATTTGGCGGTGCTTGGGGTGTCCCAACGGGTCGTACACGTGAAACAGGTACAGGAGAAATAGGAGCAATGCGATCCAGGGCACCAGCAGTATCCACTGCGCAATGAGAATTCATAAAATAGGTTCGGCAAATAGGGTCGATCTGACTTACCTTGTAGAAAGACTGTAGACCTGGTGGCATACAGACATCCGTATAGTTGAATGCTACATACGTGGCATAAACTTGATAAGTAATCTCTGACAGATAGACTGCGAGCTTGAAATATAGCAAGCAGAGTGCGTGACGTCGAGGCCTCGCCTGATGTGATGGAAGATAGATTTCACCAAACATGTCCATCCAATGGATGCGAACTAAAACTTTCAAACAGCAGCGAATGTCCACTCCATACATTTTTCAGAATAGAATAGAATAGAAATAGAAAGAAAGAAAATGAAAACGTAGGTCGGCACTGGTGCGTTTTGGGGCTGTCTATTTGATGTGCTTTTGAGAGAGTGAATGTTGACGTCACTTTGTGACGTGGAGGGTTCCCCGGCCGTGTCCGTACCAGACGAAAGGAGACCTGCTACGTCACACGTGCTCTGGGGGAGTTCTCGTGTTTGCGAAGGACGACTCTGATGTTTGGGAATCCGTTGGAATACATAGTGATGAAGTTGATTTGACACACGTCAAGAACGTCGTTTCTACCCAGTCTGTGTGAGGGACTTCCGACGGAGTTCAATAAGAAGGGAATCAGGTGGTGTCCCTTTGGACAAGCGTATTGCGAAGACTGTCAACCTTCTCAGCATAATCTGAGTCGTCTGAGAAAATTCCCGCGTATCCATACACTTTCTCCATTAACAGTTCCAACCTTACAGAGGCGCGGGTGGTGACTGAAAGAGCGAAGTATAGTTCCTTGGCAGTTTGGCTGTTTGCGGCGAGTTCTGTTGGGAATCTCGCGTCATTTTTTTCTCTTTTTTTTCAGTCCCAGGATCCCGGGACGGGATTTGGGAATTCAGATAAAACCGACAGAGAGCGCATAGACAGCGTTTGTGCAGTAACTCTGATGTGTCCTGCTTTGTGTGTGTGTGTCCTCAGCGCTCCAAATGTGCTGGTTACATCCCTGATCATCCTGAGGACGTATGGCGTGTCTTGTACGTGGGATAGCAGTGTTGTGGGTATGTGATTTAAATACTTTTCCCATGAATTTCGAAAGTCTTTCTGTTGCTGCGTTGTTATTAGAAAGAATGGGCCTGTCGGAGATGTCAGCAGTGTAGAGTTCATTTGCGTGTACTTTGCGAATATTGGGAAGTAAGTATAATCTAGTTATCGAGATGAAGCTGATACCATAGCCGAGATTAGTGAGGGGTCGTCTGCCGTCGTTAGACACTCACGTTGAACATGGTTCCTCTTGATGCAACGATACCAAGCGGGATGTCCACTAAGAGGCCGGCTGTGGCAATCCCCACCATGCCGAGGTAAGTGGTAAAGAACAACGAAAGCTCCAAGCATTCCCATTGATTGGCGTAATATAAACAGGCGGCTCCTACTGTGAGCAACCTGTCGGGTAACTGACATAAATTATGCGTTTAACGTTTCTCATTCTATATTTACACGATGGTCCTAATACAGATATCGACTAGAGTTGGAACTGGGATGTCATCGCTACTGAAGTTCCATCGTCGACCGCAGGCGATGACCCCAGGCATTATGTCGGTGGCCTGAAAAAAAACAAAACAAAGTGTTCGTTAGAACATCTAGTGGCGGGGGGGGGGGGGGAGATAATTTCTTCTATTCAGAGCAAGCCACAAGTTGCAAAACGATACGAATTGAATATTTGATGACTTCTCGACGAGTGCTGCGCCGATGAGTCCGAAGTACGACACGACTGTGCGCACCTCGGAGCGCACGATCAAGTTATATACATATTCTTCACGTGCAGCCACAGAGTTCCAGATGTTTCTTTCGTATATGCACTTTCTGGCCTACACTACGGCCTCCACAAGTGTCGCTGACACCGTGGAACATTCATGTGTCACCGAGACACATTGTCCATACCGACCTCCCAAAAAGGCATGGGGTAACTTCGCCAATAATCCTCCCTTGGAGCGTTGTTATCTGTCATGTAAGGTAGAATTTGTATAAAAGGGGCTACCTCCATAGGTAGTTCTCTTGCTTGATGACAATACACACCGTGGTGGTCTCCCTTGAAATCCGCGTAAGCGGTGGAGGGAGGCAAACGGGAGCCGGTCCCTCATATACCGGAGGGGGGCCCATAAAACGGTCGTCGGGGCAGTATCGCTTGCGGTGCTGTTTTTTTCTTAGATCCCAGTGAAGACTGTTGAGGGGTGCTCGGATGTTCTGTGGTGCGTGGGTAGTTCTCTTCGACTACCCAATCCCAGAGCAAGAGGGTTAGCACACCCCTCTCTCTCTTGTGCCACCATCATCTCTCCCCTCCCTTTTTCACCCCCTCGGTGCACCGAGCCGCATCCCCGAGCAGGCTGACCGCACCTTCCCCCCTACATCGCCCCCCTCCCCAAAAGGCTAGCGGTTACCGTGGTACAGGGAGCATCCCAATGAAGACTACTGAGGCATGAAAGAAGGAAGTCCCTGAAAGGGTTAGTCAGCTGTAAGGCTCAAACCCACATTCTTCTTACCAGTTACTTACTGGGGTATGCTCCCATGTTGTCTGTGGTGGTATACTTCTTTTGGGCAACCCAAATCCCAGAGTAAGAAGGACTGCACGGGTCTCCCTCTTTCACCCTTCCCTCTCTCCTTGGGTGCACCATGGGGTGCACCGAGCAGCACCCCCGAGAAGGCTGACCGCACCTTCCCCAACATCAATCCCCTCTCCCAAAAGGCACATGGGGTAACTCCGCCTATCATCCTGGAGGTTACCGTGGTACAGAGAGCATCTCAATGAAGGCTACTGTTGGATGGCCGCATATTGTCTGTGGTGGGTAGTTCCCATGGACTCCCCAAATCCAGGGAGTTGCACAGCCCTCCAACTCATGTGCCACCATCATCTCTCCCCTCCCCTGCGTGCACGGAGCCGCCACTTGAGAGCAAGCTGACAGCACCTTCCCCCTACATCCCTACATCACCATCTGATATGGAATGGCTTCCTGCGCTCCCACAAAATTCGGCTACGGATATTTCAACGCGGGTTTCTGGATTTTTAAAACGTGGGATGGCTTTCAACCATGACCGTGTCCTATTCTGCTGTAACGTTTTTGCCCCAACTCCGGTAATTGAAGAGTTAATTAATGATTTCAGGTAAATGGCAATCATGTTGTACGCTCTTCGAGAGGATATGTCAGCCTGGCCGTATAGCCCTTCAAATAAATAAATAAGTAAATAAATAAATAATAATAATAAATAACCCTCCCTTCAAATCTGAGTTTCATCGTTCGCTGAAGAAAACACACTGAACCTGCCCCTGGTTTGATGGCTGCAATATATTTGAATAGCGACGCGCTCAAGCATTACGTCCAGTCTTCGATAAAAGAATGTCACATAGGAACGAGCGAGATATTATTCGTGATAGAATCTGGTCGGGTCACTTTTCCGACAAGATTTTTAAGGAGGTGCTCGGACTTGACTCGACCAAAAACAATACAACGCGAGCACAAAACGCGCTGTAAAAGGAAACGTCCCTCACCTCTCCTCCAGGACGATCAAATCCCCAGTAATTTTCGATAGAGATCCCGGGTGTACTTTCACACGACACACGAGGTCCGTTCAAGTCCTCCTCGGCCGTCAGTGGCCGTTCAGTGGCGCACAAAATGATACTTTCATCGCTTTCATGCTCGCGCTTTCTTGCGTCATAATTACAACCTCTCCTCCACACTCGCCTGAGTCATATCGGTTTCCTCCTCGCAAGACTCGCCGTTTGGCTGCGCAACCAAGCATGTAAGAATTAAGAACTTTTAGACTTTGTGTCGATGGCCATTTTGGGCCTTTTTTTTTTTTTCAACAACATTCGGATGATAATTAGTGGTTTTACGTCGCGAGACAACCTTATTCATGAGCGACGCCACAGCAGTCGGGCCGGCTTGCCCAACTGAGGGCCCAACTGAGGGAAGACCGCGTGTCTTGTCACCGAGCGGCAAGCTTAATTTCGAGAATATGAATGCGGAGACTCTACCCCGTTGCTGGTAGTGGGGAATGAACAATCAGGATCCGAGTCTTACGGTGTCCAAAGGTGTGGCGCTGCAGTGTTGTGGAAGGCCCGTTGCAAGGCTATCGCTCAACGGAGACGGAACATCGCCGTTTTCCTGCTGGTTCTATACAACTGGGCATTCTCGTGACTAATAGCTCGCAACAAGAGCTCTTTGCACTCGGCGGCGACGAGTTTCTGCAGCGGTGGCGGTTCCACCCTTCGCTTTTGATGCAGGGGGCTCCGTATCTGTCCAAGGTGTTCGTATAAAATTTTCCTACCACACAAAAAGGTCAGAAGAGCTTTGAGGGCAGAGTGCTGGCGGGCTGGATTTGGCTATGGACCAAGCAATTTCGATAGAGACGAGGGGGGGGGGGGGGGGCGAGAGGCATCTGGGAGAGTCAACTTGTCTGAAGCGGTAACGATACTGAGCTGTAAAAGTCACATCGAATCGTATTGGGTGAATTATGCAGCATCTTCACTCTTAAAAATGAGGGGGGGGGGGGGGGGCGTCGAGGTAGCTTGCCGTTGTTGGCCGCAATCAAGTGGGCATCGTCACGACAAAAAAAAAAGAGGAGAGGAGAGTTGACGATTTCAAAGTGAAAAATGAACTTGACCGCATATCACGCTCCTAGCCAACCATCATCTCGAATGACATCGTTATCTGTTGAAAACGTTACTCGTTATCGTTATCTGTTATCGTTATTTGTTGAAAATGGGTGGCCACCTTCTTTGTGACAATTATGAACAGCATAAGTGTCGCAAAAACGGCGTGCGCTTCCCGTTTTCAACAAATCAGCGCAGATAACGATATCATTGGAGATGAGGGTTGGCTAGGAGCGTGACATGCGGTGAAGTTCATTTTTTAGAGTGTTGGCGAGTGGTTTCATGCGGAAAACGAGCGTTATAGCAACTCTTCTCAGCATAGATGGGAGGGGGATGTCAATTTGTCCATTGACAGGAAGCAAGGGAAGTCGTCTATAGACGTCGAAGAATGGAACGACGGTCTCACAGTGCGCCGAGACGAGAAGGCTGCTTCTGCGGCGCTGTGCTCCAGTGCTATGTCCCATTGGAAATACACAGAGCGAAGTTCGCGTTGCTAACGAATTTATTGCGCAAAGCTTGGTTACCAGGATTTTTTTTTTCTCAATTTGCACCGCATAGATGCACCATCGTGCGCCGTCGGAAGTTCGTATGGTATGGAGGGAAGGCGCTATCTGCCAAAATGTGGGGCTACTTTATCTGCACCCACCCTCTACAGTTCGGACGAAATACAATCCGTCCGTCATAATTCCATGACATGGCGTTCGATCCCGGGAACAATAAATCGTGATTGGAAACTCTCCTTAGCGGCATCGAATGTGTTCCCACTATCGGACATTGAACGAGAAGTCGTATCAATCAATTCCGGAGCTTGCGCGTGAGACTAGAGTACTTTTGGAGGAACGCTGCACTGTTCAACGCACAATCCTAGCGCCACGCCACCACTTCTATGCACTCTAAAAAATGAACTTGACCACATAGCACGCTCCTAGCTAGCCAACCATCATCCTGAATGACAACGTTCTCGCGCCTGATTTGTTGAAAACGGGAGGCGGAGCCTATTTTGTGGTCATTATGCACGGCACAGAATAGGCTCCGCCTCCCGTTTTCAACAAATCAGGGGCGAGAACGTTGTCATTCGGGATGATGGTTGGCTAGCTAGGAGCGTGCTATGTGGTCAAGTGGTCAGCGTGGTCCGCTGAATATTTGTCATCGGAGGGCATGCGCGTCATATACCGGGACAATCGCAAACGTCCCATTCGCGGTTATACCCGGATAGTTTATCCTAATTAAGTCTGCATCCGCCGAATTAAGCCGAGCTTAACAAACAAACAACATTAAAATTGTGAATGGGGATGTCCCCACTTATGCTGCAGGACAGTGCACGTGCGTTGGTAGGATTTGATGAGTTTGGTGTTATCGGAGCAACGGCGTGTAGAGTTGGTCCCGTAGGCTGTGAGAAAAGTCAAGTTTAAATAAGGCGCACGCAAACTGGGGAGAAAAATTGAGTTTTTGCGTAACGAGCTATAGAGCTTAATTGCTGCATCGCAACAATTCAGTGGAGAGGGGAAAACACGTGGTATCCGATGTGGAAAGAACACCCGCAACAAAGGCAATCCTCAAATGACCTGAGAAAAGCCGCGCAGAAAACATTTTACTGACTCGAATGTTCAAGAACGCGCGACAATCCTTTTTACCTCGAACGGCTCACGGGAGCTAAATAATAGACACGCGGAAGAAAAGAAATGCGTTGCTAAAGAACGCAAAACTACGTCATTAGCAACACAGTCTGTGTCGTATGAAGTAACTTGAAAGAGGTCACGCTTGACATGATCTTGCAGCCAGGAAGAAAACCTTCGGGAGCCTAATTTCATTGTTTTCCATCAGAGTGACATCACTTATGCTTCCAAGGTGAATAATTCTCTTTTCCTAACTGTGGCATAACGAAGCAACGAGAACAGCTGTGTTATGGTTGCATCGAGCAGGTGTTTTGATCGCTGAACAATCTGCATGCAAGGTGTCCGGAGCGGAACCCGATATTGAACTTGTCAGAGGTCGTTATTTCGCCGCTTGCTTTAATCTAACGACAACAGCTTCCGTTGCTTTGCTCATTTGCTACGTCATTAGTTTCGAGGTATGCGCGGCAGCTTAAAATTTTGCAAATGTCCGACAGAGCTCGACATTCAAGGCAGTGCATAGCGTAGACAGAAGGTGAGGGGCTCAATCCCCTTGGCCTCGTACCGTTGGTAGTGCATTTGGGAAAGGGAAAACGGGACTGAAACCCTCCTCCCTTGTGGAAAGACCAGTTACAGAAAATACGTTACTGATTCCAGTATTCGATATTCGATATTCGAAAGGAAAACGTCGGTGTCGCTTCGAAACCGACGTGCTAGTCACGTCATGTAACGACCACACACACCACTTCGTGAGTAGCGCCAAGTGCGATCACCCGAGCAGCTGCGTGTGTTCCAAGTGTATTTCAAAGGCCAACTTCTCAGAAAGTGCGGGTGCCGAGTGAGGGGTCACTATGCGGAGTCTTTGCCTCGGCCCTACTGAAATATCCTATATGTAGATCCTGTACATATGGTGTTATTGGATATAGGACCTATAGGTGATATAGGTACCACAGGAGTTATATGTTTTTTAGGAGCAATGTAGGTATTACAGGAGATGTAGGACCTGTGTCTCCTATGTTATCTGTGTACGTGTATGGGGACAGGGATGAAATTTGGCTGTGGCGACACATGCATACACATGCAATGAACGAAAATAATACAAAAGCATATTGTTGCTATTACTTTCAGTGCTCCATTTCTGCAATGTTAAATGTATTAAGTGAGCAGATGCATGAAAACATGTTTGTGTCGTATTCTAATACTTGCGTGCCACATGCGCATGATTCGTTCGGTTCTGCAAGTATGAAGATTCAAATGGCAGAAATGTAAAGAACACATGTGCGCGTCAAGTTCGAACAAGTAAATAGTACATGGCCGACGTCGCATTTGAGAGCCATATGTTTTCAGTTGAATGGCGTTTGTAGTGAACGGCGAGAAAACATCCCCCGATCATCTGAAACTTGTACAGGTGAGCAGAAGACACAGCTTTGACATAACAGATTTGTCAACTCAGAATGGGATACTTTGTTCACATTCAGATTCAGTGCAAATTGTCACAAAACCTTGGCACTCGCTGTTAATATATAGTTAATTAGGAGTCAGACATCTGTACACTGTTACTTGGCGTAAAGAGGTTTTTTGAAATATTAAACCACTTCTTGACTGATGGCTGAAGAAGCAGACCTTTTTTCCCGCATTTAAGCAAAAGATAACAAGTTTTTCTTTTTCAAAAACAGTACAACACCCATTATTCGGACTTTAACTATCTGTTACGTGAAGGAGAAAGTCTTCCAAAAGCGCGATCAAGAGCAAAGACCATTCCTTTGCAGTCCATCCAAGATATAACTTGGCCCACCTATCCACGCTTGTCGCACGACTAGTCCGAAGAAGATAGTGCAAGTGAAGGATGTGATCACAAGGAATTGTATCGACATTTGTGTAAAAGCGTCTGAGGAAAACCCGCAGCAGGATTCGAACCCGGGTCACCTCCCTGCAGTCTCGGCCAGAGGAAGAATGCACTGTTGCATGCGGCAAAGGAAGGTGCCAACCACGTGATCCTACTTTCTACGCAAAAACGACGGCCGCGCCAAAAAGGACCGCAATAACTTTCTTTTGTTGATACTTTCCTGAACCTGCGTGACGTCGCCCGTTACGGCATTCGGTGTCCCGACTTCGTTGGTATCTTCACAATCCATGGAAAGTAACGCTTTGGTAACACAATAATGTTTACCGATTCGAAAGAAAGAAAATTCCCCTGTGTACGCAAGGGTCATCTGCAGGGGGAAAATTCGCCGCGGTTTGACACGAGAAGATCTATCTTCAAAAAGGATAACATTTTGTTTTTGTGAAGCTTTCTTGCATTCTGGAAATCCCACAGAAGAAGAAGGGACAACACAACAACCATTCTCGGAGTATGACGTCAGAGGGGGTGGATCTACTGACGTCACCGAAGGTCATGGAGTCAGCGTTGACCACGAAAAGTGCAGGTGCATGTACGAGATGATCACCCACTTGGTCGTAAATCAAAGATGGATCCTGGACGTGGACGTCCATCCTCAAGTTCAAACAGTGTGAAACAGATGGCTACCGAATATCGCCTCCATTAACCGAGTAATGCAGAGCATTTTCAGATCACGGTGCCCTATTTTATTGATGCGAATGATAATAATGACGATACAAAAAATACCGCGCAAACGAAACACTATAAAGACGATAGAAACATTCGAAACCTAAACCCTCAGGTTTTTAGATGGGGGTGGCAAGATAAACGATTCAGTGATAGAGTTTGTGATAAGATAAAGTGTCCCGAGACAAGATCCCAAGCAGCACAATGTACTGAAAGTCGAGTGCAATAGGGGTGGACGGTATGTGTTTTATCAATGTTCTTTAGTTTCACGAGTCTGTTCAAGGCCTTCCACCTACCCGTCTCACCCCTATTGCACTCGTCTTTCAGTACATTTTGCTGCTTGGGATATGGTCACGCCACAGGGATCGGCGATGTTCAAACTGGCTACTTTTAGATAGTGGAAAGTGTATGATAAATAATTTGCGTGGCACCCACGTGCGTGGTTACCAAGTGTCAACTCATAAACAAACAAAAAAACTTTCGCTTCGACAAATAAATAAAGGCAAGAAGCCAATAAGAACCCTGCCTAACAATGGAAAGAAAGAAATGATCCCCTTGACATTGACCTCTCTACCGGTTCTGTGAATTTCTGGTGCTGAAAGCAACAATAAAAATGCGTGAATGCCACCGGGATACACATTAGCCCGTAAATAATGTCACGCAAAATAAATAAAAAATCCCCCTCAGGAAATTCCCGCAAATATATGATTCGTCCTCCGGAGTTATGTGGTAGCATTCGATATGGTAGAATGGCATTCGGTTGTATTGTAGCACCTCTAGGTAACACCAACGAGAAGCCATTAACAAAAGCTCGATATACTTAAATTATTCGCTATAAAAACCTATTATATTGATCCGATGAAAACGAATTCAGGTATTGGCATTAGAAACGGTGGCTGCATTTTATATACTTTTATTGAACTTCGCAGCTGTCTGATAAATAAACCTCTTTAACATAAATAAAGCTGTTTGACAATGTTGAATACTCGAAAGAGGAAACCCGCAGTGTCAGAAGGCAAGAAGACAGGTGCTGCACTAACTACACGGCAGCTTGCAAATGCACGGATGAATACGAATAATCAGAAATTACAAAAAGGAATAAGCGTATGCAGAAGGAAACGAAGGAGTCACTTGCAGTTTATGTACCAACATATCAACTTTCTACACTGGCCCCACTTTAGAAATCCACGGAATGAGTCACTCCCACAAGTGTACAGGAACGAAAACGTAGTAGGAAACAAAAAACGCCCTCAGGTGGTAATTCGTAATCACGGCGATCAGGCGGTAATTCGAGTTCGTCATCGGACACAAACGAAACCCTTACCCCTACCATATATATAGGAGGAAAATCCGTGCGCGATACTCACACGGTGTGCGATAGCGCTTATGGAACATCTGACTGTCTAAAATCTAAAATTAATTATTGCGTTGTGAACAGAAAGATAAAGCGGGAGGCGATACTCATGTTTGTAGTACAAAATGTTTACGGCTTAGACGTTATGATGGTGTATCAGAGAAACTTCTATCTTTCGGCATGCTGGGCTTGCGGCAAGATGCCTCAATATACATCCACTGGTGGCAGCCGTAACCTTTTGGGATCCTTCCGCATTTAAAGGTTTGTCAACATAGTGAGCCACCAGCTGCTCAGCAGCGGCCCATCAGTGAACGATGACACAATTTGTCAGAGTTATTAGGATTCCATAATGAAATTATTTCGAGGATTCGGCTCACTCAGAACTTTCGGAACTCAGCATTCATTCACCCGACCGCGGTGACGCAGTGCCGCCATCTAAGTGACACTGAAGACAACAGCCGCAACAGCCACCACACCACGCTGCGCCATCTACTAGTGCTCATGGTTACTCGAATCATGAATCGCTCGGCGGATGGGCGGCAAGCTCACCACAGCCGCGCTTTTCGAATGCCATTTTTCCTGGAATATCTGTGTACCACACGACAGCATTGGTTTTAAATTACATCCAAAGAACCTTTTCACCCGAAGCTACCCATTACTGAAAGAATGCATAAAAAGAAAGAGAGCCTATGTCATACATCACGAAAGAAAAAATCCGAGGCTAGAATAGAAAGACACAACACATATGTTGTTCGCGTGGGGGCTACCGACAACGAGGTTGGCTAGTGTGGTCGAGGATCGCTCGCGTGGCTCAGTGGTTAGCGTGCTAGCACGGTGCTACCCATATCACGTCGCGACTGCGAAGGGTTATCCCGGTGTCGCTTGTGTTGTCTGGACTTTCCTCAGACGCTTTCAGAGATATGTCGGCACAGTTCCCTTGGAAGTCGTCCCAGGACGCACATACCCCCAGGGCGTCAGTCGTGACGACAACGGAAAGCCCTACCATCCACCACCACGATGATGCACGGGCAAAAAAGGCAAACAAACGGAGTTTAGTAGCTAAGATGTACACAGATAGCACGAATGCATTTATGCGATAGCATTTATTTATTTATTTTCATCTGGAGCCAGAGGAAAACTGCAGCGCAAGCAAGCTCGTTCACCAAGAACTCTTACTGGAAAACTAAAATTATTACTTCTACTAGTATTGTCATGTTAACATGACAGTTAATGTTAAACAAAATCATCTTGTATTAGTGCTGTAATTGAAATTGTACCAGTGCCGTATGTATCGAATAGACCTGGCCTTGTCAAACTCCCTTCTTGGCAGTTTTTTGTCAGTATGTGGATATATATAACTATTATTATTTCTATGACAAGTGGTTCGCCAAAAAGGCACTTTTCATTCTTTGGTCTAGTCCATGAGTCAGTATTTCATGCAACTTCCCAGAGCAGGTTCGAAGAGGTTGATGAACACGTTCTTGATTCAGCTGCCCATAGTTAGCCTTTGTTATAAAGACTACATCTGAAAACGCAGTCGTATAAAAGGCCACGCCTGTCAACATGTGCTAGCCAACCTGTGTAACCTCGACGGGGGACCCAAAAGCAGATTATGGGGGTTTAACTTGCTTTACTGAGCGCTAAAGAATAAACACGTGTGACGTGTGTCGTATCCTTCGTCACATCCACTGCCTTTGTGCACTGCTAGGCTAGGCTGTTCATCCTGCATTCTTGCAAAAGCTTTGTCTTATGTTCTGTCCATTTGTCTTTTGTCTCAACTCGGGAATATGTTGCTGACGTCAGATCTCCAGTTCGATAAAGCGTTGAAAGAGAGAGAGAGAGGAAAGAAAACAAGAAGAGTGAGCGAGAGAGAGAGACAAAAACACGTGATTGTCTGACATCTTTTTGGCCATGTGTACGTGCGAAGGGTTGGTTGAGTATACTAAGTATCTATATATAGGTGGTCGTTGACGAAACCATTTTTCAGGATATCGCAGTGTTCCTTGCACACACAAACTCATACCAGGACAACTCATACTAAGACAACCCAAACCAACTCAACTATTCTTTTTTTCTTTTTTGGCGGGGACAGGTGTTGGTTATATAGATTTATCCTACATTGCATCCGTTCATGTTTTTTGATGCACCAGAATCGCAAAGGTACCGACTTTGAGGCTAGATACTGGATGGACATCGAACATCAAGTGCAATACATTTTACTCAGGGGCGGTGGAAATGGGGGTTACAGGGGTTACTGTAAACCCCGTGGATTTGTGAAGGGGGCGCAAAATTCCCATGGATCGAGGTGAGGCGCCAAAGTGTTATCTCAGGTGCCGGATGCGAATAAAACGTCCTAAACTCTTTTTCTGAATCGATCAAATTGCCAGCATACAGTCCAGGCTTTGTCAATGCGGTAGGACTCATGACGACATGACCTCAAAGTGTTCACGGGTGTGTTCAAATAATACAATTAATCCATACAAGACGAAAACAATAAGGCATTTGCCAGTTTTTGTCATTCAGACTGCCTCAAGTTTTTGAGACCCGGCCACTAATACGAAGCTCGAGCTTGGTAAAGGTGTTCTCCGTCAGCGCTGTTTCGGCTTCACTGTGTCTACCATCGTCACGAATACGTCACGGTGACGTTTCTTCGGTAGAGGCTCATGAGCATGCCTATTCATGCTCACTCATGCTAAATGTGGGAAATGTGAGAAAATGGAGATACGAGCGGGAGGTAAATGAACATGGAGCTGGGCGAAGCTGAGCGGGGAGATGAGTGCGCAGGAGTATACTAATGAAACGAGTCCATTGGGAACGTTTTCGGTGAGCGATGAACAGATGGATGTCGAATGCAAAAAAGAGAGGGATTGATTCTCCCCGCAGAATGGATGCGGAATGAGACCTGATGCTAGTATATGAACTCGCTGGCATGCACGCAAGTTTTTCCCAGAGAATTGCACTTTCTGCTATAATGATGCTTTGGTAATGACGCTAAAATGATGCTTTGCAGCACTCCAAATGGCGCCGCAAAGTTTTTCAAAATATGGGAGGCATCTTGAAACGTCTATTTATTTTTTCAAGCCTCAGTTTATAGTAGTCTCCCAGGTTTGGAAGAGTTGCTTCTGTCTCATTACTCGTCGCTTTTCATTGAACTCGGCGCAGTGATTTATTCGTAGGCACTTTTCTAGAGCAATTAGAAAAAAAAAAAAAAAACTGGAGCAAGCATAGTCGGAAGTCGGAACACAGGGTACACAAGACACAAAAGTCCTGCCACAAGGGACCAAGGCATGCCCCAAGGTCATCGGCTAAGCAGCGCATGCGCATAAGCAGCTCCAAACCGCACTCTGAGAAACCGGTCTTCCTGGCCCTCCGATTGGTCAACAGTAGGAATGTTGTGTGTTTGGCCGTTACGTTGTATTTGGTTGTCAAATATGCCAAATACCAAGCGGCGGAGGTAGATCTATATACTACATGTGGAAAACTGTCGCCACAAAAACGACAATCTTTCCCGCTGAATCAACGACTGTTGTCATTGCCGACAATACGGGGCTCCGATACAACCTTGTTACCTGCGACACTATGTGAAGATGCAGAATCAGCGTACAAGCCCAGATTGCTCAACCCCGAGGCAACTTAAGTACGATCTTCGCCGGCGCGTTCTCATAACGAATTTCATCAAAGATCGTCAATCGTGCGAGGTGTTTACGTCACCGACGAGGACACGAATGTCTCGTATGTGGGGATACACGCTGTCACCTGGTCCAAAAAGTGTCGGACGAATTGTGCCTACTGAGTTGCGCGTACCGTCTGCTGTGCCCGTTATCAGAGAGAGAAGAGTAAAGTCGCCCAGAAAGATCGGATCTCTGCGAACGGGAATTCTGAGGAGGCGCTCAATGGAACGGACCGAATCTTACAAGAAAGCTGTTTTGGAAGGTAATCAAAACCTCGTCGACCCAGACGGCAACCATACAAGAAAACGCGCGAGTGTATCCGACGGCGCTCAAGAGAAACAACCGTCGCTCCTACGCTCGTATTTGTCTACGTCTAGGCTTTTACCGAACAAGCCACTGTCATCAAGTTATCGGCAAGGTTTGCACGTTGCATCAAGTATTGCGTCAACAACTCGGCAGCAAATCAATCATGCATCGAGTAATGTGTCACCATTGCAGGCCATCCCAAGACATCCTAGGCCACTTCCATTTATAACACCGACCGATGCTAAACTGCGGAGGATTGGCACGGCACGGTGCGATCAACAAGCAGAAGACTCCTGTACTAGGTTTGGCAACCCTGTACTTGCAGTCCCACCACTGAAAGTGCCTTCTTCAACAGTTTCAACACATCCTTCATTTACTCGTGTGCATGTACCCCCGAGCAAGCCAAACGGTAATCCGTTAGCCGCATCGACGCCAATTAAGTCGGAACAAAGTAGACCAATTCCTTCGAATTCGTCAGATGAAGGTACAGCGCTGATGTCACCGCCTTCACCAGTAGAAGAGGGTGTGGAATGTGTCTCCAGGTCAACACAAACATCGCCGCCACCAAAGAAACGTCGCAGTCTCCTGCGCAGAAGCTCCTCGTCGAAGAAGTCGGTCGAAAAAATGTTGAACGGGGAAGGAGACAGAGAAAAGGACAAAGGGTTGAAGCGGAGGGCCTCCTTCTTGAAGACGCTGCTGAACAAGATTCAGACGTCGAGTAACAGAGACGACACTTTAACTCCGTGCAAGTCGACCAAGATTGTGAGGACTCGTTCGTTGAAAGAGAATCGTGCTCCTACACCGGGAAAAATATTAACGCGGCCAAAGAGAGCCGCTAGTATGAGAGGACGCTTTTCCGATCCGCAGTCTCGGAAATGAAATGTTTTTGCATTATATTCGTTTAATGAACTTTGTCGATTGTCTTCGTGAATTGAAATACAGCTACGCTGGTTCAAACGCGTAGGCAATAACATCTCACCCGTTTCAGCCACAGTTATATTCACCCGAGGACTTTTTATTTTTTTGATGTCCCACGTTAGAAAGTACTAAAATAAAGTAATTCGCGAATAATAGAGGTGCGAAGGAATATGTATACAATGAGACACTTTCCTCATTTTCAGATACGAATATCAGGAAGTGAATGAAAATTGAGCAGTCGGAACAATTGGTAGACTTTGCATGGCTAGCCAATGAGAGACCAATGGACCTTTTCAGAGTATGCGCATGCAATGACACAACCACGCGCAATGTTTGACATTTGTGCCACCAGGGGCGATGGGAACGTGGAAATAGTCCATCGTGATATACGGTCGAGTCTCTATCTTCCCGTACATACAGTGGACCGTCGCTTTATGAACGGTCCCTCATATTTCTCCCAACAGCGAACACACATTTCAGGGACAAACTTGAAAGACCTTTTTTGACTTCAATTTATGAACGGGTTTCGTACGATCACGTCGTCGCGAGTATCCACGTCGATGCTTCCGCAGACTTTCAAACGTGGTGCCAGACCCGGATTAGAACCATACTAAGAGAAGGGAGTCTAACGAAGTGATGAAGACAGGGAGTCTTTGTCCCATCGTTAGATGCGCTTCTCTCAGTATGGATTTGTACCGACACTCCCAAAGTGAAGTGTTCTTATACGTGGCTGAAAAAACAAACAAACAGAAGAATCAGACAGGATATGTGTGTTGTACATTTGTCACTAGGCCGTAGGTTTTTCTCCCTGGGACACCTCCAACTTAGGAAGAGTCTTCGTAGCGCAAAAGCTTCACCGGGTTCACGGAGCTATTGCCAAAAAGTTTGCGGCATATTATGCGCACTGAGGGCCTCCTCCGCCTTCCACAAACTTTTACCGAAGATACGTGCCGCAATATGCCCTTACACGCTTTTAATGGTGCAACGGGAATAAAGCTGCTGCGAGCAATTCGCGAGTGCGTTTCGACGCATGCGCAAAATGTAAGGAGCGAGGAAGAGAAGAGGCAAAACTCCACCTTCTCCTGTGACCAGATAAAGTCTAAGAACTGCACAGAGAAGCACGTGCATCGAGCAACACTCCATCGTACTGGACAGGGTCAATATGGGTCAGCGTAACATTTTTATCGAGGAAAGCCACGAGAGTTCCAGCAGGATGACGGTGGAGGAGATGAGGAGCTGTTGGCAGAAACTGGGAAAGCCTGCGTTTTGCAGAACGCGCTTCGAGAACCCACGGTACAGGCCTTCAACACATTCTAGGTCGTGTTCATCTGAAACGAATTATGGATTTCGATTATTTGATACGGATTTCGAAAGATATAGACCGGCAATTAAAAAAGAAGAAACACGGACACAGGGATAAGGGACAACACCCACGCCAGAAAGCGTACGCATCGTCCTTTGCCCCTCTGTCAGTGTTCTTTTTTCCTTTCTTTTTTTATTGTCGCTCTATATATCTTTAATACTGCGTTCCAACAGACCCGTGCCAACTCTGTACCATTCTGAGCAATTTTGAAAGAAACACGTTTTTTTGTCAAAAGCGAGGGACAGAGGAATAAGCTCGTGAAACTGAAGCAACTTTATTGTGAGTCGGCGCTTCGTGCAACACCGTAACTGATAAAAAGAATTTTTTTTTGCGGTTGGATACAGAAATCGCGAACCAGGAAGTGATTCTTCCTCTTTTTGGGGTTCATCGTGGGTAGACTGTACTGACAAAAGCATTCAAGTGGAACACTCGGAGATATTGGGGTTCCGACTGAATTTTTCCTAAAAATTTCCAAGTGTTGGATTATTAATACGACCGAGTTGCCACAGTACAGCATTTTGTAGCATCATTTTAATTTTCTTTCGTGGTAGGGTGGAGCACCAATGTGCGCACAAGGGCGACACGAGATTGCTCTGACGCCCCTTCTCTGCACCCAGCGCCCCTGCCATTATGGAGGCAAACATTTGTTTTGCAGACTAGGAGGCCCTTCAACTATTTATCGCAAATATTCTAAAGCGTCGCCGTTTCGGACACCCTACCTCAGTAAATAAAATGATACTAGAAAAGTCTGTAATGACAAACCGCTGCCCCACGAGCGATGTAGCGCGCACTTCAGTTCTGGAAGTTCTGCACCTGTTCGAGAACCACCTTCAAGTCATCCGCGCACTTGAGTATCGTCTTGTTGAACTTGTCGACGCGTTTTCCACCTATAAACACCTCCAGCTGGAGTCCGTCTTTTATGACCACCTTCCGCGTGACCTCCTTGCCTTCTTTCACAATCACTAACTCTCCGTTTTCCATTTCCGACTTCCACAAATTGTCCGGAACCACCCAAGGTAGTTCCTCTTGTATGTCTTCCAGTGTGAGCGTGTACGTCAGCCCGTCGCCGCAATCTTCTTCCTGCATCTGATCTATCGGCTCTATCTTGATTTCCATCATCTCCAGAGCGCTGTCCGGTTGTCCGTTTGTCACGACAAAGCCGTCCTTCCCGTACGCGACCGATTTCTGGGCAGGCTTGACGTCGTCGGGAATGATGATAGCGTTGGTCGGGGGCGGTGGCACGGGGGCTCCCTTCAGCAATACTTGCGGGGTGGGTAGAACGGGAGGCGCAATCGGAGCACCCGGAATACCCGGGTGTCCGGGAGTTCCGAGTTGACTGTCGATCGGCATCAGGCGTACCACCTGCGGGAACGTGACCGGCGTCGGAAAACGGGTCTGCTGCCTCGGCTTTGGCATCGGCTTGGGCTTGCTGGTCGTGGCCGCGCATTTGGGGACGGCACCTTCACATAGTCCAACAAATCGTTGCTGTTTTCGGATAAAATCTGCCTTGTCGAAGTGCCTGAAGCAGACGCGTGGACTAAGTGGACTGTTGTGTTCTTTGTCGATCTGAAGGTGTTCCTCCCAGGCGTGGAGGGTATCTTCGGACTTGGGGAGGGGAAACAGCCAGAGTCCATCTTTGTCCGAGAGGTTTCCGGATACGCAGCTCTTGACGCAGCAGCGGTACGAATTCTCCTTTGCATCCCTGTAATGCAGAAACGGAAATTTCAGTAGGGCACATCTAACGCGAGTGTACACGTACGTTGTGCTTGGTGTTGCCTGTGTCTTGGTTGGAGTAACTGATGGCTTCACCACAGCAACAGGTCTGTACTCACTGTCCAACACCTGAGGAGATGGTGCAGAAACGGGGAATGTCGGCGGAACTGATTCCACTTTGGGTGGCACGTGTTTTGACGGGCTCGGAAGCACCTGGACTTGGTCTTCCTCGACAAAATCCGGGTCGTCAACATCGGAGCCCTCGGATTCACTTTGCAAGATGGCGTTGATTTCTTCGTCCGTCAACTTCCGCACTGTGTAACATACCGAAGGTGATGTTACGACGTAAGCGAATGTTTCTCGACGTATGAGTGCACCACTGAGTATGCGGCCTCCCCTCAATAGAGTTATTGCTAACACCACTGAAACTCACTGAGAGAAAGAGAGGCAAACGATATCCTCACATGGGTGTACAGAGAGGGGGGGGGGCAAGGAAACGCTGAGGTTACTTGTGAAAATTGTGAGCTCTTTAGCCACAGGCCGTCACAATTATTCTCAGATGTCATAATATCAGCGTCTGGACACCCCCACAGTCCGCAGCGTCAGTCTCCAGAAAAACAGGTGGGGGTGCATGTTTTGGCCCCCAATTTGTCCCGCCCCCCTGGGAACTCCCATGCATCCTAACACTTTTCATTATCTTGCCTCATGTACGCAAGGTTCTGATATATACATTTTTAGCTCATTCTAAAAGTAGGCTTTTTTAACAGCAAAAGCGGCTGAATCAACGAAAGATAATTCACCAAACAAGAATGGCAGGAAATACAAAATTCTTGGCCATTCTATCGGCAATTATATTTTTACTGATATACGCGCCAAATACACCAACGGGGTCCCTGAAAGCTCGTATTAACCGTCAAAGATCAAGGAACAGAGTCTAGTTTGTACCGAGTGACTAGTAACTGACAGTGCATATTAGCGATCCAAATCATGAGCACTGTTATGAGTTTTGTTGAGGCGGGAAATGAGCCGTTGCGCTTGCCATCATTTTTCGAGCAAGCCGCCATAGAGCAAGCCGCAAACAACACAACGCCGCCATAATACACGCAGAGTTCATGTGGACTACTTTGCTTTCAACAGTGAGCTAGTTGCACCAATTTCTATGAGTGACTCTATAGTGCGTAATATGTGACAAAAAAATCCTGCGTTTTACAGATTCAATTTTTTTCTACATAGTTAGAATTCAACAACTTCAACACAACAGCGGGTCTCTTGACCAAATAGAGAATATCTGGAAACGCGAGAACCAGGTGAATTATTTCGGCCAACGCTACGGCAGTTCGAAGGCACAATGGTGTATATTCTGGGATGTTTGCAATTTCTTAAACAGATACGTTGCAAAACATACCACGCTTGCGCTTCGGCCGACCAGACTCCGTCGCCATGTTTAAACAATAAAAGACGAAATAGAGATGGTTGGTGGCGCCATCTTTTAGAAAAAAAAAAGTGAGTGAGAGAGAGAGACTGAAAACGCGGCAAAGCTGCTGAATGCTGAACACACAGCCGGCCGGTGCAGCAGCCAGCTACAGCATTGGGTAGCGTGTAGCGTCTCCCGCACTCCACAGGGAGTGCACAAGAAGCCTCTTGCCGTTTAACACCCCAAAACAGAACCCAAAACCTCGCCCGGTTGGCGAGTGGGGGGTCATGGGGTTGTATGTGACGTCACAATAGTAGGTGGTGCCCCACTGCCAGCCACGGCCGCGTGCCGTGATGGCGCAGGTCGTGCCGGTGTTCGCAGCATCTGACGAAACGTGGATTGCTTTCGTTTCGAAGTAAACAATCAAGTTTGTGTTGTTCTGTCGTAATGCTTAATACAACTTGTTTTTTTTCTTCTTAGGTTTGAAAACGTCTTGAGAAGTGCATCACAGCAGGTGAAGATTGAACGTCTCCTCGTACAGCGAAATTGTGAAGCTTGCAGGCAGTTTCTTTCAGAGTAAGCCATTGCAGATGATGTTGCGATTGTGCAGCCTCGGTGGCCTGGCCAGGGGTGGATTGGTAGTGCATTCTGCATATGGGAGAGGGGTACGATGAATCTTCCTCCCCCATGTAAAGACTCCAGGGCAGACTCATCGAGGATTGTCTCCCGTTCTGACATGTCGCTTTTGCAAAAAAATTCCCAATTAAAGAGTTCATTAATGGGTTTTAGGTCATTATAGTCTTCCTGTAGTTGCATACTTTCATCGAGAGAATGTCAGACTGGCAGTATAACTCAATTGCAAAAATGGCATCTGTGCTGCTCTCGTAGCTTTTTTTAATAAAAATTCTGTAAATGATAAAAATAAACAACCTGTAGAATGAGGTAGTATGATGAGCAATATTATTTTTAAGGGTATATATCTCAACTCCCTTCTGAACCCTTGACATTACCGAAAACTTGCGGAGGAATTTTGTCTCTAAACAGACTCGGCTCTCAGGGAGATAGAGAGAGGACTTGATCAACCGACTGTTGTAAGGTTTGTTGCATTAAAAAAACTTACATAAATTTGAATATCCTAAAGTTCGGACTGATGAGGACTTCTCTCATTCCTAAAACTCTTGGGAATTTAGATGACACTTCCACGAGGTGAATAAACATGTTATATGATATGATGTAGCCAGGTGCGGATCTAGAGGGTGTCCAGGGTTGCTGGACACTCCCTCAATCCCACACTTGAACATAGGGTTCAGTGGACCAATCTGAGCATGCATGTGGCACTTGTCCACAGCGGAACAGGTACATACATTATATTGGGACTGACGTGCAAGTCTCGAAAATCCCCTCCTCCGCAAATCCCCCCCGGTTAATATGACAATTCTGCATTATGACCAAAATTTTTGGGAATGACCATGGTAATAATAAAGAGGGTTCACTGTAATACACTCGCAAATAAAACTAGAGTCTGGAAAATTATCACCTGGTCCCGCAGATTCCACCTATGTGTCGTAGCGAAAATTTTACCATCGTCTCGGTGCATTTTATTTGATTCCCCGAAGGTACAAGAGTTCAGAAGAGTGCAACGAAGCTGACTTACCAGCCCCGTCCAACCACATTACCAATGCAGGTAAAGACATTCCCGTCCTTATCGTGTGCCTGCTCACTCTGTATGTCTTTTCCTCCAGTGAGCAAGAAGCTCCATGACGCTGTGATCAGTGCCGACGCTCTTTTAGGTGATGCCCAAGCCCTGAGGCAAGGGCGATCTGTAAGCGGCGACACACGTTCAAAATCTTTCGTAGAAGAATGAATAGCTATACACGTATTTTATCTAGGTGGTCAAGAACAAGGAGAGGAAGGCAGGAGGTCCTCTGGTACGATGTGCCAGGACTGTGGAGCGCAGTAAACAGACTGGGACAAACTGGGCTAAATCATCTGCAGCACCTAAGGTTCGCAAACCCTGAGGCTTGTATGTTTGTTTAGATCGGTTTGGAATGAAATATAGTTGTCATAACAATTTGTAATATGAACCATAATTTGCTCGCTGTAAATTTTCTCGACTTATTATGGTGTCGACGCAGTTGGTTTCAAATGTATAGTGCGGCGTTATTCCTCGTGCACCACAGTATCGAAAATGCTCGTGCGAAATAGGGGCTAGTGTGACTTTATTCGACGGAATAATTTCACCAACTTAATTTGACCAATAATTTGCCAAATGTTCAGAATACGGTAGAATTCCATCCCTGGAAAAACAAGAAAATGTTGCTCCCTAAGAGCCAATGAGAGTAGGCCTTGAGAAGAGGAATGTCGTCTTCCTCCTCTAACGCCGCCCTCTCCCTCCTCCGGTTAGGGAGTGATGTCACGCCACCGGTGTCTCTGCAGCTGCGGAAGATTCGTTTAAAATTTGTTCATTCAGCATCTAAGCACTTTTCGGACAAAAGAAAAAAAAAAAGCCACATAGATTGTCGACTGATGCGGAACATATCGGTTTCATAGATGGTTTCCGGGTGTGAGCATCCCTTTAAAGTAGTGCAGAAGTCATTTATAACACCTGTTTTCTTCCTATAAAACTGTTAAGTAGGCCAGTAAGATGCACCATGCGAAATAAGTCGCACCACAGAGTCATAATTATCGCAGAAATTGAATTTAAAGTACGCCGCAAAAAAGCGACCGTGCGTAACGGCGGTGAAGAGCAGTACCAGCCTGTGATCTGCCTAGAACGTTGCGCTGACACTATAAGGAGAACGCTCGCTGATTGGTCTAGAGAAAAGTTGTCTGCTACTCCTGTGTCGTCTGCTACTCGGCTGTTCTGGGTTCTGATAAAGACTTTCTCCTGGCTCTGCAATGATTTGGCCGCTCCTTGTATCCCCAATTCCCCGGGAGAACTGGCAAAACTGGTTTATTGCGGCAAAGGGACAAGGCGCTGAGCCCCACTGACCGGCGAACCAGAACGACTTCTCCTTATAACGTCATCGGTGACGTGCCATCATACCTTCTCCTCCTCGTAATACCCGGAGTTTCGAGTTAAGGGTGAAGGCGCGGAGCCACGTTTATGCGAGTTTTTTTTTCTTTTCTGGGAAACAAATTGCGCACATCAAAACCTTTAGCGCCATTCGGTAAAACGACACACACTTTCATCGGACGTCTTAATCCGAAAAGTTTTTGGAAGCCGCTCTGCACTCCTTTAAACAAACTTCCCGTTTTCAGGCCATAGAGACGGAAGTTGCCAAGTGTCGTTCTCGAACACGTAGTCAGTCCCTGGTACCTCTTGGACGTGGCACCAGCAAAGGTGCAGTGAGAGCATGCTCCATCACACGTAAGGAATGTGCTGGACAACGGGAAATAAAACCAGCTAGAGGAAGGGAATCTCTAAGGAATGGATATCAGGAAGACTGCAGAAAGAAATACGTGTGAGGAGTTATTTTTTCTTCATACTGCAGGCACTGCGTGGCGGGGAGGCCCCCAAAAAAATGGGCTTCTGCTCTGGATCTCGAAAAATGATGAGAGAAAAATACCAGAAGCAATAAACAAAGACATTGCATTCAAATAAAATATATCTTAGGTGGAATGTCTTCCACAGCCTTTTGGTTTATGAAACGCGAGCGTAGCACGCACACTTTCCTAGTGTTTCGCAGCTGATGTCGTTGGGTCGATATGTCCGTATTACAAAACGTGTAAATGCTAGCCAGAACGATTGTGGTGCCACTGATCACAGACTCTGTGCAGTCAATCTGGAGGTGGGAGAAAGTCACCGTTCCTCCCAGATTTGAGCGCCGCATATTAATTGCATTCTCGTAAGTGAAATTGCCCAGTAATCGTGGGCCACTTTGCAAATATATTTTGTGAGGTTGCTCCTGCTGCGCGAGTTTAGGCAACCTAAAATGGCATTTCTTTTGAACTCTGGGGGAGTCAAACACAAAATCCTCCAGCATCATGGTTGTTGTTGGAAGCTGTAAAGATGACAATCCAACATTCATGAAAGAGGAGCAGTGTGTTTACTTCCTGTCACTACTCCATCCCTACTATACTACTTCCCTATCACACACAACTGCGGTTGTGTCGTATTACTGAATCGTGCGACCCACTGTTGGCAACACTTTAAGCCAGGGGTGTCACTGTTTCGAGCGGCACAATCGAGCAACATTTTAAATTTCTATAGCACTTAAGCTTTTACTTCCCTCTCTCTTCTAAGTGTCTGACTTTACTGTGGTTACAAACATTAGAAGGGCATCTTCTTTCTTCCGCTAGAGCTTTAATAGTTCCACCTGGGACCAGAGAGAGATACAGTGAATATGAGAGAGCCACAGCCAAAGCTAGAACTGTGGCTGCCACTCAAGTTCCTGGTCGAACAAGATTCCTCGCATTGCTTAACGAAAAGGTGAGTGTGCCATTACAATTCCTGGGCCATTCTTAACGCCTCACGAAAGCATTTTACCTGCTGATCCGTTAATAAAATTAATGTTGTCGCGTGACACGAATGCGTCTTTTTATGATTGCTTAATGCTCCGTACATTTGATTAATTTTGCAATTCTGCAACTCAAAAGCGTAGATTGAGCTATAAAATGTGTGGCTTGCAAAGTAAAACACAACCCAAAATAAAAAAACACAGCACATGCAGTATTAACCGTGAAAATGCCCCTGGAGTTGACAGTCAGTGGTTGTCTTACGGCACTTATACTATTTATCGTATCCTGCGGTGAATCGTGGATAAGTTACTTAAAAGGCGTAACTCAGTTATATTGAAGACGAGGGGAGAAACAAAATTGTCCCGAGCTGCGCATTTGTTTGTTTGTCCCTTTGTCTTCGTACATCACGTTTGCACCAGCTGGCTTGCATGTTCCTTCTGCGCGCGTGTTCAGTTACAGTCACGGCTAGCTCGCAAAAATGGTAATGGAGTAACAGTTACCTTCTTTGAAAACATACAAAAGTGGTTCACAATCAGTAACTTTAAGTTTATTGACGAACAATGAAAACGAATATTCTGGTTTTCAGTGCACTAGAACATCGTTCAAGAAGACTGCTGAAGCTTTCTTAATCGTGTAATGTTGCAAACGACGACAAAACGGTAACTGATCTGTGGATGACACTACCCGAGTATCTTAATCGCAGTTACATTTGCGGCTATACTTTGTTGAAAAAAACTACACTTACAAAAATACTGAAATAATGTTAGAATCCGGGCAGGTTGGTGATCCGTACCAAACGCGATAGAAACCTCCAGTGCGAGGGGATGTTTGTCTCGTCCTTTTAGTTGTCCCCTCGCACTGAAAGGGTTTTATCGCTTTTAGTACAGTTACAAGTTTCTCAGAAAACTAGTTCATCATTGAAAAGTTCACAGTTAGTGCTGAACTGTATTTTGTCTTCTTTCATTCTCTAGAACTGGACTGCCAATGAAGAAAATACAGCGAAGCACTCATTCGAAGGTTGTAGTTTAAAAGACCCATCTCTCGATAGCTTTCCTTCGGCCCAGATAACTAATTGTTCTGCCATGCTCTTCAGACATCATGGTGCCAACCCACGTGACGTATTCGTCGTTATGTCATCTTCGTGACTTGGCGGAGACTGTTGCCAAACTTCGAGATGTCCAACTCAGATCATATATCAACCACACTTTGAGCAAGAGCATGATGAGCATGCTACGGGACATGGAT
Source organism: Ornithodoros turicata (assembly GCF_037126465.1). Lineage (NCBI taxonomy): Eukaryota > Metazoa > Arthropoda > Arachnida > Ixodida > Argasidae > Ornithodoros > Ornithodoros turicata. The sequence goes on from NC_088204.1 coordinate 82,956,123, forward strand.
CGAAATGATCCGTAAGTCTGTGCGTTTGTAGCATCTCCATCTTTAGAGGCCCGTTCTCGCTGCCGCAGCGGCAGAAACGTCACTTGGAGGGTGGCCGTCCAAGGAGTTGCTCCTTGCGTGACTGACGCTGTAGCGGGTGATGATCAACCAATTGCAGCGAAGGAGAGCAAGGTGTCTGTTTCCGGCGTTTGTTTCTCTCCACATTATCTACGTGGTGCACACATCGTCGTGTGCCATGGCAGATGGTGACACGAAATTACTACTGGAAGGGGTTAAAGACTTGAGATATCCCTGCGACAAAGACATACGCTTGAAGGAGTCAACGTAAGAATTAATAGGGAAAGAGTTAATAATTAGTTAACGGAAGTGGTGCGAGCCTTGCTCTCGTAGAGGTACCTCGAGACTGCGGTGACCATCGGGTGAGCATCGGGTGTGGACGCTTTTGCCACTTTCTGGTCGCCGTTTCAAGCACCGGGAATGGACGCCCGGCAGTGGGAACCCGCCCTACAACTGCGAGTGGCAGCCATTAATGGATGACCCTCTTTCAGGAATTTTGTTACAGTATTCAGATGCCTCTACAGCATCCTTATCAGCGAGAGCAGGAGCTTTCCAGTTTTTGTCAAGAACAATGGTTGAAGATACTCTAGCCCTCGTGCTACTCAGAAGATACTCTGTACCTTTTGCGCGTCAAGTGTTGAGGATGTTCTCAATTATTGCGGTAGTCATCGTTTTTGTGCCACCACGCATTGTTCCTATTAGGACATTCGATTATTTATGTCGTTAATAAAATTTGACTGGTTTTTATACATAATACGCGCTCCATTGTACCTTAGAAAATCTGGCAGGCATCTCACTTAATGGAGAGTGCGGAGTTTGCTCAGATAAAACATAGACATGATGCGAAAAGAAGACTGGACAGACAGTTTGTGTAGTTGCATCCTGTCTACATTTAATCCCACTAAACATTGCGTTTGGCAGAAATATTTCTCAGTCGTCTTCCACGAGACCTCACTTGAGCTCTTCCTTGACGTGACGTGGCTTGATGTGACGTAGCCTGTGTCACTAAACAGAAAAATTTAAATGCATGCGCAAGATTTTTGTAACATCCAGAAAGCTCACAAAAAGTGGCAACCGAGCAAATAAAGCGAGTCGTCGGTTATTTGCATGGGGCTTCGTGGAATGCAGAAGGGAAAAAGGGTTAAAAAGTGGGCTGTTGGGTTTTTTGGAATCATGATTAAAAGCGTTAAAACCCCAGTGCCAAAGGCAGACACAGTGCATGTGTCTGTCTTTTTAGCTCCCCGGCACTGGGGTTTTAACGCTTTGAACCATCATCCTGACGATGGTAGTGACGTCTAACGGTTAGCAAGTCGCATTGGTCCACTAGGGAGGCAACATCAGTTACACCCCTTTGTTCTATGACGTGGGACTTCATTTATTTGGCCCTCGAATATTATTTTCGGAGCTTTTCTAAATGTAAAATCATCCGCGCACTTCCTCTGGACCCTACCCGCAGGTTCTGCGCCAAAATTTCGGACAAAATAAATCTCTCCAAGATGATGTCGGATCTCTGTTAGCATGTCCCAAGAACCTGGGATCTGGCCACTTCAATACCAAATGCTATACCACTCTGTTTTTTTTTTGTGGAGGTGGATCTGCCACTGGCTCAAATGCTTACCTAGGATGATCTATGGTGATCTAAGTGCACGACACGAGCGACCCCACCAATGCGCAACCATTCAGAAACTATAGCTTGAACGGCATAGGCGGAGAGTTTTCAATCTGGCGGCACAACGCTCTCCCTTGTGTACCTTCAGCTAGGGATTACACGAAGGCAACCACTGTAAACCATGTGATGAACTGCATAATGCTTTCTCAGGAGTGCGTCGTCATGGTAGGAGACTTCAACCAAGATGATGTCAACCAAGAAGATTTCCAGTTCGCCTTAAATATGCATCCTGTGTGCTTTGTCCGTTCTGCCGTCCGCAAAGGCTCCACTGAACGTGCGTCGTGGACCACATCTACAAAACGACGCCTCTGGGTTAGGGTGGCGCGAGCCTTCAAAAAACTTTAGGAAGATCCATTCATGGACCCCTTGGAATGCGTCTGCATAACCCTTTCGAAACGCTAACATGAACCCCGAAACGCAAAAAGATGTATTAAAAAAGAAAAGAGGAAATAAGAAGCAAAAGGGAGAAAAGGAGGAGCAAATAAAAAAAAAGAGAGAAAATAATAGAAAGGAGGAAGCGCAAGAACGAACCAAAGAGTTATGCTAACACATTTCCAAAGGATGGGCATGTTCAGGAAAATTGATTCAAAGCGAGTGAATGGCGACGTACACTTCACAACGTTTATCAGAAACCCCATGCAGATAAAAAAAAAAAAAAAAAAAAAAGATATGAACAGCTCTCGCCTTTGGTACTCTACGACTCTATCTGCTAAGGAGCACAACGATGACCGCAAAACCGTACCGCCGCACCGTTTCGGTTTCGCCGTGCTTTCAAGTCGCACCGTTCCGTTCCCGTGCCAGCGTGCCGTTCCCCACGTCTCGTCGAGTTCCGACATTCTCCGCCAGGCCGCGAGACGATACTGGCTGCGCGTCTACAAACAAGACTGGCCTGGCCCGAAGGCACCAAGTGCCCGAAGCCCCGAAGAAGTTATCGGGCTTTCGTTGTGCTTGTTGAGCGCTCGGAATGTGTGTGTTGTCCCGCACGGATATATCTCTATAACGCCGGACATTACTTAGGAATGGATGCAAGGATGACTTCCAAATGCACTACAAGGATGTGTGATTGAAGCTGTGTGTTTCCCGGCCAGCGTGGATCGCAGTTTTTCTTGCGGAGGTGTTTTGTGAGGTGGGGTTCGGGAGACCCACCGACCCTTGTCAAGTGCTATCATGGCAAATCAGCCAACCAGACGGAATGGCACCATGAAAATTCGGCTCACGAGTAAGTACAAATTATCCTGCACAACACCAGGCGTAAGAGACTGAAAATACGTTACTGTTTTATTTCGGCCAGGTGAGTTTACTAAGCCTAATGCGAGCCTTCGCCCAGTCTTTGAGGTCATTTACTGCATACTTATTCGGTATACAGCCGAGTATCTCGCTGTGTAATTTATATTTGTCAAAGAAAATCCTCCTGGGAGGAGTTGCTGCCTACCATGCTTTTTCCGAGGGAGCTGCATGCCATTGTCCCTGGGGTCCCCTGGCGACATCGGAGAAACACGTCTTTTCGTGACTGGAAAACTATTCTCCTTGGTTCCGTTTTCACTCTTTTCATTCCGGAAGCGCTATAAGTCGTGCTTGTTGTAAGGACGGCATGAAGACTCGCGTGGCACGCAGGAACGTGTGTGCTATCAAGCACAGTGAAACTACTGTGACGATATCAAATTCCAATCTGACCAATGCAGACGACAGTGTCCGCTTGCCATCTGCTTCGAAATTAACGCCGTCTGCTTGGCTTTTGCATTGTATCAGCAGGAGTTCTCTTATCACGCCGTCTCCCAGCGGCTAAACAGATGACGTCTGCAAGCAAAAGGGCTCAGCATCTCTAATCAGGAAAACATCAGATTGTCTGTCTCGTGGCGCGTCAAATAGTCTGCACAAAGGCGCCGGTTTGTCTGGCCAGGAAAGTCATGTGCAACATTGATTGGGTGACCCCCTTCGGACTCATATTTATGTTTTGAAACCAGACGAAATTGAGAAAAACAACACTTGTAGGGACGTGTTTTTAAATGATTTGAGCACTGATGCAGTTGGGTTCCTGTGTGACTGATGATCATTGTCCGACATGTGTCTAAAAAGCTCCCTGGAGGGAACCTCTGAACATCCGAATAAATCACTGAGTGACATGTTGCTGCAACATGATTCAGTTCCACGATTTCGCTATTCTATAAAGCTATCTCTGCGTAACATGCTGTAGTTAGAGTAAAGATTAATTTATTTCCCGTACGTAACACAGCGACCACACATGAAAGTCATCACGGTTCTAGAATGACTAAATCCAGATCCACTTGTGGTGTAATTCAAACGACAGTAGCAATGCCTCATTTCTTTTTATCGTTTTTTTTCGTATCGCCTCGTTTTTACTAACGTAGTTGACCCACAGGAATGTTAAACTGTGCTGTGCACGCACGAATAAGCAGTCTGCCCCAATAAACGAGTAGCGAGAACATTGTCTTGCAACACCGGCGTGATGGGTTGAGGGGCGGCGCAACGTCCTGAATTAGGGGGACCCTAGATTCCAACTGGATCCCCCTTCCATGCCCGGGTCCCAAAAATTCGAGGCAGTTTGAATGAATGTGTAAAACATACTGGAACACTTTCAGGTTATGTGGTCGTGAGTTCTACATCATCAGTCGACAAAGCCTTAACTATTCGGAAAAGGGTTTATGACATTTTATTCGCATCCGGCACCTGAGATAACACTTTGATGCCTCACCTTCTTGGGAATTTTGCGCCCCCTCACAAATTCGGGGGGTCTACAGTAAACCTTGTAGGCCCCCCCTCCACCACCCCGAATGTATTTCACTCGATGTTTGAGGAAATCTGTGAGTCCATCCTGTACCTGGTGCATCGAAAAACATGGATGAATGGAAAGTAGGAGTACCCCCGGTCTTTGCAAGGGTCTAGGTGTCCGCCTACGTTGCTCGACATATGTCCGTCTCAAATGTTGGCGACAATTTTTGCGGCGGAGATGCAGTAGTGAATGAGTAGTCGTGTAGTAATGCGCGTTTTTAATGATATCTGATACGACGGTGAGCGAAAAGCTTTTTAGTGTACTTTGGTCACTTTTCTTTTTATGAACCACTCTCTCGCGGAATTGCAACGTTCCCCTAATGGACGAAAATCCCCGCTGTCTGGAACTGATCACTACAGCGGACGATTTTTACCTCCTTAACTCGCGAAAGATGGAGTGTACCCGAAAAAGACGATTTCTTGGACAGTTTGTCCGCTCGGGGAGAATGACAAACAGGTTCCAGGCGGGAAACCGGACGGACCTTGGGGAACGATCTCGCCAGAAGTCGCTCGTGGGAGTATACTTACTCGTCATTACGCTCCGCACTCACATTTTCCAGGGTTTTCAGAATTTAACTATTCTCTCCAACGAACCATGTTGGTCGTAGCTCCAAGATCATATATGCTGTGACGTCGCATCTCTGTACAGCTCGTGGCTGTCACAGAAAAGGCGGTATCGTCATAGCACCAGCGTCGAACCGGAATTAAGCGTAATTTTTACCTGGAATTGAACCGTAATTACTAGCGTCATCTTGGAGCTGAACCGGAATTTTCGGTTACCGGTTCGGGTTGGTGGCACGTTGCTCGGAGAAGGGATGAACTGTGGGTCGAAAAACAGAAATAAATACCTTTAAAACACGTAACTCAGAGTTCTTGTATCGTTTTAGTGGCTACCTCTAATTTTGGAGCGTATTAGAACCTGGAACCGGTTAATCGAACCGATATACGTGAACTTCGGAGCCAAACCGGAGCTGAACACTTATGGCCGAACCCGCGAAACAAACCGAAAAACGTTTCGGTTCGACGCTCTGATCGGGAGTAATGCTATAAGAAACCGTCGTGGGCTGACTTGAGGCTGAAAACATGACATCCGGTGCTAGGGTTCGAACCCGCATCCCCTCCAGTCTGGAAGACGAGACGAGCTGGTAAAGCATGCTTCGGCAAAGCCAGCTTGAATAGGCGGTAGAGCCAGGTGGTTGGCCAGCGTGTTCAACGGAGCGTTTCCGTCGCAAAGGCAGCTGTACAACGTTTGGGTTCCCCTCCTGCCAGCTTTTAGGGAAGACGTTTTAGAGAACACCCTTCTCGCAAATCAAGTTTTCATTTCGGTTTCAACATACGTTCGTGATGTTCGGCTATTTTTTCCGACGGGATAGCTGCCGAATATCCCTGTCAATTATCGTTAATTTGAGTAAATTAGACACGCTCTTCACATTGGTGGGGTAAAAAAGTCACCTTTATTTGCAAATTGCCGACTTAAGCTCTCAAAAATTAACATAATTTTTGCGAGCCTAATTAATTTTTGCGATTTTTGTTTCATAAAAACTTTTCTCCTTCGTTGTAATTTGAAGATGGCGCCGTCTAATGTTAGGGAAATCGTGTACAAAGCGTACGTCCTTCCAGTATTAGAGTATGCGGTTTGGGAGCCAGAGCAGGAATACCTAATACATAGCTGCCAGATTTGTGACAGGAAATTATTCATTCCAGACTAGGTGTAGATCCCTAAAGCATAGCTTAGGATGGGAAACTTTGGAGATGCGCAGGAAGCATAATAGATTGAAATTAATATTCGAAGTGTACAACTGTAGCACTGGTCTAGACAAGAGTGTATTCCTTAGACCTCCTGTATACATGTCCGCCAGAAACGATCGTGTAAAAAGAAATTGAGCCTTATCATTTCAGGTCTAATGTATATTTAGGCAATCTTTCTTTTGTAAGACAATTCCAGAATGGAACAGTCTGCCATCTTCGTTAGTGGAAGCCCCAAATTTGCCTCGCTTTTTGCGCAGACTTTCAACTTTTTTATTTTCGGTGTGATCATTGTTTTTGAAAAATTTGTACGAATGTGTCATGCGCAAATATTGCGTAATTATGCGGTCACTTTGCTTTGTATCGCTCCGCTCCCGGCTATAATGCCCGCTGCAGGTATTCCTAATAAATAAATAATTAAACTTACGTTACACGACATTCACATGAGGAGGTGGCAAAAACCCAGTAAGAACAAATGCCATTGACCGCATGACTCTAGGTGGAGCAGTTTTTTTTTTTTATTTTTAAGCAAAGGGGATTTAATTGCATTATCAGTGGTAGAGGACTATCGATATTTCCTAGAGCTTCCTTTGTGTTCGAATGCAAAGATTTTGTTTCGTTGGACAGCATTTATGTGGAATTATGCGCATACTCATTTCCTTTCGTTTGCTGCTGAATAGAAGGGGCGGTACGCCCCTTCTCTCTCACTGCCGTCAGAAGATAAACAAAGCACTGCCGAGATCGTGAATTTAAATTCTCTTAATTCCCGCTTTATACTGTCCACCCAACCTGCCGTTCGACGTCCTCTCTGGCAAGGGTGCCCAGGCCGGCACACTCTGGTGCCACATGATTTGTCCATGAGTGGTCCAACAGTTGGTGCCTCCGGAGGAAAAAGCCTCGTCCGTTCGTATCATGTGGTTCGTATGGTGCCGATCAAGTGGTGCGTTGTAGAACCACGGGTCTTTCTTCCCTGCAAGGTACCGAGAATCCACAAGCAATGATGCGATGGGCGTTCATGACACGAAACAAAAGGATTGGCTCCTTTTTCGAGCTAGTAAGCCGAGATAACATAGTTGGTTCCAGGATGAACAGCTGAATGACACGTTTATGTCAAATGCCACGGAATATAGAAACTGTCTATCCTTCTCGCATCGGGGTCATTACCCGACCAGGCGTGTACAACGGAACGAGACAATTTTAAATGGCCCATCACCTAAAATGAACACACTGGCAAGGTTCCTTTTAGTTCCAAATATGGCCACCATGTCTGCTAGTTCTCCTGTTCCGACACGATGCGGGGTGAAAGTGTTCCGACCGTGCAAAAGACGTTTCTTCCCGCAATCGCGTTCTAAAAGAAATTGATATTAAAATCATTTTAGGCTGTCTGTTTCGAACGACATCTGTCTAATCATAACGTGCATAAAACTTTGGTGTGGAATAATGGCAAACGATAGTGATTATGAGTTTCTGAGTGAGTGCGGGTAAGCAAACTTGGACCCGCAGCGGGAAGTGTTCCTCGTCCACTTTACCGCTGTTTCTATTTTAAGTGTTGGTTACGTGTCTCGGAGCGCTTCAGTCGTATATGCCAATAAAACTGCAATTCAACGGAGAGCCATCTCGCCCGCTAGCACTTGCCTGCTGCAGTCTGCCAACGACATAGGGCACTGCTGAGCTCGCGTGTGACAGAGAGGGAGTTTGCCATGGAGTGCAGGTAATGCGGGTATACATATAATACGCGCATTACCCGGGGTCGCATTGCGGGTACACCGGCATTTTACCCGCAGCGATCCCTAATTCTTACCCGCAAATCGTGACGATGTGCGGGTACTCAGCTCTAATTATGAGCTTGTTCAGACACATTGTGGGTTTATGCACGTTGCGCTCCTCTCTCCGCTTCACTGCTCGAAGCAGCGCCAACGCTTTCTGGAGATAAAGTTGAAGTTAGATGAACATCTTGCGTCGGCAAAGTAACCTTACGTAGAGCGTCCGAGACAAACGGTTCACGTCACTCCCTTCGAAATCAGCTACCCTCGCACTCTCACAACGCCACTAGTACCCATCTCTAACGTTGAGATGAGAAGGTTCGACCGTCGTCACCCAAAACCATGATTGTTTAGTATTTTTCTTCTTTTCTCCATACATGTACAGAGTGATACATTTTAAAAGTAGGTTCCTTACTTTTTTCCGCGCGCGACTACAACGCGAGTCCGCCTTAATTAGCTTAATTTCACTATGAAAAAATGGCTAGAAAGCGAGTGAGCTGGTGTAGATGATGCATAATGTAAAACCCCGAGTCTAGGGAACACGAAGGTTCGTGTTGTGTCTGTCCCTTCGTGTTCCTTAGTCTCGAGCCAACGCAAATTGCAAAAGTGCCTACAACATAAAAAGTGTTATTTTTGTCGTGAAACACACACCGCGTGTTTTTTGCGCGGCAGCGATGCAGCAGCGGGAGCCGAGTTCCCCACGGTTCGGGCAGTCGTTTTTTTTTCATTTTGTTAGTGCGGTTCTACATTCTTAGCTTGCATAAAAGTGGTACCATTAGAATGGTAACATGTTACTGCATAAGTGAGATTTTTAAAGTCAAGATCGCATGTGGTGTTTTTGAAGAACAAAGAGAGAGAGAAATACATGATGACGATGATATGAAGAACAGACTTACGTATGTGGTGCATTTTTCCGAAGCATGGTCTATTCTAACGCATATTCCACCTCTCCAGTAACGTTAATGAGTACACAAAATACGGAGCTAAAAAGAGCAAAAAATGGGCTCACCTTTGATGTATAATTTGTTTGTTCGAGATGTATACATTATTTGTAAACAGACTACAAACCTTGCGAGAAATCACACTAGGTAGTATTTTTGGGATAATTAAATCGTCATAATTGCAAAATATTACTTGCAAACCGAAGTACTCGCAAGTTGTAATGTTTTTTTAAATTTTTTTATAGGGTAACAGTCTCTTGCGCATAAATATGTGAGAAAAAAATGACTCTGTGGGCTGTGGCTTCCAGGCGGGGCGACTGGGGTGTCCTCAAAATGCAGGGAGAGCGCAGTTTGGGCACACGATGTTGTTCACGCGGGTTGACGTTTCATTTGTTTTCTTTTACAACCGCTGCACCTCGGACTCAAAAGACTGGCGGATCTGTTCATCATACACGATGTGCTTTCACATAAAAAATAATGACGAATATCGGAGAACCCAAGGGGGCAGCCTTTCCTGAATTGAAGTGAAATCTTCCCATAACGATGTATGTATTCATAATGGGGGTCGTAAAAGAAGGCGATGATGAGGGATGAGTTGCGGCTTCACCCACATTTTACCCGCGACACGCAGCGACGTTGAATTTCTACCCGCAAAACTGTGCAGGTATTTGCGGGTATACCCGCACCCACCTTTAATTGTTGGACAACCAATTCGATTACATTTCACATAATCCTGCGATGGTAAAATTATGACCGTCTAATCTGAACGAGATTCGACTAGATCGTGCTCGAGGAACACCTGTTTGTCATTTTCTGTTCCATCGTCCGCCATATTTTTCGTAACCGTTTCACATTTAATCGTCATTGTGGATTAACAATTTGAACTTGTTGTTTTTCAGTCCTGTGCGCCAAGAACCTGTGCAAGAAGGATTTTTTCCGTAAGTACAACATTCTTATATGGACGTTAATGGAGTTTGGATGGTCTTGCATTGCAACTATAGCAAATTGAACGCGACATATTTTGCTATTCTGGTTCAATCGCAGTTAGTTACGCTTTAAGAACGGAAGTGTCAAGAACGTTGTTTTGGCACTTTCGGGTATCCTGTCCAACCATAATTTAGATCGCGTGCTCGTTACACTCGAGCTACATTAAAAAAAAGCAGGCTTAACATTCCCAGAAAAGGACCTCGTACCTGTCACTGAAAAATTAACTATTACAAAAATTACTTTTATCCCCCCTGTGCTGGCTGGAAAACGATGTCTGTTTAGTCGAGAGGATGTTGTTGGGAGAAGTGTCTTTCACACGGCATGTACATCGTGTTGCACGATACAGGGTAAACAGAGTAACAGGCATCGACACCGTGAAAAGCACTTTATCGGTTTCGAACATACAGTACTGTGCCCTCTCCTCGGGTTGTGCGCCAACGCTTCACCAATGCATGCACACCGGCGCTTTCAGGTCATCGTCTGTATCGAATCACTCGGTACGAGGTCTGGTGAGTACGCCGGATGTGGAATGCCCCCGAAACGGAAACGCGTCATCTTCTCGCTGTCGTACATGCCGTACGTGCTACAACAGCACAGCTGAGCAAAGCACGGCACTTTCACGTGGCTTCGTGTGCTTCTCAAGCGCATCGCAGTGAGTCCCCAGGCCGTGGGATGTTCCAATGTTGGGCTACTGCTATATATGGTCCCATGGGCTTACTCACCGTTGGAGCTGCCAGGAACTTCTTTGGACCCTTGCTGCTGTTGCGCCAGAAAACGTGAAATCAATCGATCAGTCTTGGGACTTTGTGGCGTAGTGTGCCGCCACTTCGTCCGTATCTTACTTGCTTGAGATCCAGCATTCGTCAACGGCGCCAAAAAAAAGTCATCTATCTTGGCTTCATAGCGTTGTCTCGTAAACATTCATTTGTCATGTATTGTCACTGCGCAATCAATAATAATAATAATAATAATAATAATAATAATAATAAAGCAGTCGGAGAAAGTGGTCCTTCGCGTGACGTCGAAAAGTGCCGTTCTTCTCAGCTCATGTCAGGGACGTCATTCTCCTCTTTCAAAGCGTGGAGGATTTTTGAAAGGAACAGAGGTCATTTTATTCGTTGCAGAACACGACGCAGCAAAAAAAAGAAAGAAAAAAGTGGAAGCGGGTCACCTTAGTGGATGTTGTTTTAGAACCTATTGGGGGTACCACGGCAGGTAGCTAGAGCGTCCGTCAAACATGACACTCTACTTTGGAACGTTTTGTGCCACACCTGTCCAAGTGACACACAGTCAACAACATTCCGCGGGCGCCCTCTGCGTCCAAAAACCGGATGACCGAACGCTGCTCCTTCGTGGTTATTGGAAGTGGTGTGGTCACGTGACATTCCCATTCAAGCCGCTTGAGGATGGCGGCCTTCCATTTCCCGGCATTGTACCACCTGGCCAGTAGAACTAACTAACCGTCGTTATTTTCTTTTCTAGTCTTCCCAATAGTCACTTTGAAAGCCTCCAATGTTACATATTCCATCCTGTCCCGTACACAATAGAGCTACCCTCTACAACATTCTCAAAGCCACTTGACATTGCTCCTGACTCCACAACCATGTTCGCAAAGCTTGGTGAGAGGGGCAGGGATCCTTTACCTGCACAAAAACGTGTAATGTAACGATATCGCGTTTGCCCCTTGTTGTATTTTGTGGCCTCGTCTTCTCTTCTTGTAAATAAGTTTGTTTGATGCACGACCTACTCTATACTAGTATAGTAGTAGGTCATGGTTTGATATATTTTGTGGCCTCGTCTTCTCTTATAAATAAGTTTGTTTGATGTAAGTCACGGCTGGAAATGCTAGCCCGGGCTCTATTCGCCGAGTCACAAAAGCAGGAAGTGGTCAGGAAAACGCCTGAGCCGTGTCGGTCCATTTTTCGACGTGCCGGCTCGGCCCATGCAGAGCTCTAATGCCTCCATGACATTAGACCACACCTTCGTAAACACGTTCCTCAAAGTGCGTTTGCAAAAGCGCCGGATGAGAAAACACAATCCGACTATTGGTTGGCTCCTCTTTTTTCCCTTTCAAACAATCTGTATATCTGCTCCTTCTGTCAAGCTGATACTTTTCGTTCTCCTTTAGATCTGGCGTAGACAGAAAAATATTTCGGGAGGGGATTCCGCTTCGTTTCTCTCTCCCATATGCACTACCAAACGTACGATTTCGTCCCCCGTCTAGCTACGCCAATAGACAGTTAGAACGTAGTTATAAAAACACTGCTCGTCGCTGCGATGAACACCACCTGAGTGACTGAATACATGGCCGGTGTGCACGCAGCTCGCGTTATTTGTGCACCGCAATTTAACGAAAGGAACTTGGAACTTACCCCAAGTTACTTCGACAAAATTACCAAAAAAGCGTAGACTTCCTCAAGAAGTTACTGGAAATAACAAAACTACGGTACAACGAGTTCATTTAAAAGTTGCCAAAAGAAGCAACGTATTACGGTAACGAGTTACCACCAACACTGTTTTTTTTTTCATTGTCGGCAACGTAACCCGGTGTAAAAAAAAAAAAAATAATTAGTGCTTCTTTAAAGAATGTAAGAATCACTCGACCGTTGTCCGGTGGCGACGTCCATATCCTATATCAGCAAGAGACAATATTGCGATGTAAACAAAAACGTGGTCAGCGAGAGGATGTAGTAGACGTGGGAAATACTCTCTGTGGTCCGGAATAAATTCTCGAGAAACGGCCCACGCGTAAGAGGCCTTGCGGATGAAAACAATCGTGTGACTTTTTCGGGTTAAACCGGAATTCACCCACGAGTCGCTCCCTCGTTGTTTGTGTAACACGTGCTTAGCGTGATGAACCACTTGAGAACTTGGCTCAACATGGCGTTCGATGGGTGCATTTTCTGTCCGCTGTCAGTAGTACGGAACATTGATCGACGTGGTGTTTTTCTTATTCTCCCTCTTGCCTCATGTTATTCTTTTATCACCTCGCTAGAAGCCTATAGAACTGGCTGACGTGGCAAAGTAATGGTGCATCCCGGAATTGCTGGATGTCAATTTCTCGTTCTTCGTATTCCGGATAGGAATAATGGTGTTGACGAGGATATGGGTGACCACCTTTCTGGATGGATGCACCCGCGACAGCGCTGCACCACCTTCTGAACAACCCAAAGTCTTACTCGTGCTGCACAACACTATGGTTGCAAACTCGGAAGATGCATTTTTCCAGAGCACATAGTATTGTATCGAAACAGGTCTTGTCCACCTCCCTGAGCATCGCGGGAAGGTTACCGCCGACGTAGCTGCTCGGTGGCTGCTTACTATGTTTGAAGCTAAAAAAAAAGAAACGTTTTCGGTACCGCGTTCTTCCAGATCATGGATTTCGTCTGTCTTATCCGCTGTCCATTTGTATGGGGACAACTTTCTCTTCCGTCCGTCCGTCACGCTCGACGTCTCATGTGGAAAAAGGAGAGGCCACCGGACGGGCGTCCTCTGGTATGCGGTCGCTTGCGTGAGATCGGCCTTGAAAGCGAGATGCCCCGAGGCGGATGGGGTCGACGGCATTCGCCGCCGCCGCCGTCGTTGTCTTCCTGCTTCGATACTTGCACTGTTTTCATTTCTATCATCGGCACGTCTGGGCATGTCCGATGCAAGCTAGGATGTGTGTGCCATCGTGTGGTAGCTGCTAGTTGCGTTATTCTAAAACCACCAACTGTTGTTTTTCCTGATATCTGTACCCCACTGACTGACGGATGAGAACTGGGTAATTCACGTGACCCTCTGGATGTTTAGCGAGAGGAATAAGCAGTAATTACCACATCTGTTTCTTTCTACCTTCCATGTCCTGATCACTTTTCTCGAACATTTTTAGTATTGGCATAGTATTTAGTAAGAGATTTGCTTTATTCCATTCCCTAATACCCAAATGCTAATGCGGAGTCCAACATCAAAAACTTTCTAATAGACTTCTACCCGAGAAACGTCATCATGACGTTGGTAGACAGACTGAAACCGAAACAAATCGGAAAGGGAGAGCTGGGTTCCACGAATGGACACAAATGTTCACTGCCTTCTATTGAAAGAAAAGTAGGACCGAAGGTCGCGTCCTTTTCAGAGACCATCGTAATCCCCTCAAGACCGTGGCTTTCGAGCGCAACCTTGTTCACCTCTAGCTTCGAACATAGTTCAACTCTACCAAATTGGTGGCGCTATCTAACACTTTGACGTCATTTGTTTACAAACAGGGAGGTCTATTCCCATTTAAGGAACAGAATATCGCAGTATTTAGATGCAATTTTTTTTTGCATTATGGTTGCCCGAATAAGATTTAGGCTTCTTTTTTTTACATTGATGTTCCTATTTGCTTTTACGAAAGCTCCCCATGTAATGCCACTCCTCCATTGTAGTACAGGGCTACTGCATTTTGCACATCCTTGGACAGAACACGTTAGAGTTAATTTTTGCTGACAAATTGGTGTTTCCTTAATGCCGGGGTTGTGACTAGAGCACTGCACGGGCCCGGGCTTACATGAAAACCCGATCCAGTCCCGACCCGCGGGCCGGGCTTTGCGTTTTTTACGCGGGCCTGGGCCGGGCTCGGGTTTCAGCCACCGGGCCGGGTACGGGATTGACAACGCCGGCCATGTTCGGGCATGCACGCGAACATTCCATGGGACTGGACAGCTGAATTTTCGTGTCACTTCTTTTTTTGCATTGGTTATGGGATATCATGGTATTCTCATTTGAGAACTATCACTTTTTTATATGTGGTCATGCTTATTTCGTGTAATGGGTCTGGATTTCACACGTGCACTCACACACATTTGGGGACCCTAGTGGAGTGCGCGCCGAGAGCCCGGCACGATGGTCAGTCAGGTTAGGTGTTGGGACATGTTTCGTTCCCGTGAGAGTTCGAGAAAGGGGAACTAACTCCAGTGCATGCGCAAAAGTCTCTCTTGAACCGCAACATATCGCCCATGCGCTGCCTTCCCAAGCAAGCACCAAGCACAGAGCGGCTTGCCAGCAGAGAAACGCAGGTTTCTCGAGTGTACCTCCTCACTCTCTACCAATAAGCTGCGTCCTTTTCCTCGCTGCGTTGTGCTCTTTAGTAAATCTAAATACGCCTCCGGGCTTCGAGAGGGCCTGAAAGCCCGTGCAGTGCTCTAGTTGTGACACGGGTCAGTTCCTAGAAACCTCATGTGGTGTCTCATTGTCGCAAGTCCACAATTTCACTTGCAGCATGGTTTGCTGCAGATTTCAGAGGAGAGTTGTGTCGAATGTATGCTGAAGTCTTGTTCCACAAGTGGAGGATGTTATAGAACTCTACGAGCAAATAGGTTGTGTACCATGACATCCAGCGAGAACTTTTTTCGCACTGCCCTCAATATTGCCCCTGGAGGCGTTAGTGCCATAATCGTAGTTGGTATGACTGTAATGTGTGCGTCTATGTTGTTAGCTGCACTGCTTGCTACGAACAACTGCTTGCGCAAACATTAATGAAGAATGACATAGAAAGTGGCAACTGTTCCTGATATTCTATTGAAATGCTGTTCCATCGCGACACCAGGAGTGGGCAGTAATACTACTTTTTTGTATTGCAATGCTAATACAGAATACTGCACAAAAACACGCGTCATTATACTGATACAATAATGCCTCTGAGACAGTGTATTATAATAGATTATGGTAATACTACGAGGAATATACAACTTTTTTGAAAAGCCCAGGGCAGCATAACACTTATTTTGCAATTTACTGTGCCTGTTGTACGAAATAATAAATGTGTTACTGGCTATTTTACTTTAATAACATTTCTCAAAAATCAAATCTTCAAGTGGTCCCCTGTTTGATCGAAACGAGGAATGTCTTGTGGCATATCTGAGATTACTAGCTCGCGTGGCGCTATGGTTAGGATGATTGCCTTCTACGCCGAGACAGTGAGGTGATGCTCTCGCAGATTTTCCTTCGGGTTTTCTTTTGCATGAACAGGAACTTGATGACAGCCCGAAGTTCAACCTTGGAAAATTCCACGCTCATAGCAGACGTGGTCCTGTCGAAGGCTCAGAGCAAAAATGAGTGCTTCACATTACAAACCTGCAGTTTCTCTTCTTTGTCTCGCTCTTTGTGTCTACGATGATGAGATCGTGTTCGTATATCTGGTAGTGGGTTTGGCTCTCGTATATTTGTTCAGTGTTTCCTGCATCTGTTATACTACCTGTTGGTTGCTGGGATGCAAACTTCTAGCTCTGCTACAGTACCTCTGTTTCCCATTTTATTCCTCCTCCTCTAATAGAATAATCAACAACGCGTGCGAAGATGCCGAAATGTTTCATTTTCCATTTACTTTTCTATACACAGGACTGCCAGATCCTTTCTGCAAGGTTAGTGTAGACGGATCTGGCCAGTGTCATTCCACAGAAGCCTGCAAGAACACCCTGGACCCAAAATGGAACCAGCATTACGACCTGTGAGTATGTCGACTCGCGATAAAACTCCTAAGGGTGTGTCTCAGTGGAAGCGCCACATATTGACTCGGCAGCACAATGCATCTAAGTTGCGCAAATATTAGTGAGCAATGAAAGAAAACTTTGCTATTACTTTTGTACTTGTTGCATCTCATCTAGTCGTACATGTGATGGCAAAATGACGGTGAATCAGGTGTGTATGCACAGTTGCGCTTCATTGGGGAACAGGTACGTTTTATAGATGTCGGACCAAACCTTCCATGACACCATGTCGAAGGGACAAATTGACAGACAAAAAAAAAGAAAGAAAGAAAAAGTAACTTTCCCAAACAGTGGCAGGGACTTTGCTCAAGAAAGAATTAATGGCATTCTCAGGGACTGGAACCGGAACCGAACCGATAACCGAAAAAACTGCTTGGAACCGAAATTTGTTTGGGAACCGTAACCGGTTCATAACTGGAAGTTGTGGTCACCCATGAACAGAAACCGTAACCGGAATCGAAAAATAAAATTCCGGGCACTGGTTCGTAGAGAATGGTTCGCATGTACAAACGTAGCAGCGAGCGAAAGTAATACGTCCGCAATTTCAGTGTTAGGGGTACGCACGCTGTCATAAACAGATTACCATGTAGGCGGTACTGGAATATTGTAGAAATTTGTTGGTTATATACGGTTATATACGGTGGTTATATATTTCAGCACGTTGACAGCAGCATAAACTTGAACACGGCGACTCCTCGCCACCGCCGCCAGTCAGCGGGCATATTGATCGAGCTTTGTTTTTGTCAGCATGGTCTTCGTCAAACTCGTACCCAATAAACATTGCCCAATGCTACACTGAATGTTGCTCTTGTGCAATGAGTTCTGTACTACCAGGTTGATATCAGGGGGTGATCCAGGATTTTGACGCAGAATGTGTTCATCACGGTCCGGTGTCACACACCTCTCTCTTTTGTCCTTCACTCGCAACAAGCCAAAAGGACAAAGATGAACACGAGAGACACACTACTGTGAAAGGAAGATTCTAGATTGTGTCTCGGGTGTTGTTTACTGTATGTCATTGAAATGTGGTCAACTTCACATAGGACACACTTGGAGGTGTAGCGCTTAGAGCGGGGTCTCAAACATGCAACCCTCGACCACCAAAAAGAAGGCCCTTGCATGACAGTCAGGGTGTCTGCCAAGCTGGAAAACTGGGAAAACAGGGAAGATCACAGACAAGTGTACAATATACAGACAATACGCGGCAAATTGGGATTTCGACTGGGTATTTCACGGTTAATTCTTTTCTGGGCCGCCCTCCATGATGTGGTCTAAGGTCAATGCAATGTGTTTAAGGCCCCTGACGTAGAGAATCACACGTGAACCGTTGTTTAAAGAAGCAAAGATCCTTCGCAAAGATAAAAACAATGTACGGTACTTTTATGTGAGGCCTCGAAAACCAAAATGTCTGGGGACAGATGCGTGAGTAGACCTTCAATTTATTTACGTCATCGGGGAGATGAAAAATGGCCCCAAGTTGTAACCAAGATAAGGGTAAGGTACAAGAGGGAGCGCATGTTGTCTCTCGTAATCAAGTCTCAGCTGCCAGTTCAGTGTGGTCATTTGCTTAGTCTACTGCGTGTACAGCTCGGGACAAAAGTTTACGAAACAGCGCTCGCGTATATCTTTGTTTGAGCATCCCTCTGTACCGAACAGGAGTGGACGAATTACAAACATGTGACGGGACGTCCGAGGCAGCCATTTTCAACTTTGTCTACTCCCGTTTGCTGCCATGGTGACAGTCTAATAAAGGTATACACAAGGGCTGTGTTCTGTGAACTTTTGTGCCAAGCTGTACTGCGAAAGAACTTCAATAAATTTATATATGGAGGCTTTTGTTGCGTGTGCGAGTGAAAAGCTAACTGAGAGAATTTATTTTCTAGGTATATGGGGAAGTGCGACTCCATTACGATCAGCGTCTGGAATAACAAAAAGGTCCAGAAGAAGCAAGGAGCAGGTTTTCTGGGCTGCGTCCGTATCATGGCAAATGCCATCCAGCAACTCAAGGATACTGGATGTGAGTATCTTCGCATTGCGTATCAACTGCTTTTCATTTCGTTTAGTGCGTCCCTCCACGTACAGACTGCCCGTAATGTCGGATTTTTACCACTCTGATAACTCACTTTTTTTTACTGCCCTTTGGGGATAATTTCCTAGTCTTTTGGTGCCTTTTTAAATGCGACTTACGAGCATGTTCTCGTTAAAAGCGTAGTGAAGAACCAAAAATTTTATTGGCTCAGTTGAGGTTAGGTTGAGGCGAAGGTTTGGTTCCGGTACGGTTCCAAGGTGACGCATGTATCGGTTCAAACCAATATTCCTGTTCTGAGGCTGGAACAGACAAGCCTCAGTGCCTTAGAACACGAACAGTAGAAATGTGGCAGTCGTCGAAAAAGGGAGATAGATTTGAAGCATGCACCTCTTGATTGCCGCTCAAGTGCCCTACGTGCCATGCTTGCATCTCCCTTGCCTCATTCAACTAATGGGACATACACTCTCTCCTGCCTGTCTTCTCATACACACACAAATACTTGACTGGCAGTCAAGATCCCGCTGCTGTCTGGCTTTTCCAACGACTGCCATATTTCTACCGTTCATGTTCCAAGGCATTGAGGCCTGTGCTGTGTTTGTCTGTCTGTATGGTACAGTTACTGTAGAAGCGTTTTTTTCCGTGTGGAAAATATTTTAGCGTTTTCGAACGAAGCTGGTTTGAGGAGTGATTCGCGAGAACTTAAATTTGCGACACAGGATTCCGGAAGTGCTTTGCTCTTGCGTATCGTGCTGCGGTCAATACTCTGACATATTTCGGCACGTACCAAGACATCTCTTGTTCACGGGGATGGCGGTGTTCTAGGTCAGTCCCTTTCTTTTCCTCACGGTCATGAGAGTTAAGGCCCTGTACAGTGTCCTTTAGGGACCCTGCAGGAGGCCATAGTACTGGCCGGTGTGCAGGTCAGCCAATTCATTTTAGTAGTTCTCACTCATTATCACTCAGGTCATGACAGTTCGGTTGAGATGTCGTACTATCATACAAGCTGGTTTTGAGAAGGCGGGGAAAGGCATGTTACGGCTTCGTGGTATAGTGGAATATACGTAAAGTGCGACGCGTTTGTAGGAGTAACAAAAGTGCGATCAATTTTCATTTCTTTAATCTTGCCTAATGGGATAAAGCAGTCTTCTGCGGCTTGCTTATATTACCTACGCTGCATGGAGTAGAAAGGGACAAGGCAGTTAGGCACAGCATCTAGCGCTACACGATTTTCGCCCTCGAATGGCGAGAGTTATTCGTGGGAACATAAATTCGCGATTTTGGGGAAATGCGCGAAAAATAATTCCCCCTCGAAAAAAAGCACTTCTACAGTACCTTCGGAACAGTTATCTTCCACAGTGTCCACCAGGCACCTCGTCTTTGTGTTGTACGTATGAGAAGACGTGTGAAGGGAGTGCGTGTGTCATGTTAGTGGAATGAGGCATAGCTTATTGGTAGGGCACCTTGTGTAGCTGTGGCTAGATCAGAGGCTAGATCAAGGGGTGTGTGGTTAAAGCCCTGCCGCTGTCTGGCTTTTTTGACAATAGCCACAAGCAATGGGGTAGGGTATCGCCCCCTGCCAATGAAACTCCCCACTCGTCATCGTATAAATAGTCTTTGCTCGTAGCAACCGATAGGGTCAGGGTTTAGAGGATGTTCTCGAATAGATGCACAATCTGTTTACTCACAGACCAGAGGCTAGACTTAACCAGGAGTAGCGTTGGAGATGAGACCGATCCGATCAAAGGACAGATCGTCGTGAGCCTCATGTCACGCGACGGTCACGGACTTGGCAGTCAGAACGTCGTGGTGGACAGCCTGGGGATCCTCACCTTTCCCTGCGACCTTCCTGAAGGGTAGGCTCTACCATTTATCGAGCTAGGTTGTAGAGTGACGCGGTGATGTTTGCAGCTGGGAGCAAA
This sequence comes from Ornithodoros turicata, assembly GCF_037126465.1. Lineage (NCBI taxonomy): Eukaryota > Metazoa > Arthropoda > Arachnida > Ixodida > Argasidae > Ornithodoros > Ornithodoros turicata. The sequence continues at coordinate 82,976,530 of NC_088204.1, forward strand.
GGCGTACTGTCTCTGGGAGGGTGTACTACGTTAATCACTGGAGTCGCTCCACACAGTGGGAGAAGCCGGTCAGGTAAGCTCATAATGCTTCCATATTTTGAGACCACTGTCCAGTGACCGGAGTATTGCGATTTATCGGCATCTGTCGTTTACTGTCTTATAGCCCTCTTGTCGGCGTCCTTTGGCTGCATTTCTTACATTAGTTAAGCCAACTACAGTGAAACCCGCGTATAACGATATTGACTGTAATCGCGAATTCCATCGTTACACGGGGTACGCCGTTAAACCAGGGTTGACCTCAGTAGCGCCAAAAGTCGCGAGCCGCCCTTCTTGTAGCAAAAGAGAAAGAAACGGATGCAAAAAGAAAAAAAAACCCCACGAAGCCGTGTGACATCACACTGGCTTGGGAAAACAGTGACCAGAACCCGTGGAGGGAACATATCAGAACAACTTCAGGTAACATTACGCGTCACTATTCCGCAAGTCTGCTTCACCTAACGCCTGTGTGGTTTAGAAGAAGCTCGCTTTAGAACAGTGTCGCGCGACTCGCGGGGGGGGAAAGCACGTGCTGGGCCCTTTTGAATCATCTCGTCAATTTGAGTAGCATTGGCCAAATACGGAGACACAAAAGCGTTACTACCGACCTCTTTCACTGACAGTATTGCAAAATGAACAGTCGCTCTCTATTTTCTTGCCTCAAATTTTGATTTTGGTTTAATTCTTTTGAATAGAATTTTGGATGATACAAAATTTTTCTGCTACCCCACGAGATTTGTATTATCAAGATTCTACTGTATCTTATCGCTGCGATTATCACCGTGAGGTTACGCGCACGGGACAGTGTCCAATATACAAGTAGTCAGAACTGTGGTCTCCATCTCTGTACGTGGGTTTTTTCCCCACAGAAAACAATTGATATTTTGATGGTAAAATCAGAAACCATCGTTTTACGAGGGATGTCGTTATCCAAGGGTTTTACTGTACCTCGCTTCGACCCACTTGTAACCCCTTAGGTGCCACATTATTTAAGTGGCGATCTAAGAATACAAAATTTTGAATTGCAGAATTGCAATCTCGAAATATCAAAGTTATTATTTTGAAACTTTATTTAGCTAAAATCTCTCCTTTTGTTCAGATACGTGATTGCTTTGCTTACATTACCTGATGTCCATACAGAGGAAAAGCACATACCAAGTCGCTATCAGCATATTACACTTATCATACATGTCATTCAACATGATGAAACCCCTTTGGGCTTGGTGGTACGTTATTTGCTTCCAGGGCAGGTTTGGTCCACTCTCTGGACATATCACATATCACTAGTGTCAGCTGGGCTATCGTTTTCATCCCATCTATATCTGTCATTTTTAACCAGGTAGCTGGTGACAAAAAATAGTTTTTCTACATGTAGCGAGATAGCGTGTCTATTCCTATTGGTTCTGGTGAGCACATGACCAATGACCAGATGAGAAATTATGTCCGCATAGTCCAGCACATGATTCCGGGGCAACAAACGATTAACGCAGTTCCCGCGAAATATCGATGTAAGGGGATTTCCCTCGTTCAGGCCAGCGCATGAACCAACCCTGAGCAGCGAACTAAGCAGCACAAGTGGCAACCTCCAACATGCCAGCAACAACAGCAATGGAGCGTCTGTTTCATCTGGAAGCCGAGCGCATCGCAATTCTCTTCCTCCTCCTCCGCCGTCTCTGCACGAAGAAGGCGGATCTGTTCCGCCTCCTCCAGCCAACGAATCTATACCACCAAATGCACGTAGGAGGTCAACCAGGCATCGAAACTATTTGGCTAGAAACCAACTTCACAGGGTTGCAGACTTACCGGAGGGATATGGTAAGTTATGTGACTGAATTGTACATCTGCTACGTAATAGTGCTTGCCATGATTGCGCCAAATTTTTGGGGATTGGTCATGTCTAGCCAGACACGCTGTTCCCCTCAGAATCATCGTTCTTTTGCGGAGTATTCAATATCTCGGAGTATCCTGGAAAGATTTGAGTTGATCCACGACATTTTCTCCGACCCCCCTAATCAGTCCCTCCGATCAACGGGTGACTCGTGTCCCCTGCAGGTCAACCCGATCAGTCGTGACTGCAATTCCTGACACAGTTAGGAAGAATTAGGAATGAAATTAAGGAAATTAAGCAACTGTAACACCTTGAGAGAGACTAGAGTCTAGTTTTCTTTGCACACTGAAAAGTTACCAATGGCTGGACAAGCGTGCAGAATGAGTTGGTGTGTGAACTTGGGAGGATGCTGCACCCTTCTGCTTGTTTTCTCTTGCCTGCGGAATCCCGCAGATTCGTAAAGCGCACTTTGCGGAAAAGTAAATTCCCCCCCAGAAACCTAGGGGCTTTAGCAATACTAAACATGTGACGTAACGTGTTCTTAACAGTGTTACTCTAGCCAAAGAAAGTGCCATTTGTGGATTGTGAATTCCTTTGCCCTTTGTAGAGATGCGTACCACGCAGCAGGGCCAGGTGTACTTCTATCATGTGGGAACTGGTGTAAGCACATGGCACGACCCTCGTGTGCCTCGTGACATTTCTGCCTTAGATCTGGATGCCCTGGGGCCTCTGCCTTCAGGATGGGAAATGCGCAGCACACCGAGCGGCAGGGTGTATTACGTGGACCACAACAACCGCACCACTCAGTTCACCGACCCCAGACTCTCGACCGGTGCCGCAAACTTACTCAAGTGAGCATTGTGTACGATATAATGAGCGCTCAGTGTTCCAAGAAATGGATAAATTTTCCCACTCTTTTAACAGAAAAATGCGGATATCGAGTACTCGCCCGCATGAGGCGGATATTGCTTTCCTGTCCTCCCAGACAATGCATTCGATAAAGTTTGTACAAAATTTTTTGTTTGTCATTCCAGTAAGTGATCACCCTCTTACATAAATAGTACTAGGTGACCCCGAGTCTGGATTAAGACAAACCCAACAATTAAACTTCACCAATGCGCAATTAAAAGAAACTGAAAGTCTTTTACATTCTTGAGGGTAGAGACACTCGCTCTAGCAACGTGTTGAGTGTAGCCCTATACTGAACAAAGTGTCAATTTAAGTACGTGTCCTCTTTTCTCTGCGTGGCGGCACTCCGTTATTTCTGATGGGAAATGAACGAGTATTGCTGCGTGCCAATTTTATTGACGCGTAGCTACGTTTCGGTTATGATGTTTGCAAAAGAGGACTGTTATGACTCGTCTATTTATTTTGATATATCCCCAAAGCTCCAGGGAACAATTATGACATCCTAGCAAAAAGAAAATGATCATCTCGAAATAAAGTTGTTGTTGCATGATGTAAAACCCCGAGACTAGGGAACACGAAGAGACAGACACAAACCAGCTCGCTTGCTTCCTAGCCATTTTTTCATTGTCAAGTTGTTGTTGTTGTTGCTGTGATCCTGACCGGTGATTTAGCGAAAATTCGTGTATAACAATTGGATTCCGCGTTCCGGTTAGTACGCTATTATAGTAAATGGACTCGACTGTAATTTGGAAAAAACTTGCATCAAATTGGTTTCACAAGAAAGAGTGAAAGTGGAGAAACCTATTTATAACTCGAAATTAACTTTAAATGCGTCGTTGGCACTTTTTGTTTCTCTGAAGATTTAATGTTTTCCCGCTCCGTGCAGGAGGCCTCTCCCACCAAACAATTCAGCACCTTCATCCCATAGCCCCTCGTCTCCCCCTTCCAGTGCACCCCCACCTGCACTCCCTCCATTGCCCCCACCTCCCCAACATGAACCAAGCAGTCCCCCACCCATATCCCCCATCAACGTGAGTGGGTTGCCACTGATACCCACGTCGATGACGACAGCCAATAACCAGAGGAACACGACACCTTCCACGACTGCGAGTAACGGTACAACGGGGGAAGAAGGGACCATCATTCTGGAACCTCGTGCACCATCGCCCGAGCCTTCACCCTTACCCAAGTATAAACGGGATCTGGTGCAGAAGCTGACTGCACTCAGACAGGAGCTGCAGACGGCGCAACCGCAGTCTGGTCACTGTCGGCTAGAAGTGTCGCGGGAGGACATTTTTGAAGTAGGTTATCGTTCTGTCAGTTACGTAACTGACTCGAGAAATTACGACGCAGGAGTCCTATAGACTGATCATGAAAATGAGGCCGAAGGATCTGAAGAAAAGGCTCATGGTGAAGTTCCGTGGTGAAGAGGGCCTCGACTATGGTGGAGTAGCGAGGTATACTAGTTTCTCTTTTTGTCGAGAGAGTCTTCTTCTTATCTCGCTTCACTGTTGTTTAGGGAGTGGCTGTACCTGCTGTCACACGAGATGCTGAACCCATACTACGGCCTCTTCCAGTACACTAGGGATGACATCTACACATTACAGATCAACCCAGATTCATCAGTCAATCCAGTATGTTCCACTTCCCATTCTAGGGTTTCTCTCTTCAATAATGTTTCTACCCTATTTACTCGCATATTAGACTCATTCGTGTATCGCGCATTAAACGCGTCCCAACTTTAGTAGCATGGCCAGATCGTCACGCTCGTGCCGATACCCATATTGCGCAGTCAACGAGAAGGAGAGCGATACACGACGCGTGCGACGGACATAGAAAAGTATTTCGTTTCATTCGCATTCATTGTGGCGCCACAGTTGCCATGGCAAAATTTCTCGTCTATAAGCTCCTCTGCGCTATTATTTGCCTTTCTTACACAATGCATCTCGAAGGCTTGTATCACGTGTCTGCTTCTATTGTCCAGTGCTGGCATTTTGTGTGGTCCACGTACCACATGGCTATAGAGCCAAACAGTTAAAATAGATCCACCACTAGCATGCACTGACACAGGAGGACAGTTATTGCGGTCAAATGAAGTGGCTGCGGAGGAGTGATGTCCGTGACGCCACTGTGTCATCTTGACTTTATTGCGTAAATGTGACCCTACATTTAATGGATTCGTTTAGATGTAAAAGAGCTTGCGTCGTGTGTGTGAGAAATACGACACTTTTGCTGCTCTTTCAGGAACACTTGTCGTACTTCCACTTTGTGGGACGTGTGATTGGTCTGGCTGTATTTCATGGCCACTACATCGATGGTGGATTCACGCTTCCTTTTTACAAAATGCTGCTCAACAAACCCATTACTCTGGACGACATCGAAGCTGTTGACCCTGACCTGCATCGTTCACTCACCTGGATGCTGTAAGTTGTTCACTTTCTGCCTTTCTGCCGAAAATCCACCAAAAAATGATACTCTCAATTCTAGTCACAAAAGAAGTCTCATAAACCTGTAGCCCAAAAAGCCCACTACAGCGTAATTTGAAGTGACTCTCGGGTCCATTAACATAATGTGTATTTCAGGGGGGAAATGCCCAGTAATCTGAAGATATTAACGTGTGTAGCGGCTTATTTAAACAGGAATACTCGGCCACACACAACTAATCTGCTCGTTGGCCCGGAATGGCCGGTGCGCTGCTTCTGTGTCAGGGACATGTTTACTCGTTAAGTGTTCAGTTTGCTCATTACCATTATATGACTTGTACTTACAAAAGCGATACTTGTGTCAGGCGAAAGAGGAACGAGAAACGAATGTGGAGAACGATGTTGCTCCCTCGTAGTCAGCAAAGCAAGGAAGTCTATCTATCTGTTTTAAAGGGATGAACGCTTTTCCCGTTAAGAACACAGAAAACAAAAAGGCACGGATGACAGACGATATATATTCTCAATATATTGGGTTGGAGATATTTGCATTTGAGTCAACAGGGGCTCAAACAGAAGCAAATACCGGTTTGGTTACGGTTCACATCTCGAGCTCCGCAATGAGTTCGGTTCCGGTTAGATGCTTTCTCCACTTTATCGATTCCGGTCACATTGCTGGCATGTGCATCTTCTAGTTTATTTGTTTGCATTTCTACATTCTATACTGTTTACAAATTGCAAATAGTTCCTTCTGCAACTCTGAAAATTGTGAATACATTCATTGGGACCTATAATACAGTGGGACCTCTAATGACTGATAATCTAGGCACAGAAAGTGGAAACTTTACATGGGGAAGGGGATATCAACCACGTTTTCCCTCTCCCAGGTGTGCCTATTTTGAGCAAGTTGATTGTTGTCTTTCCTGTGGATTCACCCGTGATCGCTGTATACTAGTTTAAATAATTCGTCAATTTTTGCTTTATGTGCAGCGATAATGATATCTCCGATGTGCTGGACAACACTTTCTGCGTTGAACATGATGCCTTTGGCCAGCTCCAAGTACATGAGCTGAAGCCTGGTGGAAAAGACATTTCGGTGACTGAAGACAACAAGAAGGAATACGTTAGGTAGCGCATTGCTCGAGCAAAAATTGTGGTGAACAGAGTTAGTTTTGCTCTCGCAGGTTGTTTGTGAACTTCCGATTTATGCAAGGTATCGAACAGCAGTTTCTGGCGCTGCAGAAAGGGTTCAGTGAACTGATCCATCCGCATTTACTGAAGGCCTTTGACGAAAAAGAACTGGAGGCAAGTATCTCTTGAAATATCGAGTATTCTTTCTCTTTGCCTGGGTGATATTGGTGGACTGGTGCAGAAACAGTAACCTCTCATAAGCAATATTGGCCTTAAATTTTTCAAATAATTCGATAATTGTACAATGAAGTCTACCACATGGTTAACCTAATAATGCCCCGTGGTGCCCCCGCAGTGTACGGCTGGGGAGACACGAAAAGGTGACCCCTGTGTTTGTCCCTCACAGTTGCTTGGGCTCCTATCCTTTTGAAATTTTTTTTCTGGGGCCTGAGACACACCTGAGCTTCTTATGAGTTGTTCTCCTTCATATATAAATTAAAATCCTAAAAAAGAATTATATGATGCTCGGAGTTAAACAAATCGCACGAAGCAGTTATCTGCCAGAATTAGAATGTTTGGCCCAGGTATGGACCCCATATCACAAGTACGTGCTGTTCGCAACATTTCTGCTCCCGCTTCCCGCTTTGACACATTATCGATACCTCTGTCAACGATAGTGTCCCAGTCGAAGAAACGTGCACTGTGAAGGTGCTAGCCTCGGATGTTAAGTTAATAATCATCGAAGATCATCACCGCGGAAGGGTGGCGTTCATCGCGCGAAAGCACGGCATATCGCAGTCGACAGCGCATGTACGAAGCGCAAGATGATCCGAGAGCGTACAAAAAAGTTGAGGACATTTGCGTAAGCGCGCTTCATGCTGTGGACGTTCTCGAGACTTTTATTGTGGAGCATGTGCTGCTGTCTCATGCCACCACAGCGCAGTTGAACGTGACGTTGTGCATATCTACAATGGCAACCAAAAGCAAACGAAGCAAACGAGCTATTTTCAATAACATATATAGTTATTTCCACCCTTTTTCGTAGCATCAGTCGTGAGTGTCGCTCGCAGGATAACGCACAGCGTGCTACTTCCATAGGATGACCTAGGTCAGAAATCGTGTAGCAATGTCACCGCGTAACAATTAAAGTAGCGATAACTGCGGATATCATTATACGCGGGCTTCACCGTGCTCGGCAACTATTTGCAGGAGCAATACTGAAACATATGGACTAGAGATGACCTTTATGGTACACCACCCTCAGCTGGAAATTAGAACTGCCATATATGTGCCCTTTGTGTGATACGAAGACATTTTCATCTCCTTTGCATTCCGATTCAGTTTTTTCTGCCCATAGCTTGGAGCGTTGTCTTTTCCTACGCGTGGACTTTCTATTTACGCTAGGGATTTGCCCGAGTGATATCAGTCTGATGTACGTGTGGAGCCTATAACAAAGAGAAAAGTATTCGCAATTCCTGAAATGTTTCTACCACCTGACTCGGATAAAAACCATCACACAGGCACCACGAGTCCTCGCAGCTGCTGGCGTCCCAAACGTGCGCCAAATTTTTCTCGCAATTAAATTAAATTTGGATATCGACGAACATGAAAAGGCTACCTTCAACGACCGAGGCATTGCTTGTATCCTACGTTAAGAGTACCAAGCGCAGGCTCTCGAGTCATTCTTTTCATATCTGACTCTTGGTATTGCAGCTTGTGATAGGAGGCTTAGGCAAGATTGACTTAGAGGACTGGAAAAACCACACGCGTCTGAAGCACTGTACAGCAGATACAAATGTGGTCCAGTGGTTCTGGCGCGCTGTCGATTCGTACGGAGAAGAGAGACGTGCCCGTCTCTTGCAGTTTGTCACAGGGAGCTCTCGGGTACCCCTTCAAGGGTTCAAGGCATTGCAAGGTAACTCTATTTGCTTCGTGTCAGGGTACAGAGAGTTCATTATTCGCGCAGTGTTCACGCAAGTTTTATACATGCAGGTTCTACAGGTGCGGCAGGTCCGAGGCTATTCACGATTCATCTTGTAGATGCAAATACGGACAATCTGCCAAAAGCTCACACGTGGTAAGCGTAAAATATGATATTGCATCATCCTGCGTTGAAAGATTAAATTTTCCGCGGAGCAGCATTCACAAATCTAAGTCTAAGTCTCGAAGTCTAGCGGGAATGCACACGTGGACGGTGAGGTGCATTTTTTAACAAAATATTGCGTACAGTGGGGTACAGTATTGTGGGGTGGGAACCGTACGTGAGAAAGTCTGATGTCACCTCGCCATCCCTCCTAGGAGTGGATGCTGGTGCCGCTGTGTGGCTGTCCCGCAAAGAAAATTAGCCCCAGATCGTACAGTTTCTTGCGGGGCATTACTGCCATTAAATTTTATTTTCTGTCATCGGGCAGTTTCAGTATCAGTGTTTCGTATCTGTGCAAGAAATATCCGTTGCGTCGCGGATCAATTGAAAAGCTCGGGTAATTCCATAGTAAACCGATGATTCAGCGAAAAATGGACGATTTTGAGGAAAATGGCTTATTCTGCGACGTGTGGCAAATTCCGCGAAATTGCGTGGAATTGCCAAAAGCTACTGGTCCTAATAATCTCTGTACAATTCACCTCATTTTGTCATCATTGCTAATGTTTCATGTTCTCTGGTTTTCTGTCTCTTGTAACTCAAACAAATTGTCTCCCCAGTTTCAACCGTATCGACCTGCCACCGTACGAAAATTACGAGAAACTAGTAGACAAGTTAACCCAAGCCATCGAAGAAACGTGCGGCTTTGCCGTGGAGTGATTGAACCGTGTGCTTCAGAACTATGAGTGACCATCAAAACTATAGTAGTCTCCTTCACAGACCTTGTGTGCATCCCATACTCCATTCCTGCCATGAGTCCAGCCTTTCACCTGTGCTGCACAAAGTTTATATTTATTGTTGGTGATTGTTGCGCTGAAGGTGTGAGTTTTGTGTGAGGATGTGAAAATCAATGTCCTTCTCACAATGGCATCAGGAGCTGGGTCTCGGGTTGTCTCACATGATAGGCTTTTGTTGTTTCCACCCTGGGACGACCAGAAAGTAAGTTTCCCGAGATTGTGAAATGGCAGGAAAATTGAAAACTGTCAAGTAGAATGTATGGAGGCCTACGATGCAAGTAAATGTAAAACTGCGTTACTGCGAGCTACTTTATTTTTAGCAGCCTTTCTCAGTGCAGTGCAATCCTGTGAATTCCAACTCGAAGGGAACTTTGAACTAAGTTGAGCTGCTCTGAATGAATGGCTCGATGCACTCACAGCACATACTAGGTGCATGGGAGACGTGGCGTGACTCGCATTGCCGGAAATATAAGAGACTCATTTGTTCTAAAATACTTACGCAAGGATCAAAACATCTCAGTGTAGGAAATAATCTGTTATACGTGGTTGCGTTGGTTTCTTCAGCCTAGCTCAATCACAAACCCCGCGAAGACGAATATCGCCAACCCATTATATCAGCACCTTTCTTGTTGGTTATGTAGTCACCAGGACAGGTCTTGATCCCCTCAAAACAGTGAGGCTTACTTGCTTTGCCGACCACGAGCAAGCGGCATTGTCCGTTAAGATGATTCATTCCTCGTTTCTCTTTCCTCTGGTATCACTTTTATGAGTAATGGTCGCTTTATGACAATAAGTAAACTGAACACTTAAAGGGGCACTAAAAGATAAGTATGTGCGCGCTTCTTCTCATTGGATGCCGCCAATCTTTGCCTCCTGGGGATCCCATTGGTTGCCACCAAAGATGGCTCTGTTGTCATTGCGGTTTTCTTCTAAACGGTAGCGCTGTGTGAGCTAATTTTGCTCGCATTATGCTAATTGAAAGACTGACTTTCATTTGAGGGCAAGTTGTTTTTGCATTTTAGTACCCCTTTAAAGGGATTGGAACACTTCCGTAGATGCGGTTCATTAAATCTTGGCCACATTGTGCAGCATGCCAGAATACTAAGGGAAAAAGAATTCTTCTTCTACGTGTCGTACTTAGGGAGATACAAGCCCTCAAACACATTCCCGAGCACAGCGCAGACACGACAGAGCTCCGAGTTGCATCTATTCCCATTGGCAGCCGTTAGTAGGTGACCTCTCGTGCACTGCTTCACAGTCTGTCACATTTGGGCCGATGTGTAATCAGGAGTCAAGCGTAGCTTTGCAATCTCGTTCGAATAAACCATTACACACATTCATATGTTTGAATTACGAGGCATTTTCCCCCAATTGAAATACACCTAACGTTGATGGGACCAGAGCACCAATTTGAATTAAGAGGTTTTGGATTAATGAGGTCTCTGTACACAATCATTAAAGGTAAAAAGGTGGTTTGAGGCGAGCCATGAGCAACAGAACTAGATTGTCACTTGCTTTCCTAATCACATATATAGTTTGCTTTCCTCTGTAGTAACTAAGAGCTAAAAATAAGTAAAAGTACTAATAGCTTTCTTTCTAAAATGTGATTCTTTCCTCTAGTCACTACTGCTAGGCTTACTTATCATGTGACAACTTGATTCAACCCCAGTGCCATTGTGTATTTTGTGTGTCATCCAGTTTGCTGTCGATGGACGTGTCCTCTATATTGACTCGAATGTTATTTCTTCTGTGGACTCAGCAGATTCAAAGCAACCGTAGTTGGAGGAAAGTACATTTTAAGATCTACTAATTGGTATTACAGTCACCACCATCATTTGTCTGTGCCTGCCGTAGAAGAAAGTAACGTTCCCCTTTGTTACGTTTTAAACTGTATCGTCGCCATGTCTGCTTTTATACCTTGCATTAACGGGGGAACTAGTCTTTGTGTCATGTTACAAAACAAATGGAAGTGCCAAGCAATTTGCATTACAGTCACAAGAAAACTTTTTGTAAACAAGTTAGGCCATAAATGCAACCACAGAGTGGATTCTGTGGTGTAATAAGTAGGGTTTCAAAAGTCATTTTCAAGTCTTCCGCAGATATACCTGTCACTGCACGGAAACTCTAAGGATGTATGCGTTAATATGACCCTGATGGAAGCACAAAAATTAGATTTCACCCTGGCTTGTACAGCAAAAAGTAAATGGCTATGTCAGTTCTTAAACAAACACAATTTCGCTGCACAACATGCATGGTTGGCTGGGATGTACTCTCTGATGCACGTTGCAGCCATGTTGAAATTTACGAGTTTTTTCGACCCATAGAAATGTACTCGCTGCTATTAAGTAAAAATATCTGACTGAGGTCAAACTAACCAGAGTCTACTGTAAGATATAAATGTGATATCTGTGCTTCTATTGCATTCAGAAAGGGCAACAATGGGCACTCCAGATTGGTATAGCCTAGTTTAATTGCTCAAGTTTGACTCCTCACATAACTTGCAACATTTTCTCGCATTTCCTTTCCAGAAAGGACGTACCTATTTATTGTATAGGGATTTCTACACCCTAGTAGGCATAACTGATCTTGACTACTAACAATACACGTGGAACATGTTCACTTTGAGTAGGGCAATTTTTTTTTGCAAATGTACATAGTTATACATAGAAAGAGACAGAGCCTTGAGGCGGTTGCAGCATTTAGCTGACGAAGGGTAAATCGTCGATGTACATAATAACGAAGAGGTAGTTGTACATAGCACCAGATGAGTTGGGGCTGCGGAAACAAAATTTGCTAGTTCTTTCGCAAATTTCTTAGCCTCTGAAACTGTTCTCTCTCTTTGTTTTTGAGAGATTGTTTAGTGCCTTGTATTTGTAATGATAGACAACTCACCCACATTCTGGTAGGCGTGATATCACTGTGACGCACGAAAGGCTGTGTTCGTTGCACTGTATTGAGTCAACCGTAATGCTGTTCCTTTGTTGTTTGCTCGTATATTTAGTGTATAAATTAAGCTAGTCTGCCTTTTTTTTACCGCAGCTCATATCCATCAGCACGCAGGTATTTTTCTCAGTAAAACGATTGCACTCAAGTGCACCAGATATGCCTTGCCCATATGTTGTTGGCTCTGAACATTTTGTTTACAAAACTGCTCAACAGCTGTGTGTGAGGCAGTGGGCACTAATACGTCTGAATGTGGGAACAGTGCACAAAATTTCACTAACAAAGCATTGAGCTTGCCTCTGTTTTGTTTGGCTTCATTTTGTTAAAGGAATTTTGAGTCTTCCATGTACGCTTTAATCACATCTCCCAGATCTCAGAAGGTTTTTCTGTCATGTCACACCTATTAGACTATAACTTCTGTCTATACTATGCAAGGCGATCGTCCATTGGGCGCCGTTCATATGTTCTTGAATGGAGTTTGACACATTCCATAGATAAGTGTATTTCTGCTTATCAGGTCCTTTCCATAGATAGGTAGACTTTCTTTTGTATGAGACTCTCTAGGAATTATAGCTAGAAGAAAAATGTGTAGAGGATTGTGTATCATATGCGTCATTACAGACCCTAAATTCTTTGTCACCAGTATACCTCCAGATTTGACTACATTTGCCTGTATTGCCTGTGACGGAACACTTGCGTTTGTACAGCTAACATCTCGTGATACCATTCTTGTTTCCTGATGTATGAGAAAGGTGTGTTGCTTTTGGAATGACTGACGGGGAGTTTTGAAACCCCCATTGTATTTTTTATGACGTTGCTGCATCGAATAAAGTGCAAAAATGAAGCATATTGTCATCAGTTCCAAAGCAAGAGAAACACAAAGAAACATCTGTTATAGGAACAAGCTTTATGTCATGGATCAGGATCTTGTTGCTGTCATTTACAATGTGACTATGTATTCGATGCTTTTGCAACAATTGGTTAAAATGACATCTTGAGCATTAAAATGACATTGTAATTACATTTTGGAGGTTGTCAGCAGAGGTTTGCAGTGCATATTTGGACACACTTATTGAAGGACTGTACTTTAAGCAGTTAAGGCGGACTTTTGACTAATAAAAAATAGCGGTAGCTCGAAGACTTATCTGCAGTTGTATTCAGTTTAAGAACAGCATTCCAGATAAGTCTTCTTGCGTAAGTACAAACATCAAGGTGAAACAAAACTTTACATGCTTAGTCACTTGACCGAATCATGTTTATTGTAACTGTATGGGAGGTGGTGTTCATTAACAACAGTACGTTCCCGGACGTTCCCAATAAAACTGACTGGCTTAAGCCACGGCGCCCAGTATTAGTGGCGCGTCGTCGTCGTCGCCGTCCACGGGCCGCCACAATGTCTTAAAGGAGCATGGAAGTGACAATCCTGCTTCATTTGTGCAGCTGTCCACAAGGAGTCATCATGCAAAATATTTCCGATCTGCGGCGTATTGTCACTGCACAATCAAATTTACAAAAGACAGTGGGAGCCCCGCGTGACGTAGAAGCTGCTCGGTTCCTTTTTTCTTTGTCTTTTCATCTCGGCTGACGCGCCGTTTACACATGTTCCAGCTGTGCCGTTGGACGTCACTGGTCACGTGCCGTAGCCCGTGATACGTCATGCCGTCTTCGGCTTCGCTTCGGCGCTCTTCGGATGTGGAGAGGGTTCTTTAAAGGTGTGCGGAACAGAGCCTTGCGCGTGCTGTCTGGGTTACCTGCGCTCATCGTTCTTTCGCAACAGCTCATTTTATTTGTTGTAGAAGACCTTGCAGCGAAAAACAAAATATTTTTGGGGTCACTTCCATGCTCCTTTAAAATACTTCAAGAAGTGCCTCTATGACACACAAGAGCAAGGTCATGACTCTTGGGCAGCCACCGGGGAGCTGGAGCTCAAGATCGAAATTAGGATCAGACGTACATCAGCTTTCCAAAGTGAAAGTTGTATGACGAGAAAGATGGCAAGGAAGACAGTCTCGGGGAACAAGTGCATCCCAGGAGGCCTTAGAAACTCACCTGTAGAAGGGCCAGCCACAGGAAATGGAAGAGCCTGAAGGCGTTGGACTCCCAGGAGCCACTGCCGGGCTGCCATGGGAGGGCTGAATCTGACGTACATCTATGCAAGGTGACAGTTGCATGACGTGAAAGACGATGGGGGAGATAGCATCTGAAGGAAGCCATGAGGAAGAAGCGCGCGCCCCAGGAGGCCCTGGAAAATCACCTGTAGAAGGGCCAGCCATAGGAAATGAAGGAACCTGAAGGCGTTGAACTGCCAGGGGCCACTGCCGGGCTGCCATGGGAGGGCTGAATCTGACGTACATCTATGCAAGGTGACAGTTGCATGACGTGAAAGACGATGGGGGAGATAGCATCTGAAGGAAGCCATGAGGAAGAAGCGCGCGCCCCAGGAGGCCCTGGAAAATCACCTGTAGAAGGGCCAGCCATAGGAAATGAAGGAACCTGAAGGCGTTGGACTGCCAGGGGCCACTGCCGGGCTGCCATGGGAGGGCTGAATCTGACGTACATCTATGCAAGGTGACAGTTGCATGACGTGAAAGACGATGGGGGAGATAGCATCTGAAGGAAGCCATGAGGAAGAAGCGCGCGCCCCAGGAGGCCCTGGAAAATCACCTGTAGAAGGGCCAGCCATAGGAAATGAAGGAACCTGAAGGCGTTGGACTGCCAGGGGCCACTGCCGGGCTGCCATGGGAGGGCTGAATCTGACGTACATCTATGCAAGGTGACAGTTGCATGACGTGAAAGACGATGGGGGAGATAGCATCTGAAGGAAGCCATGAGGAAGAAGCGCGCGCCCCAGGAGGCCCTGGAAAATCACCTGTAGAAGGGCCAGCCATAGGAAATGAAGGAACCTGAAGGCGTTGGACTGCCAGGGGCCACTGCCGGGCTGCCATGGGAGGGCTGAATCTGACGTACATCTATGCAAGGTGACAGTTGCATGACGTGAAAGACGATGGGGGAGATAGCATCTGAAGGAAGCCATGAGGAAGAAGCGCGCGCCCCAGGAGGCCCTGGAAAATCACCTGTAGAAGGGCCAGCCATAGGAAATGAAGGAACCTGAAGGCGTTGGACTGCCAGGGGCCACTGCCGGGCTGCCATGGGAGGGCTGAATCTGACGTACATCTATGCAAGGTGACAGTTGCATGACGTGAAAGACGATGGGGGAGATAGCATCTGAAGGAAGCCATGAGGAAGAAGCGCGCGCCCCAGGAGGCCCTGGAAAATCACCTGTAGAAGGGCCAGCCATAGGAAATGAAGGAACCTGAAGGCGTTGGACTGCCAGGGGCCACTGCCGGGCTGCCATGGGAGGGCTGAATCTGACGTACATCTATGCAAGGTGACAGTTGCATGACGTGAAAGACGATGGGGGAGATAGCATCTGAAGGAAGCCATGAGGAAGAAGCGCGCGCCCCAGGAGGCCCTGGAAAATCACCTGTAGAAGGGCCAGCCATAGGAAATGAAGGAACCTGAAGGCGTTGGACTGCCAGGGGCCACTGCCGGGCTGCCATGGGAGGGCTGAATCTGACGTACATCTATGCAAGGTGACAGTTGCATGACGTGAAAGACGATGGGGGAGATAGCATCTGAAGGAAGCCATGAGGAAGAAGCGCGCGCCCCAGGAGGCCCTGGAAAATCACCTGTAGAAGGGCCAGCCATAGGAAATGAAGGAACCTGAAGGCGTTGGACTGCCAGGGGCCACTGCCGGGCTGCCATGGGAGGGCTGAATCTGACGTACATCTATGCAAGGTGACAGTTGCATGACGTGAAAGACGATGGGGGAGATAGCATCTGAAGGAAGCCATGAGGAAGAAGCGCGCGCCCCAGGAGGCCCTGGAAAATCACCTGTAGAAGGGCCAGCCATAGGAAATGAAGGAACCTGAAGGCGTTGGACTGCCAGGGGCCACTGCCGGGCTGCCATGGGAGGGCTGAATCTGACGTACATCTATGCAAGGTGACAGTTGCATGACGTGAAAGACGATGGGGGAGATAGCATCTGAAGGAAGCCATGAGGAAGAAGCGCGCGCCCCAGGAGGCCCTGGAAAATCACCTGTAGAAGGGCCAGCCATAGGAAATGAAGGAACCTGAAGGCGTTGGACTGCCAGGGGCCACTGCCGGGCTGCCATGGGAGGGCTGAATCTGACGTACATCTATGCAAGGTGACAGTTGCATGACGTGAAAGACGATGGGGGAGATAGCATCTGAAGGAAGCCATGAGGAAGAAGCGCGCGCCCAGGAGGCCCTGGAAAATCACCTGTAGAAGGGCCAGCCATAGGAAATGAAGGAACCTGAAGGCGTTGGACTGCCAGGGGCCACTGCCGGGCTGCCATGGGAGGGCTGAATCTGACGTACATCTATGCAAGGTGACAGTTGCATGACGTGAAAGACGATGGGGGAGATAGCATCTGAAGGAAGCCATGAGGAAGAAGCGCGCGCCCCAGGAGGCCCTGGAAAATCACCTGTAGAAGGGCCAGCCATAGGAAATGAAGGAACCTGAAGGCGTTGGACTGCCAGGGGCCACTGCCGGGCTGCCATGGGAGGGCTGAATCTGACGTACATCTATGCAAGGTGACAGTTGCATGACGTGAAAGACGATGGGGGAGATAGCATCTGAAGGAAGCCATGAGGAAGAAGCGCGCGCCCCAGGAGGCCCTGGAAAATCACCTGTAGAAGGGCCAGCCATAGGAAATGAAGGAACCTGAAGGCGTTGGACTGCCAGGGGCCACTGCCGGGCTGCCATGGGAGGGCCTGAATCTGACGTACATCTATGCAAGGTGACAGTTGCATGACGTGAAAGACGATGGGGGAGATAGCATCTGAAGGAAGCCATGAGGAAGAAGCGCGCGCCCCAGGAGGCCCTGGAAAATCACCTGTAGAAGGGCCAGCCATAGGAAATGAAGGAACCTGAAGGCGTTGGACTGCCAGGGGCCACTGCCGGGCTGCCATGGGAGGGCTGAATCTGACGTACATCTATGCAAGGTGACAGTTGCATGACGTGAAAGACGATGGGGGAGATAGCATCTGAAGGAAGCCATGAGGAAGAAGCGCGCGCCCCAGGAGGCCCTGGAAAATCACCTGTAGAAGGGCCAGCCATAGGAAATGAAGGAACCTGAAGGCGTTGGACTGCCAGGGGCCACTGCCGGGCTGCCATGGGAGGGCTGAATCTGACGTACATCTATGCAAGGTGACAGTTGCATGACGTGAAAGACGATGGGGGAGATAGCATCTGAAGGAAGCCATGAGGAAGAAGCGCGCGCCCCAGGAGGCCCTGGAAAATCACCTGTAGAAGGGCCAGCCATAGGAAATGAAGGAACCTGAAGGCGTTGGACTGCCAGGGGCCACTGCCGGGCTGCCATGGGAGGGCTGAATCTGACGTACATCTATGCAAGGTGACAGTTGCATGACGTGAAAGACGATGGGGGAGATAGCATCTGAAGGAAGCCATGAGGAAGAAGCGCGCGCCCCAGGAGGCGCTGGAAAATCACCTGTAGAAGGGCCAGCCATAGGAAATGAAGGAACCTGAAGGCGTTGGACTGCCAGGAGCCACTGCCGGGCTGCCATGGGAGGGCTGAATCTGACGTACATCTATGCAAGGTGACAGTTGCATGACGTGAAAGACGATGGGGGAGATAGCATCTGAAGGAAGCCATGAGGAAGAAGCGCGCGCCCCAGGAGGCCCTGGAAAATCACCTGTAGAAGGGCCAGCCATAGGAAATGAAGGAACCTGAAGGCGTTGGACTGCCAGGGGCCACTGCCGGGCTGCCATGGGAGGGCTGAATCTGACGTACATCTATGCAAGGTGACAGTTGCATGACGTGAAAGACGATGGGGGAGATAGCATCTGAAGGAAGCCATGAGGAAGAAGCGCGCGCCCCAGGAGGCGCTGGAAAATCACCTGTAGAAGGCCAGCCATAGGAAATGAAGGAACCTGAAGGCGTTGGACTGCCAGGAGCCACTGCCGGGCTGCCATGGGAGGGCTGAATCTGACGTACATCTATGCAAGGTGACAGTTGCATGACGTGAAAGACGATGGGGGAGATAGCATCTGAAGGAAGCCATGAGGAAGAAGCGCGCGCCCCAGGAGCGCTGGAAAATCACCTGTAGAAGGGCCAGCCATAGGAAATGAAGGAACCTGAAGGCGTTGGACTCCAGGAGCCACTGCGGGCTGCCATGGGAGGGCTGAATCTGACGTACATCTATGCAAGGTGACAGTTGCATGACGTGAAAGACGATGGGGGAGATAGCATCTGAAGGAAGCCATGAGGAAGAAGCGCGCGCCCCAGGAGGCGCTGGAAAATCACCTGTAGAAGGGCCAGCCATAGGAAATGAAGGAACCTGAAGGCGTTGGACTCCCAGGAGCCACTGCCGGGCTGCCATGGGAGGGCTGAATCTGACGTACATCTATGCAAGGTGACAGTTGCATGACGTGAAAGACGATGGGGGAGATAGCATCTGAAGGAAGCCATGAGGAAGAAGCGCGCGCCCCAGGAGGCCCTGGAAAATCACCTGTAGAAGGGCCAGCCATAGGAAATGAAGGAACCTGAAGGCGTTGGACTGCCAGGGCCACTGCCGGGCTGCCATGGGAGGGCTGAATCTGACGTACATCTATGCAAGGTGACAGTTGCATGACGTGAAAGACGATGGGGGAGATAGCATCTGAAGGAAGCCATGAGGAAGAAGCGCGCGCCCCAGGAGGCGCTGGAAAATCACCTGTAGAAGGGCCAGCCATAGGAAATGAAGGAACCTGAAGGCGTTGGACTCCCAGGAGCCACTGCCGGGCTGCCAATGGGAGGGCTGAATCTGACGTACATCTATGCAAGGTGACAGTTGCATGACGTGAAAGACGATCGGGGGAGATAGCATCTGAAGGAAGCCATGAGGAAGAAGCGCGCGCCCCAGGAGGCCCTGGAAAATCACCTGTAGAAGGGCCAGCCATAGGAAATGAAGGAACCTGAAGGCGTTTGGACTGCCAGGGGCCACTGCCGGGCTGCCATGGGAGGGCTGAATCTGACGTACATCTATGCAAGGTGACAGTTGCATGACGTGAAAGACGATGGGGGAGATAGCATCTGAAGGAAGCCATGAGGAAGAAGCGCGCGCCCAGGAGGCCCTGGAAAATCACCTGTAGAAGGGCCAGCCATAGGAAATGAAGGAACCTGAAGGCGTTGGACTGCCAGGGGCCACTGCCGGGCTGCCATGGGAGGGCTGAATCTGACGTACATCTATGCAAGGTGACAGTTGCATGACGTGAAAGACGATGGGGGAGATAGCATCTGAAGGAAGCCATGAGGAAGAAGCGCGCGCCCCAGGAGGCGCCTGGAAAATCACCTGTAGAAGGGCCAGCCATAGGAAATGAAGGAACCTGAAGGCGTTGGACTGCCAGGGGCCACTGCCGGGCTGCCATGGGAGGGCTGAATCTGACGTACATCTATGCAAGGTGACAGTTGCATGACGTGAAAGACGATGGGGGAGATAGCATCTGAAGGAAGCCATGAGGAAGAAGCGCGCGCCCCAGGAGGCCTGGAAAATCACCTGTAGAAGGGCCAGCCATAGGAAATGAAGGAACCTGAAGGCGTTGGACTGCCAGGGGCCACTGCCGGGCTGCCATGGGAGGGCTGAATCTGACGTACATCTATGCAAGGTGACAGTTGCATGACGTGAAAGACGATGGGGGAGATAGCATCTGAAGGAAGCCATGAGGAAGAAGCGCGCGCCCCAGGAGGCGCTGGAAAATCACCTGTAGAAGGGCCAGCCATAGGAAATGAAGGAACCTGAAGGCGTTGGACTGCCAGGGGCCACTGCCGGGCTGCCATGGGAGGGCTGAATCTGACGTACATCTATGCAAGGTGACAGTTGCATGACGTGAAAGACGATGGGGGAGATAGCATCTGAAGGAAGCCATGAGGAAGAAGCGCGCGCCCCAGGAGGCGCTGGAAAATCACCTGTAGAAGGGCCAGCCATAGGAAATGAAGGAACCTGAAGGCGTTGGACTCCCAGGGGCCACTGCCGGGCTGCCATGGGAGGGCTGAATCTGACGTACATCTATGCAAGGTGACAGTTGCATGACGTGAAAGACGATGGGGGAGATAGCATCTGAAGGAAGCCATGAGGAAGAAGCGCGCGCCCCAGGAGGCCCTGGAAAATCACCTGTAGAAGGGCCAGCCATAGGAAATGAAGGAACCTGAAGGCGTTGGACTGCCAGGGGCCACTGCCGGGCTGCCATGGGAGGGCTGAATCTGACGTACATCTATGCAAGGTGACAGTTGCATGACGTGAAAGACGATGGGGGAGATAGCATCTGAAGGAAGCCATGAGGAAGAAGCGCGCGCCCCAGGAGGCCCTGAAAATCACCTGTAGAAGGGCCAGCCATAGGAAATGAAGGAACCTGAAGGCGTTGGACTGCCAGGAGCCACTGCCGGGCTGCCATGGGAGGGCTGAATCTGACGTACATCTATGCAAGGTGACAGTTGCATGACGTGAAAGACGATGGGGGAGATAGCATCTGAAGGAAGCCATGAGGAAGAAGCGCGCGCCCCAGGAGGCGCTGGAAAATCACCTGTAGAAGGGCCAGCCATAGGAAATGAAGGAACCTGAAGGCGTTGGACTCCCAGGAGCCACTGCCGGGCTGCCATGGGAGGGCTGAATCTGACGTACATCTATGCAAGGTGACAGTTGCATGACGTGAAAGACGATGGGGGAGATAGCATCTGAAGGAAGCCATGAGGAAGAAGCGCGCGCCCCAGGAGGCGCTGGAAAATCACCTGTAGAAGGGCCAGCCATAGGAAATGAAGGAACCTGAAGGCGTTGGACTCCAGGAGCCACTGCCGGGCTGCCATGGGAGGGCTGAATCTGACGTACATCTATGCAAGGTGACAGTTGCATGACGTGAAAGACGATGGGGGAGATAGCATCTGAAGGAAGCCATGAGGAAGAGAGCGCGCCCCAGGAGGCCCTGGAAAATCACCTGTAGAAGGGCCAGCCATAGGAAATGAAGGAACCTGAAGGCGTTGGACTGCCAGGGGCCACTGCCGGGCTGCCATGGGAGGGCTGAATCTGACGTACATCTATGCAAGGTGACAGTTGCATGACGTGAAAGACGATGGGGGAGATAGCATCTGAAGGAAGCCATGAGGAAGAAGCGCGCGCCCCAGGAGGCGCTGGAAAATCACCTGTAGAAGGGCCAGCCATAGGAAATGAAGGAACCTGAAGGCGTTGGACTCCCAGGGCCACTGCCGGGCTGCCATGGGAGGGCTGAATCTGACGTACATCTATGCAAGGTGACAGTTGCATGACGTGAAAGACGATGGGGGAGATAGCATCTGAAGGAAGCCATGAGGGAAGAAGCGCGCGCCCCAGGAGGCGCTGGAAAATCACCTGTAGAAGGCCAGCCATAGGAAATGAAGGAACCTGAAGGCGTTGGACTCCCAGGAGCCACTGCCGGCTGCCATGGGAGGGCTGAATCTGACGTACATCTATGCAAGGTGACAGTTGCATGGCGTGAAAAGACGATGGGGGAGATAGCATCTGAAGGAAGCCATGAGGAAGAAGCGCGCGTCCCGGAGGCCCTGGAAAATCACCTGTAGAAGGGCCAGCCATAGGAAATGAAGGAACCTGAATGCTTTGGACTCCCAGGGGCCACTGCCGGGCTGCCATGAGAGGGCTGAATCTGACGTACATCTGCAAGGTGATAGTTGCATGACGAGAAAGACGACGGAGGAGATAGCATTTGAAGGAAGCCGTGAGGAAGAAGCGCGCGTCCAAGGAGGCCCCGGAAAATCACCTGTACAAGGGGCCAGCCATAGGAAATGAAGGAACCTGAAAGCCTTGGACTCCCAGGGGCCACTGCCGGGCTGCCATGGGAGGGCTGAATCAGACGTACATCTGCAAGGTGACAGTTGCACGACGTGAAAGACGACGGGGGGAGAGAGAATTAGTCCCAGGAGGCCTTAGAAACTCACCTGTGGCAGCGCCAGCCATAGGAAATGGAGGAGCCAACAAGAAACCTTAAGGTGTTGGACTCCCATGAACCAGGGTAGTTTACAGGGCTGCCACGGGAGGGCTGGATCAGACACACAGCTAAGGAAGGTGGAAGTTGACAGAATGGCGTAAATGCAGGCTAGCTGGTGGATAAATTCCATGATAGGCGAGCCTGAGCGATGGGCAAGAACACGTAAACAAACACGAAGACTCAAGAGCCTTCGTGTTTGTGTTTGTTTACGTGTTCTTGCCCATCGCTCAGGCTTGCCTATCAAGGTGGAAGTTCTGTTGCGGAAATCTCATTATTCGTACCACGGGCTTGTGGACACTGAACTTTTCGACTTGGACCTGAATGACTAGTGCTT
Source organism: Ornithodoros turicata (assembly GCF_037126465.1). Lineage (NCBI taxonomy): Eukaryota > Metazoa > Arthropoda > Arachnida > Ixodida > Argasidae > Ornithodoros > Ornithodoros turicata. The sequence continues at coordinate 82,999,065 of NC_088204.1, forward strand.
GTTAAAAAACGGTTCCATTACGTTGGTCTACGTCTCTGGTTCGCTACAATTGGTGGCAGCGACAGTCTGTTTCTGTTACAGTCTCCCACTCCACCCGATGCCCCATCTACCTTTGTTCTTTCTGCCCCATACGATGACACCACTGATTTTCTAGATTGGATTCGCCACTTCGAAGCCTGCGGCACTGCGAACTCTTGGACAGGGGACCAACGCACGGCGTATCATCCAACGTGTCTTGGCGGCAGAGCATTTCGTGCCTTCACCCACCTCCCCTCAGATGACACACACACACATATACTCGATCCGACTCGCAAGGCATCACTCGCTGCCGAGTGCACATCAACTGCTACTTCCTCAGGATGTTCTGGGGATACACCTCGAAGGACGAGGACACTGTGAGGACATCCTGAGGACCGTGTGTGTTCTTTGGGTTGTGATTTGGCGTCATTCAGGTTCCGCGCCCGGACGCACCAACCTGGTGTTCCTTATGACCAATGTGACTACGACCTCCTCGATTTTGGGGGGGAAGGCTTACACTGATGTCTCCGAGGAAGTCGGCGACGCCGTGGTTCTTGACCTGCTTGTTAACTTTCCGCCCAGATACGAGAAGAAGTCTCCTTGGCGCCGGCTCTTGAAACTGCATTGCAGCTCGCGCTATGAGTTTCTTCCTTGTGCTTCGTTCTGGATGCGATTTTTCTGCCTCACAACCATTTTCAGTGTGGATGACAACGCCGCCACAGTCGAAGCCCTCGCCGACGAGTTTGACGATCTCGTGTCAGCCCAGTCCGGATGCTTCAAGTGTGGATACTCGGGTCACTTTGCTCACGACTGCCGTTACCGAACTCATCGCTGCCCTTTGCGCAAATATACCCGCGAGTGCCCTCGGATAGCATTAGCGTAGAAAGTTGGGCTAGCTGGTTTGTACAGCGCATTGCGACGAAATGAGCGAAATAGCACACTACAGCACATGACGATTTTGAATTGAGTTTTAACACAGGAAAAGGTACAAAGTGGGTCAAAACACAGGGGAACTCAAAGGGAAGTAACCGAAACTCAGGAATGTCAGTTCTTCTTTTGAAAGAGCAACGGAGGCCTCAAGCGGCGCCTTTTTCACAGATACGGATAGAGCTTCATTATCTCCCGTTCACGTATGAGCTCTGTGATATGCAGCAATTGATGTGTCCAGGAACTGCAATCCGTTGTATGTCTCTTGATGTGCAATAGAGAGACGCTCCCAAGGGACCTCGCGTGTTCACGGAGCCTCTGAGTTTACGCACCAGCTCGTTTTCCCACGTACACAGCACCACAAGACAGGGATCTCACAGGCGACTTTTTTCTGCGTTCAAACTCAGTTGTTAGTTTGGAGCTCGTCCTGTGCTGTGTTATTTCGCTCATTTCGTCGAATGCACCTCGGAAAATGCAGCCACACGAGAGAATACGGGCCTCCAGCATATCCTCACCCAAGTACCACGCACTCCCTAACTTGCAAGGACATATATCCCCGTAACAATGCTCGTAGATACTGACTCGGCGGTTACAACAGATTGGAATTGTGACTTGGACTCAGCTCTCTGGTGAGAAACGTAGAGCTACGTCTCCGAACTTATATGCTTTGAAAGCGGTTCGGTGCACCACAGAGATCACCGTCGCCGGGAGTAGAGCCACTCACTCCATACTCATCGTACGTCATCACTGGGAAATTTGTCGCCCCGCATTCTTGCTCCCGAATTGGCTTTTTGGCGCCCCTCTCGATGGGCTCAGTCAACACCACCGTTTCAGAGGAAAACGATTCGCAGAAAGTGGCTCGAAAGGCGGGACACATCCTCATGACCTTCTATCGACCGTACAATAGACCGCGGCACGTCACATCAAGATGTCATGAGATTGGGAAAGAGTGGATCGCTGGCAAAACAAGCGCACATTGCTGTTGTCATCGTGTAACTTGGTGGTTTTCGCGTTTTGTGAGGTGAGGTCAGATGAGTATCTGCCTCGCACGTCAAGTTTTCCTTCGTATCTCCTTCGCGCAATGGCATCCATTACCGGAAACAACCATCAAAACAACTCATGTGATCGGCAGCTGTGAACGCACTTGACGTTCTTTTGCCAACGACGGGCCCGCGAGAGCTGGCGTTGTGACGTAGACTGTTTGGAAACAGCCTATTACCTTGGCACAATCCTGCATATCCGCGCTATGGGCTCTTAGATTACGTATTTTTCTAACAGATACAGATCTACTGGGCCAACCGTGAGATGTTGCCCTGCTGCCCTGGCGTGCGTGTCACGCTAAATCGACAAATCATATTAGCCCAGATGGGTAAACGGATAAACATCCGATAACGTCATCATTCATAATTTAATTCTTGTTCTGTAGTGAATGCTACACACTCTAGCACGAGGCACACAAGACAAACACGATGATAGGATGATAGAACGGGACATAGCAAGAAAGCACTAGGTTCTAAAATACACACGAAGCCTTTTCCCATCATACAGATGGCTATACAAACACGCATTGCCTGATGGGATATTCCTTTTATGTCACAGCAAAAGAGTATGTACAAAAATATCTTTATCAAGTGTCTGTGTCAAGCGTCACCTTCAGAGGTTACAGAGAGGAACGACGTGACAGGGATACGTGACGTATTTGAATAGTTTGCTTCTCTCAAAGTGTTGGCTTTATGTCAGTGCATTTCGAAACAGTGCAATTGTACTCTCCCCCGGAAATATATAAAATGTGCAATGAGTGATGTCGTCATATGTGGGGAGCGCAGAAAAGACCGTGAAGTCTTGGGAGAACAGATTTCTTGAGACGAGTGCTGCAGAGTCATCTTCCCGGGTCATTGCATGTTCTGACCCCAGTGGAGGTCAAGTCGAATGCGATATTAAAACTGTCACAAACTAACGGAAACCGTTTTCATCATGCTTCGACATAGCATATTGTAAATCTGCACTCTTCAATTTTCGTCCGTTTCTGACAAAGCGCTGTGTCCCATAGACGTTAACCTGATCTATGTCGTAATCGTAAGACACGAACAACGAAGAATATTCCTGCATTTTCATTCAGTAGGTGGAGGCAATATTTTATTTGACAGCTGTTTCAGTTTCCGCGTGCAGTTCAAGACTAAGCTTTGCCGTAGCCGCGCGGACTCCCTCACCGCCGGCAATCTTTGCTGCGTCATCCGCCACGATTCCCGCTTTTGATTCTTTTGATTCCGTCAGACGATGGAACGCAGTCAAGGGCGATCGAGCCTCAGATGTGTGTCTTCCAGATGCGCTGAGTTTGCCGTTGTCCAGTGCGTGAACGTTGACGGCGTGCAATCAGATGTATCGGGATACACGGAGCTGTCCGACTGCGTGTATTCGTCCTGTGATGTCTGAAAGAGTTAACATATGTGGACATTTTTGCAAGTAAGTCTTTTTCATTACCAGCAACAGAACGAAACATGTCAATGACACATTATGTCAGGAGTTCACTAACGGATGTTTTCTACGGTGGAGTTGAGACGGCACAATCAAATGAATGCCCACGTAAAGAGGAATGTCTCTTTCTTTTGGTGCTTGTTCCGAGCAAATTCGAAACAAAGACGATGTAGCCTTGCAGTGTGATTACTTTCGCGCTTGTGGGGCTCTTGAGAACGGTTTTCAGAAATGCTGAGGAGTAAACAATGCTACCATCTGTAAGAAACTGATTTTCAGACGACGACGCGCTGTTGCTGCAAGTGGCCATTTGGTAGCCGCACGAAGCTTTGGGACGTTAGTAGACCGTTGATGACGTCACGGAAGACTTTCTAGCATTTCTTCCCATACTATACCGGTTCGTAGACATAGCGTGCCAGACATATATGAATCTGCACATGTTCTGAAATTTCGTGCTTTGCGGCACAGCATCATCCACGAGATAGGGTTTTTACATAGGGCGGTCGCCCCCGCATCACCTTGACGCTTTAAAGTGACACGATCATTTTCAGTCTCCCCGTGAAATATCAAGTTGATAATCCTTCAAATAGCGAAAATAATCGATATTAACCACGGCTGTGAACAGTGGCTGCTATGGCACGCCACGGGCACTAGCCGTCACATCATACACAGCGGACGCTCTTTCGCGAGCAGGCTTGCAAACTTGGCCGTGAAATACGTTTTAATTTGACCTGGAGCTGAGATCGATTCTAATAGTTGACACAAATCGTAACAGAAGTGTGCCGTTACCGGAGCACGTTTTCCTCTGAGCTTCTTGTTCGTCAGAAAATGTCTCCGTCGGTGGCCTTTCGGGAGCTGCTGCGTACGGAACGATTCCTAGACACTGTATACGTCTCTCTTCCTCCATCGTCCACAATTTCTACTGATTTCGACGGCAGATATATTCAACGTCGTCGTTGTCCAAACCGAACACCCACGTATAGTTTCCGCGGGGTGTGTACTCCAGGTCGTCCACAATTGCTCTGAGAGGACTGGACGTGATGACGTAAACCCGCTTCGAAGGGATGTATCCGGCGGTTACGCTCCGCTATTTTTCGTGGTACCTGCGCCCCAGGGGCAATGAATACAGTTATTAAAAGTCGAGGGATCACGAGAACCGTTCCCGGCAGTCGGAATTCGCGAAAATCATTTCATGGTCCCTTTAACTCTATAATTCGGCCGTCCAATTGGTTCACGGGGTTTTGGGACTGTGTATTCCAAACAATTAATTCATCGGGTGCGATTGGTATCACTTAATTTTTATCATCACTGTTATAGATATCCATCTGGTATTCCCACGCATTACTGTGATGGTGGAGCGCTATCGTAAGTAATTAATTTGATACAATCGCTACCGTTGTACGGTATGATCGATAATCGCTACGTAAGGGACAGCGTTGATGGTTCCGCGCACGCCCATAACAGAAAGAGCAGTTTGCACAACCATCAACGCTATCTCTTAGGTACGCAAAGGCGATAGCGTACGATGTACTATAAGTCTTCATTTCATCGCTGTTGTCGATATCAATCAAGCTGGTACCAACGCATTGCCGGAATGAATAGAGTCTTCTAATTGTAATGAAGCCTTGCGACGACAAACAGTTCGTTATTGTCATGGGCGCCCTTCAAGATTGTGTCTGCTGTCGCCGCCACCACGACCATCATCATCATCATGGGTACGAAAAGTTAATAGTTTGGTGTACATTTACCTTCGTTTCTCTAGATCACCTGGTGATGGTGATGTGACAAAAAACAAGAAAAAAAAAACGGGGATGTGAGTTACGACGAAGTTGAACTGGCATACACAAAGTACAAACAGATCATCTGGTGTTGTGCCGTTTTTGTGGTATTTTGGCACATACGACGTCACAAGCAAAGCAAACATTGTTGTTGGAACAGCATTTGGAGCAAAGAAAGAGTCCATCACAGACGCAACCCTTTCCTTATGGCTCCACTTCACGCATTGCTCACTTTTCGGTTGATTTTCATTGCGCTCCTGATATGTGCCTCGTCATCCTTTCGTGTGAACCTTTTTGGAATGGGGTAGGGTCCTGCACTCAACTCAGGGAAACATCCCACATCATCATCATCCATTCATCTATGTTGTTGTTGTTGTGTTCCTGACATGTGTGAGGTGGGACCGTTTAGAACATTTTGCTCGATCTCGATTAATTCTGTGTCGGTAGCGCAACAGTAATTCTAAATGTTCGTGGCTCCGAGCTCAAGATGCTAGCAATGGAATGACTTGGCAAGAAGAAATCACCTCATCGTCACTTGCTGCGGATTTACCGGGTAGCTTGTACTCTGGAGGGCCTGGCACAGCAGAGTCCTGTCTAGATGTGAAGTGGCTCAATATTTCTTTTCCGACACTTTGATTCAGGTGGCGGCTCAGTAGCCCCCGTCCTGGCACTAAACCAGAAAACGAGTCACTTTGCTCCAAGTGACGGTTGTACAGCTGCAGGGAAACGAAAGTTAAGTGTTTTTAGGCTCGGCGATCGATTGGTATTACCTGATGCGTGGGTGTCACTTTGGAGGTTCGGTTCATCCTTTTCTGAACGAACAAGATGACCAGTAGAAGAAGCACTGAGGCTATGAAGGTGGCGCTGATGATTGATGCAACCATTAAGATGGTATCCCCGCGACCTGCGTTTAGATTTGGGGCATTTCGTGCAACGCATGTGGGGTGGATATATTTGGAGGTGCACCGCTATGCTAAGCACTTAAAGGTACCGTCAAGCAGCAGAGCCCTCAGTTACAAGTGCACTCGTAGTTTTGTAGAAACTAAAATTGAAAATTACAATTACGAGCAACACCGTGTCCACCAACCGCACATTGCACGTATAGGAATGGAGGAAAGAAAAAAAGGAGGCTCTTCTACAGCAGAGATAAGCGTGGGGCAAGTGACGTGAGGATAGGAGCTTCTTTGGAGGCATGCGAGGGTCACGTTGCTTGAATAGCCCAATGAGGTCGCTTTGCACACGCCACTTTGGCGCGCTACCACCACACCTATTCCAAGTATTCCGAAACTATACGTTGGGGGCTCCTATAGAGATGTATGTAACCGAAACCTCCATGCCGAGTCCTGATGACACTTTGTATCTGACGGACAGCACGTGACCAAATGCGCGTCCTAGACGAGAAAGAACAAAAATATTCAGAACGAATTACCACCAAAGTTGCATTCGTTTTTCTTGTCGGTCGGAGCGCAGATCATTGTTGCTTGACGAATTGATCACGATGGATGAGGAATATTTCCCTCGAGACTTTTTCCGGCATCAGCGGCTCAGTGTGTAGCGTGTCTGCCTATAATTATCCCAAGATCGCGGGTTCAAATCCGGCCGAAGACGGTGGCAACTTGGTGGAAGAGTACAAGTTCATCATCTTCCGTGAGGGTCGTTAAATATGATGTGTGCGTCGATATTTTGGCGCACGTTCAAAGAAGCCAAAGGTGTGCAAAAATTAATCCACAGACCCGACCACTGTGGCGTCGCTCGTGAGCGCCGAATTATTAATTACCTCAATCTCGCTAGCAAATTAAAAATGCCGCATCTGTAACTTGTTGCACCGGGTTCACGAGCAAAAAAGCTCTTAAACTCTCTGTCTACTGCTTACAGCACCTTTAATATAACTCTCTCCGTCATGCGACACACAATATTTGCACATACTAGAATATGTTGTGAAAATGGGCAAACGGTTTCCGTCCAGATCAGTGAGGGTGACCGTGCCTCGGTTGATGCGCGTCATCAGATCCGCTCTTGCTGCTTCAAGATCCGGCCGACCCAGCTCTAGTGTGGCTGTCTTTACTGGAACCAAGTCGAACGCCAGCCGAATACTTCCTGCCGGAGATAAAAGCACTGTGCTGAGGTTGTCTTTGAAATTTAGTCATTTAATACTTGGTATTGTCTTCTTCGTGACGAGAACTGTTTCGTTTCGCATTCTTGTCTTATACAGATCCTCGACAAAGAAACCCCAAAGTGAGGGTCGAGATCTGCCCCTGCTTGTGTTGCGTTTCCCATGCGAGGAGAGAAGACAACCGATATGCCGGTGCCGCAATCTACTCGCGAAATGACGAAACTATCCTAGCGATAGGATAGTAACTCTCAAAGTAGACGAGGTAGAACCCGTCTTAGCCTTTGCAGACAAAGTGGGCCAAGTATCCCAAGTAGCAGTGCAGGGCTTAACGCTGCCGCCTCAGAAACAGTCGGTGGGTTCACTCCTAAATGGTATCGCATTTAAAAAAGGATATGTTAGTGCCATTTAGACGTCGTTATTGCCTAAAAAAAAAAAAAAAAGAAGCGCCATTTTTCACTAGCTCATTCCTGTTGTTAGCGTCACAACGCACCGGATAGGAATGTTGGTGATTTGTTTCTTCGATTGGCGAGGAAACATTCATATTCAGTAACAAGAAAGACAATCGTGCCTGGAGTGACGGTGACGTTCTGAATCCCATCCAGGGGAACGCGTAGCAGACCGCTCAGCTGTTGTCTCATGTGGGCGGCGAACTGCCACTGGCGTCCTTGCACGCGGTCCCCGTAGTCGGCATCGAAGCCCAGACGAACTCGCACTGTGTTCGTACTTAGACCATACTGCTTCTTCTGTGTCGTCGAGAAAGTTCCAGTGTCATTGACATGAATCTGTACCAGTTGGAGACACGAATTAGTTAGTTAGACACGAAAATAAAGTATGTATCTGTGTGAAAATGGATTGAACACAACGTAAAACACACTTGACCTCGAAGGAGACATTGAAGGAGTTCCGAGCTCCTTCTATATGTGTTGTCATAGTGTGAATCACAGGTACCTGTCATGTTTGCTATTTAGGAGGGTTCCAATGAATCCGTCTCTTCATCCCTCATTAATAGCCCAACTCAAGAATGACACAGAGACGCGCTCAGCCTCGCAGGCTCCCAACTGACACATTTACGATGCATCCATACATGTGAGGCGTTCGTCCGATTCCTATATTGTTGACATTTTGTTCAATAGTCTACCGTGCATGTCTCTTCCGTTGTGAATCTATCTCATGATAGGCATCATGATGTACTGTATAGGGGACAAGGTTGTCTAAAATCAGCACTCCGTAGTTTATCTCATCTCAAAACTCCAGGTGTTGCGAGACTATTTCTTCCGAGTAATAAACACGTGCTGCACCTGGTCCACCTTCAAATGCAATATTGGCACACTTTCAAGCGCAGCCGAGGTAATATGGGACGGCGAAGTACTGCCACGAGATTTTAGCTCCCCAACAGTACATGGTAATGTACCACAGCAACTGTTCAATTATCTACTGTACCGAATGTCTCGCCTTTTTGAGTTAATTACGCTAAGTTACGTGATACCTCACGTGTTTAGAGCGTCACAACCGAATAGCCTAGAGATACAGAATAAAAGACTAACAGGATAAAAGGGATTACGGGAATGAATACTTCACACCGGAGAAGTTTCCCAGTCTAGACAGAAATAATGTCCGGTCCTAATTGCCTACGGCGGGAGAATCGTAACGATCCCTGCTTCATTCTGGGGATTTCCTTCTATGTTAACTCGATTTAAGTTACCTAACTGGAGGCAAGTTCTTTAGAGATCTGATGCGTCTGAACGCGGACTGAGATGGAGAAAGACCCACCTTCTCTCTGGTAGTCACAGATGCTAGTTTGTCTCGCTCTGTTGTCTTCAATGACGTACTTGGTGTCGTCGACCGTTCGCCGTTCGCCGTTGTTCGTTCAGCCTGTGTCGTGGTGCTGCGCTCACTCTCATTTTGTTTATGAGTTGATTCGAAGGCATCGTCACTGTGGTCCGTTTTTGCTCTTGGCCATTCTTGCTCCTCAACAGTTGATATCATTCCGTTCATATCGGTCATCTGCTTTGCTTCCGTTGATGTCGTTGCTGCAGGACTGGAAGGATGTACAGAGTTGGATGTTTTTTGGTCGTCTGTGTATCTCGCTGTTGTTCCTTCAGGAGGCGCCTGTGTAAAGAATGCGTTGTTTGTCATTACCTACTGTAAACAACCACGATTTTTCCGTTACCCTCGTATTTTCTCCCGCCGTAGTGGCGTCCTGATGAGCGGACCTAACAGTTCCCGTCGTCGTTCGTTCATGTTCAGTCTTTCCTACCGTAGTCATCGTCGTTTCGTTGGACAGTCCCGTAGCTCCGGAGAAATGGTCCGTAGAAATACTTGTCAATGATTGCCACGTAGTCGGTCTCAGTTCTGTTTGCGCGCTGATCACCGTACGAGACTGCTGGATGTCTAGAGTGGTCTCCAGGAAGTCTCCAGTGGTCAGTGCAGGAACTGGCGTGGCTGTGGATTGGACACTCGTCGTTGTAAGCACATTCTGTGTTGGCATTGGTACTTGTGTCGTGAGGTTTCTAACCCTCGTCCTTTGTCCTTCTAAAGGTGTTGTTGAACCTGGAACTCTTTCGGATGGCTGACTCCGTGCAGCTCCACCGTCTTCATCTGTTGCTGCAACACTAGTAGTGGTTTCCATGTCTGTAACGGATTCCCCCGCAGTTGTGTATAAAACCTGAGGTCTTGTGTGATTCACCAGTGAATTTGATATTACAGTTGTAGAAATGTCGGAGTTAGGACCTTCAGTACGAGCCACATTACCGTTGTTCACAGAATGAATGTCATGTCTTCCGCCATCTTGGTCAGCCGTCGTGACTGAGTCGCTGAAATTGTTGCTTGTCGTCTTAGTGCCTTCCGGAGCTCTTCTGATTACAGTTTCGTTGAAATTTTCTTTCCGAATTCTTTCGGAAGAATCGTTAGATTCGTACGTAGATCTGGTCGGACTTTGTAACGCAGTTGTTTCCCGAATATTGTGGAAATATCTCGACGGATAAATGACTCTTCCGTTGGTGTTGTTTCTCATTGTGACTTGTTCGCTGACATGGCCGTTGTTAGTCGGGTGTCCTTCGGTGTTGGTTGCAACATCTGAAGACTGCTGTAAGAATTCACTTTAAGCGGTAACAATGCCGTACAGAGTCTGTCTTGACTCATAAAAACAATACTGTGTGGTGTCCCATGCCTGTACCGTCATCAGACGAGCTACTGATCGAGATGTTTAAAACGGTACAGTCACCGGACGTGAAAAGAAAGACAAACCAGCTGACAGACATCATGCAGGTAGAGTTGAAGCACACCCCTCACACTGTAAAAAAAGAGTAAAAAAAGAAGGATCTCGTTCTTTTACATATATATATTTTATATATATGTATTTATTACATACATTACATTACATACATATATATATATATTTTTCTTCTTCTGAACGACTATTTTATTTTAAATGTTGTTTTCAGTCTGGTTATAGGCGCTATATGGGTTGCACACCAACCTTAAGGCCTAGAGGCTGTTGTATAAATAAATTTATTCTCACGGAAAGAGGACCGTCATTGAAAAAAGATGATCAAAATTGAGGAATTGCCAGTCTCTTCAAATCCATTGGTTCCTGAGCTTCTTCAGTGTGTCCCGATCCCGTGAACGGGGTTCGAATCCTCGCACCGTGCTTAATCTGGGATTTCCGCGGAATGGGCATAATCCGTATGCCCATAAATCACCACCTGAATAATAACCGAAAAGCAGGACAACGAGATAACGGAAATCCATTGCTCCCGTACGTGTTTATTCTTATTGATTTACGCTATCGTCTGCTACGAGTTTTGTGATAATCCGTGGGCGGTTACCTGTTCCCATGCAGAGCTTGACTTAAGGTGGTTGAGGAGATACAGGATCCAGTAAGCGGCTAGAAATAATGGTCTCACGTTTCGTAACTACTCGTTAATATGATGACGGTGTGCCTTACCTCTTCGTGGCTGCATGACCATGATTGGCTATCCAACACCCACAATGTTTATTTCTGTTGCCAATGGCGACGTCTTCAATGTGTCGGGCGTCAACTTTCTTCGTCAGCCTTCTAGTTTTGCTGGTCGGAATCGATCACATGACGCTGGTTGAAAAATTGGCTGCATCAGGACACAAATTGTTACGTTTAATCAACGCTGGCTACGTTTGGGCTGCTCTAAAGCTATGGTTTGCAATTATACACACATACATTTATGTTGCGCAAGCTTTCTTTTTTTTTTTGTTGTTGTTTTTGTGGGTTTCGCAAAGTCTTTCGGAGTAAAGTCGTGTTGAACATGAAAGCCTGAGGTAAGTCTCCAAAAAGTGCGAACATGGAAAACACTGAGGAAGTTTTCGAGAAAGAAATGAGTAACCAGTACGTGGACGTCGCGTTCAGTTTTATTTCCGAAACACAGAGACAGAAAAGACGCCTAAAAGCGGTATGGAAAACAATGTATTTCCTATTTTTGGATCCTCAAAATGTGAAGGGCGTTTATTCTTCGCGTCATATTTTCCGAACGGTTTCATATACGTGCTTCAGATCTGAACGTGAATTGAAGACAGAAACTCTCCCGCAATTTATATTCTGTCTGGAAAGGACAAAAGTGGCGAATTTAAAATTCTAGCCGCCCCGCTATTTTGGGGCCTCAAAGAGCTCGTGCGCCGAAAGAAAGTATAGCTCATTCTAGTCATGAAAGAACTGATGTTCAGAGGCTGGAACAACATAGAAGGGACAAATACATACATGCTTATTCTAGTCACATCTGAGTCGCCGCTATTTCAACATGGATGGTCGTGAAACGAGAATAGCGTGGTTCCAATTCGAAGGTGGTCCCTCTTGTGGACTCCAAGTTGAATTAATAGCAAAAAAAAACGTAAAACTTGTTCTTGTTAGTTTTTTTTTCTAACGGAGCGACATTAATGGCCGTAGCAGTAATGACTTCATTAACACTTCTCTTTAATCAAAGTAACCTCATTAGGCGGACTACACGAGCAGAACCGGAAGTTCACCAGGGCTTATAGCCTTCCACGCCGAGACTGGGATGTGAAGCGGGTTCGAGTCCAGGCACCGGCTGTGCTGTCTAAGGTTTTCCGGCGGATTTTACGGACGGTTCCCCTTGAAGTCGGCCCAGGACGCATACTAACCTCCACTCCTTCCTGCTATTCCTCTCCATATACACTTCTGTACGCGGCTCATAGCCACAGTTGCTTCGCGGCGCTAACGCATAATAAAAAAATATCATAAAGAAAGGAATCGGTTTGAAAGGAGGGACATCCAGCAACAGAACCGTGATAACAATGTGATATCCGAAGACTGAAGCGTGGAACGGAAGGGAAAAACCAACTTCCCCCCCCGCTTGCTCACACCCCTTTCCTCCTTAATTCATTCACTTGGAATTGAAAAGACGTGCCAACTCATGCCAACATTGCTGGATGGCAAGGCTCCGGCCATTCTAACCCTATCGATATAATTTGTGGTGTCCCGATAAATAAAGGCATTTCACGTATAATGGGACCTGAACAGCTCCATTTGACATCCGAGCACAAAGTTCCGTCGTCACCTGCAGGTCGGAAGGTCTTGCAACAGCGTGTTGGAGTCAGGTTCTATGAGTACCACGAGGCTGTGGATGCCTGTTAGGGAGTTGGTCCCGAAGTCCATTATGCCATCCATCGCCGAACTGACTCCACAATCCATTGATGCTCTCATTATCTATCCAGAAGCTCTGGAAATATGCAGAGAAGCATTGGAGCTGAGCATCAGCCAGCGGCCTTCCATTTTCTGGGAGGTGCACTGATTAGGTCACGAGCGTAGTGCAGCCTCAATTCACCTGGCACGAACAAAAGGTGCCGTACCCACAATCATGTCTCCACGACCACCATGAACCACAACAATCATGTCCCTCTATGCGGTGGTTTATCAGGTACAATTTCAGATGTACTTAAAACAAAATCATGAAATGTCTCGTTCAATTTCGATGTGATGCTATAGGCGCTATGCCATTTGTACTGCAAGGTACTCGTTTATTAGACCAGACGGTTTATTGCCTACATGACGTACATCCTCTCACTCCAAGCGCGAGTCCGTGCATTTTAAAATTTCGGATAGATTAAAAAATGAAGAAGACAGCACGGTGAATAAACAACGGTCTGTGGATGATGGTGGATGACCAAGCCCGGTGGATGACATGGAACGATGGATGACCTTGCTCGGTGGACGACCTGGCATGTCGTCTAATCAGTTCAGAATGGATGAGGTAGCTCGATGGACAAAGCGACACGGTGGATGAGGTGGCACGAAATTGAATGATGCGGCACGGTGGGTGAACGCGATATGCGGCTGGCTTCGAAAAGTAGGAAGAAAGAGTGCACAAGTTTAGTCGCGGAGTTTCCTCATTACCTGCTCATCAGGTGGGCGGAAGTTGGAACCTAGCGACGGGAACAACTTTCCGGCTGCAAATTTTTGTACATGAGAGCGAAAAAGGCCTTCTACTAGCTTATTCGTATATGTTTTTCACAGTTCAATTAACCGTCTTTGTTGTTCACGTTGAGCGCTAATTATTGTCTCTGTGTACTTTGTTCGTATTTATGCGTTTTTTTTTTGTTCAACTTTCACTTTGGCTCGTGGATTAGCAGGAAAAATTGGGCCTTCATTATTCCATGAGGCCACACCACAAGACACAGTATTCGTGTGCTGTACCTCAAAGGATCGAAATCGCGTCGCCCAAATCTGCTCCTGTGAAACTGGAAATGGAACTTGGATTCAACGAACACGTGGTTGTTCTGTATGACAGTCGAAAGTTTCCAAGAACGTATTTGCGATGTCGAAAACGGATGCAGGGGGGTCCAGCAATTTCGTGACGTCGCCTTGCGCGAAAGACGTTAAATACAGTGCGCTGTGATATGAGCTCCACTGCCTCGCGCACACGAATTATGACACTGTCGCTTCTGTTTTTTTTTCTCTAAAGACAGTATAACTTGTCTTTGCAACGGCAACACATCACTTGCTACGATGATAACACGACCTTCTCGGTGGTACGACCGTCTGTTTTCTTCCGTTCAACGGCGTCTTGATTCATGCCTTCTCCAAGAAAAGGAATTTTTCCAAGAACTTTCCGGAGGTCGGGCCATAGCTGAGCTTTGGAAAACAGCCCACCCGTTGATTAACCATCGTATCAATATCTTTCTGTATGATATCGTTTTCGTGTCCGACGTTCCTCACAATGATTTCTTTGGAGATCGATACAAAAATAATATTTGACGAACGTCTTCCCCGTCATAAGAAAAGGAAACTTCCGAAATTGTTGTTCTACTCCGTCGAGAAAATATCGTCCGGTTTTGAGTGCTCTGGAGTTTGAGTTATTGTAAGGTTAGAAATCGACCGGCACTCTATAGTTTGGACATATGATTCTTCATCGCTTTTCGTCATTTTCTACCAACGTAAAGTGATTTACGTGGCTTAAAAGAACCTTTAAGGGACTGGCAGTAAAGCGAGGGGTATAATTTCGGTACAAGATGAAACGTACGTGGTTGGCTCCACTTTATTTCCGTGTGTGCTCTGAGCTTGTTGTATAGCCGCTAATGATGCGCCTTTGCTCCTTGAACCTCGGACGATCCTTACACTTAATACATACAGTCAACCGCCTCATAAGATGATCGGACATTCGAACACATCTTCCGCCGGCTGCCACATGGCCGGAAACATTGTATTGACCGAGGTAGGTACTCTCTAACAGGCGTATTGTCAGCGGGTGAACATTACTTGGTTTGGACGATTTTTCCAACTAACTTCATCCTTATAGCCTCTTTTATCTGGGTGTCCATTTCTCGAATGCGCAGATTTGTAGCACGATTTGTTTCGTATGCCGTGGGGTAGAGTATCGCCTCTATAGGGATGAAACTCGATCCCGGTTGTTGTCGTATGCCCGAAAGGGAAGATTCACAAGCATTTGTTTTGCACAGTCTTAAACATGAGTTTCACCACATAGCACGCTGTGAGCCAGCCATTGCCAGGAATGATATAGGGTTATCGCTTCTGATTCCAAGACAGATGGGGGCGTACGCCTTTTTGTGGCAATTTTCCTATATCCAAATTGCCACAAAAAGGCGTACGCTCCTCTCTCTCTTCGAATCAGAGGCGATAACCTTATCATTCTTGCTATGCGGTGAAGCTCTGTTCTTAGAGTGCAGAGGGACACGTAACATCCACCGCAATGATGGGCGTTGTTGGACCTTCTCGGGACAGCTTCAGGTAGTCAAGCTAGGCAAGGTTTGTTTGGCGGTCGAGAGGAGCAAATACAAGTACAATGCGCCTTCAAAGCGCCTTCAAGCGGAAGGGCTGTTGTTCCTCCGAGGACGTGAAAGCGTCTCCAAGTGTCCACTCCTTCGGGATCCAGTCTCGATACCGTTAGTATCTTTCATTGAAGAGTTGCCGTCATTTATAGGTTAACAATCACTTCAAGGCACACTTATCCCACAGCCGGCCGCAGCGCAACGGTGTATGGTCTGACTTTTTCGGTTTAAATGCCATTAGCGGCTTTGGGAGGGCAAAATCGGGTGCTATTTTTAAATCTGTAATTCGGGGTAAAATCCGGTGCTACTGATACATTCGGGTGTTATCGGGTTTGCTTTCTGTCCAAGCTATAGCTGCACGCACATGTTGGTCACGTACATAGCTCGCGATTTATAAGGACAGCACCACATATGTTGTAACACTCGTGCGCGCCACGTCACGTCGAGACTGGGAGGTACCCGGGTTCGAATCCCGTTTTCCGGTCTGGGGTTTTCCTCAGACGCTTTCAGACATATGTCGACACAGTTCCCCTAGAAGTCGGCCCAGGATGCACGTTCCCCTGGGCCTCAGTCGTGGCGTTGCCCACCTCTGCCGGCGACGACGACGAGTCCTTTCACCATCACGTGTTGTAACATCAAATGTATTTCGCGTACTTATTGTTGTACTCAAATACACACACACATCACACGTACGTATAAATTACTAATAAATATAGCGCACGTGATACGTTGTAAAACATGATACGTGCTCGGAATTCGGGTTTAACCCGGATTGGTTCTAAACTGATTCGGGAGGGAATTATCGTGGGAATCGGGTTTAACCCGAAAACGTCAGGCCCTTCTATAGACCTCCATACACTACTCTTCTGCTTGGCGGCACACAGCCAAAGGGCCACAACTCATATCGCTCAAAAACATATTACGACTAAAGACAAGTTTTGTTTCAAATATAATATTGAGATGTGCCACTCGTGAAGGCAGCTGTCAGTTCAATTAGAGATGGAATAAAGTAAGTACAATGACAATTAAAGGAGAATGGAAATCAAAACTGATACATATGCCAGCTTGGTGGCTGAACACACACACAACGATGAAGAAAACAAACAAACAATACACAACGGCCGGCTTGGAAGTGTTTGGTTGGGGCCCAAGGAACATAATCGCGTGAAGAGGTCGACCGTCCAATCGTATACTGGGGTTTCCTGGGACTGGTGATCATATCGTCGAGTCGACAGCACTGGATGATATGTTCAATGTGCCCTAGAGAAATTCGCTATTTGTCTTCCTAAGCCGATGTAGTAACAGTCCGCACATTTACCGGTGGAGCAACTAGTAAATTTCCTCGGAAACGCGATGGGGTAAGGATCAACTCTGCGTCACCACTCACCACTGCGACGCTCGTTGTGTCCACGTCGTGACGTGGCGTGTGACGTACGTGAACAGTACAAAGCGTTCACATTTCTTGCGTAAAACAGTTAAACTGAAATGGTGCCCTATTTTTGTACTTTCTTCGATCTCAACGCAGCCTTGTGATGCCTAAGCTTGCGCTTGCCATTCGGGAGAGCAGTTCCATCACGTTCACCTTATGCGTCGCCATGGCAACCGACACACTTTCCATAGACACAAAAAACGACCGTCGTCTCAAGTGCCTCTTCTTGACACCAACGTCACGCTAGCTCCCCTACGAAGGGAAATTACTATTCCGCTTGACAGGCGCAGTTCAAGAAATGAAAGTTTGTACTTCTTTACTCGGGGTTTATTCACTTGGGTCTAACTTGGTTTCTGCTGCAATCAGTGACACGGAAGTGATCGGATCAAAGTCGTTATTAAAGATGCGCCTCCTATTAAACTGGTAATTGAATTAAAGGTTTGTACAACTCAGATGCGCGAAACAAAATTGATATCATGCGCGATGCCGCCTGTCCTTGGGTTGCCTACCAAGGGGTACTGGAACGTGCACTGAAATTCCCTCATGGAGGATGAGGTCTTTAGGCCAAAAGGTACAATTCTTAACAGTCATTCGACACGACTCTCTTGTATCGATTGGTTCACGTTATGCGAGAACCGAGAGAAGAATTTGCAATGTTCCTTTTCATCCGACGAGGAGCAAGGCATCGTACATCCACCAACAGCCCTATACCCTTGGCACAACCACTAGTGCCCTGGATCCTTTTTAGGCACACACATGCAACGCTTGAGAGCCGCTGATAGCGGAAATTTATAGCACCGT
Source organism: Ornithodoros turicata (assembly GCF_037126465.1). NCBI lineage: Eukaryota > Metazoa > Arthropoda > Arachnida > Ixodida > Argasidae > Ornithodoros > Ornithodoros turicata. The sequence goes on from NC_088204.1 coordinate 83,016,877, forward strand.
GTTTTAGCTTCCGTGTGTCTTCCTCGCTTTTAGCTTCCTGTGGGACACTCATTGTTAGGAGGACCAAAGCCTGGAAAGAACTAACGACATATTGTATGTGGAAACAGTTGTTCCGTGTCTTAAGAGAGCTGGAAGGAAGAGACATGCTGTCCAACGATAGTGCCAAAAATAAAATAAAAATGTCACGAGCGTGCCTCCATGTCCATGTATCGAAATTCAGATGCCGTGTTCAGTGGCGAGCATCGTGGCATACAAATGATAGTCCAGTTCCGGAGAAAGATATCGTGGAGTACACTCGTCGATAGAAAGCTATTCTTACCTTTTGTATGTCTGTAAAGTGAATGAAGAACTGGAGACGTAAAGTGTTTGGAAAACTTTCAAGCGACTGCCGTATGTCGTGGTCCAGCTCCGAACGGCTGAAAGGCCTACGTTCTTTTTCTAAAGCTACGTTCTTTTCAGGTGTGAACCTGGAGAACCATGTTGATCGGAAAATAGTCTATACTAGAAGAAGAATCTTCTATTTGAATAGCACCCCTAACGAAAAAGTCAGATCTGGTTCTGATCAGGAATTGGGTCATTTCCAGACCTGGCATCCTATTCAGGCCAGATCTGTTTGGGCCAGGCCGGAATAACATTTCCAGGTCTGGTAATATTATCAGGCCAGACCTGTTTTGTATCTGCCCTGAATAACATTCCCAGATCTGTTTCCTTCGATATCTGGCCAAAAAGAAAAAAAGAAATCACTGTCGAAACCATGTTGTTGTCTCGAATTTCCTCACGACAGAAATGTAATTTCAGGATAACCCACGCTGGGATAGTATTCATTCCAAGTCTCGGTGCACCTCAATTGCGTAGCTGTAACTGCCCTCGGCGATGAAACTCCCCAACATCATTCCGAAATAAAGTTGTTGTTTTATAGTCTGTTTTAGTGACTGTGTGTACGTACCTTATAAAAGATATATACATTTATATGTGCAAATATTATGAAAATAAGTATCTTATTAAAATGACTAGATGTGATGTGATAAAGAAAAAAAAAAAAAAACTAGACTAGACTAGGAAAAATGACTAGAAGTGCGTACATGCAGGTTGCTTTTTCATCAGTTCAGCAAACTTAGTGTCTACTGTAAAACGACTATTACCTATAGAAGAACGATTGTTTACAGATGATGATACAAGGTAACTGACGTTATACCACAGTTTGAAATCATCCATGTGCCTAAAGAAATCTCTGCTTGTCGCCCAATTTCACGGATGGTCTAAAGTACTCTTGCAAATGAAAGAACGGGGATAAGTTTCCATTCATTCTGAGAAGTGTCATTCTCAGCTGTGTGTAGTTTGTCGTTATTACTTTGTGCTAGATTGCTTTTGCTAGTGTACAAAATAAACAACCGTAATAAACAACAAGCACCGTAACTGATGGGGATAGGAGCTCATCCGGTCAGCCACCGGAGATGTAGTACTGTGAAGATCACATCTCCGCATTCATGGCGAATGCTCTGAGGTCAGAGGTCTAATGAAGAAACTGTGGTGCTTCTGTGAGACGTTGAGTAAGAAACATGCATTGTGCGCGCCTTGAGATTTCAGTTGAACCGGAAACGTACAAACATAGCTCGACAACATTCGTGAGAGCTGGAATGAGTGAAATTAGACGATTAAAGCGAAGACTGCTCCTGATGGAGATGAAAATTTCTTTCCTATATATCTGCAAGAGGACCAGTTCCTAATGAGGTCTCCAGTGACACTCGGTGTGGATCGCCGCAATTAGAGTTCTTCAAGGAGTTTTCCGCCCACGAAAGGACCTTCCAGATTAACGTTCCACTCTCGGACTACCCAGATTAACGTTCTAACGGTCTACTCAAAGGACAGGACAGCGTCCGTAGTTGGGAGCCTGTGATAGTGGCTTGGTAAACACAGCCAGCGGTCAACACGTCTGAAGTATTCACTACACAAGGTATTATGCGCTACGATCATGTTAACCGAGTTTGCATATCCGATCACGTTGCTCTTTTTTCGTCCCCAGAACGAAGAGAAAGCGGAATTGAAAAAAAAAAGTAAATAAACAAATAAAAATATTCATTCAATACAATTCAATACATCCAATAAAAGAAGTCCCAGCAAGTCATTCACGCAAGTCTCAGATAGGCAATCTTCTTTCATCGCGCTTCAGCAGCTTTTTTTTCTCTTTCGCACGTGTTGACAACAAGTGATGTATGTCAGCACCCTCCCATCCCCAAAATAACAAACCACCGGTGTTCCCCGATAGTCGAGCGCTTATCGAAGCGAGGTCACGGAAACGTCACGACAGTACATTGGACATTATAAGGAGCCACAAATACAGTGTCCACCTTAAATCGGTCTCATCACACAAACCTTTTGATGCACACGTCAGGAAATTGAGTAATATCTTTATTTGGGCTCCCCACATTGTATTGCGGGTTCAGTAGGATTGTCGTATGATAAGGAGAGAGAGAACTGTACACCACTGCGTTCCAGACTCGATTACTTTGTACCACTCGATAATTGGCGAGACATGTTGACGGGCATCGATGGAGCGATGTTATCGAGCTGTCCAGAGCCATTGTTTGGTTGGTGGAAGACGTTGTAATACCAGGACAAGAGAAATCATTAACCGTTCACTCGAACGTAGAATGGATGACGTTACGACTGGATGCTATATTAGACTTTGGTCGTTCGCTAGTTGATGAAATTTTATCCAAATACCATCTTTAGGCCCCATCATCATGGCATATGTCACGTATTCCAGGGTAGGCTAGAAAGAGAGAAAAACAGATATGTATACTCCCAGAAACAGTTACAGCTGTGGAGAGAGAGAGAGAAAAAAAATACATGATGACGATGATATGGGGATGACTATGATGGATGGATATGACAGTACATAACTGCGTAACTGAAATGACATCGTATAGTAAGTATTGCGCACTATTATCTACGGTGATGTGGTGGAGGCGTTCCATTGCTCTTGTGGAAAGTGCGAAAAGGTGTCCGGTTATATACACCCTAAAAACAGAACTTGACCGCATAGACGCTGTGCGTACGCCTCTTTATGTCGATTATCTTATATCCAAATTGACGGAAAGAGGCCCCTATCTCTCTACAAATCAGAAGCGATAACCCTATCATCCGTGGCAATGGTTGGCGCGCTTTGCGGTGAAGTCTGTTTTCAGAGTGCAGGAGCTGATCCATTAAACATGTGCGGGACAGGAACTCCGCAACAATGCGGGGATCTGTTGTGCGGGTTTTGACCCGAGAATTGTTCAGTTGACGTTCGGCTCGTCGCAGATCATTTTCACAATAGGCGCTCTCTCGTTCGTACTGACGACAGACCCAGGGGGGCGTACCTCGCAACGCGTGAACATCGCAGTATCATAGCGCCTCCCGTGCTTTTGCAATGATCAGCGCTACGTACAGTGCTGGACAAAAGTTCCTTCCTCAAAGTGACACGCTAGCAGCGAATGGGACCGTGCGGAGTTACAGACGTGTGCCTAGATAACCCAGTCACCTGTTTGCAAGTCTGTACGGTACTATTCACTGTTAGTGTGTCACTCTGACGAAGAAATGCGCCGGAGCGTGTTCCGTAAACTTTTGTCCAGCGCTGTACGATACGGTGCCCACGCGCTTCCATGAACGCGCCCCTGAAGGATGCATATCACTCCACAAGTGGAACAGAGACCGGATGGCGTTGTTTGAAAGTCCGGTGTAAATGCTCCGGCGGAACAGAGCGCGAAGGGTAGATGACAAAGCGGGATCTACGGCATGAAGCAGGGAGTGGGTGATTCAGACTGCATTGTCTAAGAAGCTGGTTGCGTTCAAGCCGTAAAGTACCAGTAGTCGAAATCCAGGGCATCGCGGAAAGTAGGCATTAACCACTTTCCATAGACCTAATAGCAAATTGACCGCTCCTTTGAGGTCGGACAAAATAAGGGGAAGTGATCTCTCCGCCAACTTAACACGAGCTCAGAAGGGAACAGCAATAGAGGCAACGCAATATGTCGCCAATGAAAACTTACGCTACTACACGGACGACTGACGTTCCTTGGCTATGGTCTGAGCCTTCATCTTGGACTCATTATGCATTCTCAAATGATATCTGGCAGCAACAAAGTGGCATTGACACATCAGATATTGTAAAAGTGAAAGCGTGCGTTGAGGTGTTAGAGAAGCTTCGCAAATTGAACGAGACGGACGCTTTCATTTTGCATGGCGTCTACTATGCTGTGTTCAGCTACCTGACTGCACCAGAACGGAATGCCATGGCTCATATAGGGATGAAAAATAAGTCTCTACCTTTTGTAATTGGCCGAGTTCTAGTTGAAAGCGCTGCAGAATCCGTGCTGCGATGTAGACTGTTTCCAGCATGGCCAAGCGCATGCCCACACATTGACGAGGTCCCGCGCCGAACGCCAGAAAGGCTAGCCGTTTCTTGCTTTCCGGACTAAACCTGAAACGGATCAATCAGAAGACGTGTGACATAACATCGGGGCAAAGCACTCGTCAGTCATGAGAAAACCAACTGAGGGATAAATCGCGATTTGTCAAGGCGGCTGTGCCAAGTACAGCCGATTCTATCGAAACGCGTGGCCTGCCTAGGAATCCCTTCTCCTGAGTAAATCAGTTGGTCATGCCCGTATTTCCCCTGCAGTCATTCTCGGCACGCACCCCCAGTGATCAACGTCTGCGCGCTGGTCATGCTCTCCAGTCAGGTCTTACGGTGACTGTACGTATGTGGTGTCAACACGCTCGAAATGACACTCAAGATCAACTAAACACTGTATTCCGGTAAGATGTCTATTTAGGTGATCCATACGTGCACGTTCCTCTGAGCTTCTTATGTATATCTGCGTGAGGTTTCACACTACAACCTCTCTAATGGCGGGTGCTTTAGATCATTTATGAATGTGCCAGGTTGAGTGCCCGACCTGGCACATTCACACGTTAATTTCATGCTTTAATTTCACTGCGCTGTGCTATGCTGTACATGGTTCATAGTTTTTCCCCTTTCCAATATGTCCTCGGGCATCCGTAGTCGGATAAGACCCGCGTTTTGGAAATACACTGACGGAGGTCATTCCGTCGCCTCCTTTGTAAGGAAGTCCTTGGAGAAAGGACCAGAGGTGTCTGTAGCTATACCCTTTTGTTTGAGCTACACGTATAATTGGGTCATTTTTAGTCTGGGAGGTTGTAAACGATCGCTCTGGGGAAGATGACCTCCGCACCGTCGGAGTTTCCCTGAGCTCCCCTATTTTGCTAAGCTATTGCTTCTTTGTACTTTGTGAAGCGACCACTAATGGAGTTGTATTATCGTTTTGTGAACATTGTTTAATTGCTAAGAGTTTTAGTGATGTTAATGAGGGAAGGTGAAATATTATGGATGGAATTTTGTGGGCTGTACTAATGTTAGAAGGATCAAATCAGGGTTTGGGGAAAGTGTGAAATCGTTGTGATTTGTTGTATAATTTTAAGGCGGTACCCTGATGTGAGTGAACAAAAAGGTCGTGACGGCCTGGAAAAGGGGTCTTCGTTTTGGGTTTTCTCGACCTTTGGTAATGTACTTACTATCATGTACATAGATCTGTAGTTGTTGTTTTTCCTGAGCTATCCTTCGCTCCTTCCGAGTACGGACTCGCGTCATCCCACCACCATTCTTTCTTCCCTTCGGACTTGGATCTTCAACGGTGGAACGACGAGGGCAGAAGAAGACCACATAATGGCGCCCCTGCCCACACCTGCCAAACCCTAGATACGCCCCTGGGTCGCGGTTCCCTTCTGTTGACAGATGTGTAGCCACTACGTATCTGTCGCTCCAAGGTATCTCTAGTCCTGTCACCTTCACCTTCACCATGGGCACGATCCAGGGTGAATTCCTGCCGTTGGTTCTCTTAAGTCGAAACTGTTCATGTCCTTGGTAGATGTGCTGTAGTAAAGGCGTGTCTTCCTTTTTACGTGAGACTTTAGAGAGTGATTTTTTTAGTCACTGTCACTACACGTCTATCGCTCCAAGACGGTCACTCTTATTCCTGTCCTTTCAGTGTGCGTTACCATGGAGGCGATCCAGGGTGGGTTCCTCCGTTGGTTTCCTTCTCAAAACTGTTCTTCATGTACTTGGGTGATGTACTGTAGTAAAATCGTGTTATCTTTTTCTATAAAACTTCGGATTATGAAACAACTTTTGAAAGATATATTTCTTAAATGTATTGTTGACTCTATGAGATGAGATGAGACTTTTGAAAGATATATTTCTTTGTTAGTTGTTGCCACTACACACCTGCTGCTCGAAGAAGGTCTCCCTTATTTCTTGTCACTTTCATTGTGCATCACCATCGACGCTATTCACGGTGACTTCCTCCGTTGGTTTCCCCTTATTAGGAGCCAGGATTTGCCTCTTTCCTTTAAGGCACTTTTGTTAAAGTTCAGTTCGTGCACGTGTGTGGCTATTTCTCTTCAGTCTTTCACAATTTTCGCATTTTATAGTGTTGTATCGGAGAAAAGAAAAACATTGATGCTCAATCAACGTGGATTTTCCCGGCGTCATTATATAATCTGATCACGGAACGTGATCTGATCAGCACGTAATGGTAGGTTTTTACTAACCTTTCCGGGTCAAAGACATCTGGATCGTGCCAAATATGAGGATCAGATTGGATCAAGTGCGTTGCAGTTGTGATGCTCATGCCCTTCTTGATGATCATATTTTTGTAGTGGTAGTCCCGCTTAGCGAGTCTCGTAGAAAACCTAAACGGATGGAAATGCAGATTTTTATGGCCGACCGACGAGCATGACGGAAGTTAACCGCACACAGCCTAAGAACAACGAAAGACTATCATGTATGTCGTCTACCACGTTCTCTGCATGAACAGTTTGGGACAAAAGCTTACTGAATACGGCACTGGTATTTTTTCATCGGAGCGGTCCTCTGCTAGATAGGAGGAAGAAACGGGTGACCGGCTGTATACGATCAATATCGTGTCCACTTCAGTTTGCTGCTAGGGTGTCGCTCCAATGGAGACACCCCGCGGTGTTCCGTAAACTTTTGTCCCAAGCTGTACAGTGCTGGACAAAATTTTACGGAACTCAGTTGCGCGTCTTTCTTCTCCGTATTTTTCGTCCTAGATTGTGCGCTGCATCCACCATTCGTACACTCTTCCACTTGACATCGTTTGTTCCCCATAACCGTAATCTTTGTAAAATACCACAGAGCAGGCTCCCCCCACCCCACTTGTAAAATCTCAGCTGGTTTGACGTTCTCCCTCACTTGATTATGCATTGCTGTTCCACAGCTACAGACACACTGCTCGCCGCCATGATAGCTGCAACTGCTGCACGTGCCATTGGACCCGAGAAGGATTGCATTTAGACCTTGGAATATTTTATTCAGTTACATTTACTTAGCGATTTTTCTCGAGCAAAAGTCTCGTTCAACCTTGAACGATATGTATCCGAGAAAAACATATAGAAGCGTCCGTCTGAAAGGGAGGCAAGTCGTCGTCGTCGTCAGCGCACTTGACCGGTAATAATGTGTGTTTTTTATTATATATATATTTTTACGACTGCCTTATATGAACTCACGTTGAAACGGGGGGAGACATTCGTAGCACTTCTTTGATGACTTGCTCCGAATATTGGAGTCCACAAACCACTTGGTAGGTGATCTCTCCCTAAGACGAAAATCAACCTTGTTACGCGACTCATCGAAATATTTATAATGCACTATATATGCGCGTAAAGTGCGTGAACGAGTTAAGACGCAGATAGATTTTTTCCTTCGCGCATTACATCGTGCGCGTTATTGGTACGTATATGGCTCGCGTTATTTGCGTGTACTCGTTATTTTCGGGATACGTACTTACCGGTGGTATTTTTATTAACTGAATTCGGAGCGCGTGCGCTATATACGAGCATGATTTACAACATACAAGGCTTTTTACTTGTTTCGATGGAGCCCCAAGGATGCTGCAAATACGTAACGGAAGATGAGCAAATTAAAATCGTCAGACTACGCAAAAAAAAAAAAAAATTATATGGATTTCATTACGCGCCCACACGGCGCACAACCAAAGAAAAAAGAAAGAAAGAAAGGAGAAACGTAAGCAAACGTTGCACAAGCGAGCGAGAACTACAGGGACGACAACTTGGTCACGATAGCGATGCAATCTATTTGCACTTTCCCCATTGCGTATATGAGCGGTCGACTCAAGTTCACTGCTAGTCTTTTCCGAGTAGGCGTCATCGGCGGATCCAGAACCTGGGTTCAAGGGGCTGTTTCTTTGTGGAAGCGCGTAACTGGGGGTGGAAAACTATTGTGTAATGTGTTTCTGGGGGTCGAGTCCCCAGCTTCCTCTGCCAGCTGGCCTCGAGCTTGTAAGTTCCGTGACAAGCCTCGTGCCTGTCACCTGCCTCGTTTTACAAAACGAAGAAGAAAGGCGAAAATAACTGTAATTTAGCTCAAAATTGCTCTGTCCCTTGCCAGCCCACCATCGCTCGGCCGTCAAAGTTCTTTCGACATTTTTGGACACCATAGGTCTTCGATCCTTATTGTGAAGGGATTTCATTCCCCACATCACCACCAGCATTTGGGGTAGAAACTCCCCATTCATCATTTTAAAATAAAGTTGTTGTTGGAAACGTGGATCCTTCCGCCGCTGTCCGTGCACTTCAAGAGACCACAGCAGAAGCGCTATTTTTCGTAATGAGCTTGAGGAGGATGACAGTGTCCTACACCTCATTGTTCATAACCAGCGTATTTTTTGTTTCGACATTGAGACAGTTTCTAATGACATTACACTAAAAGCGATCGACACCCTCACTCACAGCGACTCACAAGCCTCCAATATTTCTTCCGCGCGGTAGACTACTTGCATAAACCCCGTGATTCAGCCAGAAAAGTATCCTTTGAGGTGTTCTACGGAAACTTTACACGGGGAAGCGGATTCCTATCGTATTCGTGGGAGTACCGAGGGAGATGAAGGTTATCTTACCCGTGGCCCGACTGCATCCATAACTTCTTTCCTCATTTTCTCTTGTATGTCAGGATATTTTGCCATGTAAAACGACCAGTACGACAAGGTCAGTCTGGTCGTTTCATACCTGCGCCATAGATTGCCCTCGGTTACAGGTAGCATCCAGCGCAGCAAATGATTGGTGTTCATACAAACGATCCAAATGCTTTGGTCACCGAGGCATTTTTGAGTGTACTGGTGTTCCTCCTATTGTTGAACTCGCAACGCTTTTGAGTATACCTTAAAATGCACTCTATTACGGGATGTGTCAAAAATTAGAATAGACAACGAATAAATGCGGAGACGTCAAAGAAAAGCAGTAAGATACAAACGCAGCTTCGACGACACATATCCTTAGGGGCTGATGCATGTTTACATGTCCGTGACTTGATAAATTTTGAGCGCTAATGCCTTTAACCCATTTGGTACCATTGTTCCCGTTTGGGAACAAAAACATTACCTTCGCGTAACTTTATTAATGTCGATATGATGCCCAACTTAGCTTGCATTGTATGCCAAGATACCCATTCTCAAAAGTATGACCCGAAATCGCGCTTAGGTGTTTGTTTTCAGCTAACAGGGGGATTCGTCTGCCGCATTTACCAAAATTCCAATTTTTGCTGGCAATTTCTATCACGTGCTGCAGGTGCGTCACCTTCCCGTTGTTTATGTAACTGCCAGTGGCGATTGCAGGGAGACAAATAAACATATATGTGTGCTTATAAAAGTTCACTAGCCAAATATTCCAATGTGAGGCAAAAATTTGCTCAGTTGTTCCCATTTGGGAACAATGGGTTCAGGTACATACTTTTCCGTACTGAACGGCTCGACGGGCAACGCTTCTGAATCTCTGCAGATATCTTGAAAAAGTTGTCGGACATTAGTAGGAGCCTCGGAAATGGTTCTAAAAATCAGCGGTGGACACGAGAATAATCGTGTTGGCCTTTTCGCAACCAAATATGTAAGGAACGTGACCTATGAAGACCATGACGACGAAGAAGCCAGACCACAGACACTCTGCCAGGTGATGTAGCGGACAAGCGGAAGGAACAAGTCATGAACCACTCAGAAAGGGGAACAGGGGCACGGCCGGTGAAAAACGGGAAGGTTACACTATCCCGGCAGCCACTAGGTGGTTTGTCGCCCTTTCCACTGTTCAAAACATTTTTTGAATCGCTGCCTTCTAGTGGCAGAGTCTGAGAAATGGGCTCGTCAAAAATGAGCTTCGGGCTTCCATGTGGTGTACTTGGTTGCCCGTGGACGGCGGCAGTGCCACACGTCATTGCTCACGTCAATCAGTTCAACCAGTACCATACTCGTCCTAGCGTGAGACTACGCACATCTGCCCGCTGGGATATTCCATTATAGTTTGTCAGGGCTTATATGAGGTAACACTATCTCTTCTGCAAATTGAGAGCTCAGCTTCATGACTGTATTGGAGTTTTCGGTAGGTTTGTCAATAACTACAGTCCTGTCGTTACTAGCAAGAAATGGAAAGGCAACTGCTCAGCGCAGCCTGGATACTTCACCTAGATCTACGGTGTCGACCTAAGTACGACCAGCTAAGCTGCATGAGACTTGTTGTGGATGGACTATTCGCAGCTTGTGATGACCCGTTCAGAAAAAGAGGTCCGCTTGGCGAACTCTGTTCTACGCCAAGAGCAGGACAAGGGCATTGTTAGCCTCCGAAGGAACATATCACTGCTGCAGACATTGCTAGAAGAATGGAGGACCGTTATACAAAGTCTGTCAAATGCATCTGTACAGTCAGAGCGCAAAGCTTTTCCAGGAGTGAGACTTGCTGTTAGAATGCTTTGATGTTGCGAGAGCCCATTGTTCCCATTTGGGATCATTCCATATCTTGGCAACGGCTGCATATTTTGCCTCGTAAATTTATATTTGCGTATATCTCCACATAATAAACGTTTCTACAAAGGTCCGTTGTTGTAGACTTATCGGAAAGCAGGGCGGGCACTAAAGGGGTTAAGGTGTAGTACGAGATTGAGCCTTCACAGTTCTGCACCACGACTGTGACAGTATGCTTGGTGACGTTCAACTCGAAGTAGCGTTGCTGTTTATAACATTGGTTTATGTGTGTGTACTATAATAACGAACCCTCCAAGGAAGACGAATGTGCTGTTAACTGCAACTTCATTGGGCGAGAGATGTTTTGCTTTCGAGGACGGAATGTTGCCAGTCGTGGACTCTGCAAAGAACAGTCGTTTGGGAAAACCTGATGAGGTACATCTGTGAATCCTTCGCTCGCAGGCTTACCTTCTTCACTGTTCTCGGTGCTTTCATTCTTGGGCGCTTCTTCCGAAGTTTCTGCTTCTATCAGATGCTGGAGCATGTCTGGTCTTCGTAACTACAAAGATAGAGATTCGTCCAATCACGGGAATCAGTTACGCTGTTTGAGAGATGTCCCGCAACCTAACGGTTAACTTCGGTCTCGCCGTATACGGAATAGAATGAGACTCCACAATTTCTCCTTTCCTCGATGCGGGAGGTTCCATTACCATTACGTACGTACGGCCTCGTTTGAATCTGTCTAATTATTCTGTTCGTCCATTTTCGTACAAGTGTTGGGAACTTGAAAGTAGACACATTTTCTTTGAACGCCTTGGTGAAATTGGTTCATTTGATGGCCAGGGGACGCTCTGATCGATAAGTCACGTTGTGCTTCGTACTTCCAACGTATGCAGTGTCTGCAACATGAAATTTTTACACACGTATTGCTTGCGACAGGGTTGTCTGAAATCAGCACCACGAGGTTTGTCCCATCCGAAATCTCCAGTTTATTTCGAGTAAGAAACACGTGCAGCATATGTCAATATCCGAACATCATGTTCTCAGGCAATCAAGAAAATATAGGCTGCGAGAACTACTGACAGGCGATTTCAGACAATCTTGTCGTCAGCAGAACTTCGTCCCTTGGTTTTAGTCACTCACTTCATAATCTTACACGCATTTACATTGTTGCCGTTTCGCTTTTCCCATCCACTGGCTGACGACAATGCGTTCAGAATAAGGAGATTCTATACCTGATTCGAAGGTGGATTAGTAACGTCCTTATATCTAGGTCGTTCTGTTTTTCAGGACAAAAGATACTGCGCCTTTCTGCCAAGGGCCCTGGCATGAATCCTGTTGTCTTTTGTTATTTATATCCTGTTTCAGAACAGCTTCGATATTGATGAAAAGTTAAAATTGGTAAATACTGTTCATGTAATATTTCAATGTCTTCGTCATTGTATTAACGAAATGAGGACATTTCAATTTTGTTAGAGATGGGCGTGTGAGCGCCAAGTTGTGTGCTCTAGCATCATCGCCATTGTCATAAGCAAGCATCATAAACAGCGCGCCGCTATCGCGTTCATGTACGTCCTTCATCTGTTTCAACGTCATCGCATATGTTAGGTCCTGGTCATAACCAGGATCTCAATATTGAGGGGCCGAATTATGAAAGGGTGAAACGGGAAAACAACTAAGTAGTTCTTGGACTATCAACAATCGTTGAAATCGTGGAACAACAATCGTGAAAACAACTAAATAGTTGTTTTCCCCTTTCACCAGCACCACCACCCACATTTCATTCATTACCACAGAGTGTTGAGTAAACTGTCTACGTGTTTTCCAAATGTTGTATTGATGAATCTATTGAGTTTTCTAGGCAGCCATCCGTCTCCATCTTTCTCCCGGTCTATCTTGCCTCCTAACTGATACTGTTGGGACGTACGTACCGAAGGGTCTTCCTTGCGTTTCTTGATAACAGGCTTGATCTGGTCCGCCAATAGCGTAAATGGGTTTCCAGACATCCAATCATGCAGCATCACCAGGGGTATCAGAAGCGATCCCAAGCTTGAGAAGCTTTCTGCGCGTTTGAGACGCATTTCAGAATACAATTGTGTTCTACCCGTGGAGGGAGATTCTATACGTACGGAAAAGATTGTAAGCAAAGCCGCTCATGATTGCCGGATGGGCCCGTAGAGAAAGAGCGAAGATGGGATGTCCTCTGTTTCTCTGGGCATCCGTTGTGATTCCAAAGGCTCCTTTGCCGATAACGTCGAAAGTGAGATCGGCAAACGTTTCACTTATGTCAACTTGTTGGTCTTTTTCCGCTAATTCTCGTACAGTTTCCAGGAATAGATCGGTAGAGTGGGACAGTGCTGGCATCATCTGCGTTAAAACAAATACGACCGTCGTCACTGACAAACTGGCAGACAAAATGTATAGTAAAGCTAAGTGCGAGCTCCACAACGTTCTTAAAAGAAGACCGTGCACGGGCTCAGATATTCCCATTGAACAAGGACGCGTACCATTTTTAACTTGGAGGTGGAAAAGGCGTGTGACATGCACGTTCTGGTTGCCTTCCATCTCTCTCCTCCACTGAAGATAAGAGAGCCATTAAGTCGAGGATGAATTCCATGCATGAAGAGGTGGAGCTGTCAATATAAAATGTTATTCAATCATTTTCAGCTGTCCGAAACAGAAGCTATAAAAACACTGAACAATTTTTAAGTACCCGAGAGAGACACATGTAGGAGAAGAAGAGTGTGAATGAGCTGTTTCTTGACATATCCCTTAAAGGGAAGGGAGGCGATTTTAAATGGAAAATAGCGAAAGAAAGGCTAACTGTTCGTCCCTAAATTCTAGGGACAGAGGAGAAAGCCACGCTGAAATCAGGGTCATCTAGGTTCCAATTCCGGGACACTTTTTCGTGAAGCTTCATTGAGACTTTTGTTTTGAGTTTGTTTGGAGTTTTCTGGCGCAAGGATATCGAATTGAAACGCTTGTAGGAAAGACAGCGAACTGAGAGATGAACGGAGAACCAAACATATACTTACTCCCTTTTCGTCGAAATTGTTGAAATCTTTGATGAGGACATTTCGAATGAGGTTCAGGTCCTTCGTAAATACCATAGGATGATCGCCTAAGTAGAATCTGTGCACGTAAGGTACATGTGAATCACTCTCGAGCATAGAAATCATGAGTAATGGGGGGAGAGCAAAGGGAGCCGCACTTTCAACGCGCGTCAACACCAGTCCGCTTCGGCACCCTGGTATCCAATCTAATCCAAGTCGTGCTTCTTTTCGCTGGACTCCGTGTACTGTGCGAAATGCTATCAGCGTGGATTACCTCATGTACGGCCAGGAACTGTTTAAACGTTAGGGTGCGACATGCGGGAACGGCACACGGCGTTTGTATACCGTTCGTAACATATTAGGCCTACCGTATGTCGGCTCACTTGCTGCGATGCCCCTCTTCGCCATCTCGGTTTCTAGTTATTACGAGAGTTCTACGCTCTCAGGGAAGCCCAGGATGTTATTCCTGCGTATGTGAATGTCATCTCCTCTGTGCACGCGGAAGTTACATGCGCAAGCAATCGACGTAAGAGTCAGCCATGTAAGTTTGTTCGACTCAGATTTACCATGACTGAGCCTCGTCAGGTGTGGTTGGTGTGCCATAAAGAGTGAGGACACGTGTGACCTTCTGTCGCGATCCTGGTACGCCGAAAGTACAATTAAAGCCCAAGGCCTAAATGTAAAGGAATGCTTCGGCTTTTTATGGCCTCCTAAAGATATAAATAAATAAATAAAATTCTAATGGAAGCTTGCGGCATTGACAGCGAGGACATAGCACTCACTCACCCGAACGTATCGCCGTACTGTTGAACCGCCTTGCAAATGAAGTCGCTAGTCGTCTGCGTAGAAGATAAAATACGCCACCATTACATTTTTCTTTCAATAAGTACTTTTGTACAAGGGTGTTATGGGAAAACTAGAGAAATCTACTTTAGGTTTGTGCAAGAATCTACAGATCCGCAGCTACTGTGTTAACGTCGTTTAAATCCCTTTGTTGTTATAAATATCAATTTTGGACGACGATAATGACCTTCAGAAGCCCGGATGTAACTCTTAGGCACCTTTTTTTTCCAGAGAGACTAAGAAATTCGAAAAAAAAAAAAGTACGCGACTCCTCGTCAATGTAGTGCCCGCTTTCCGAACGAAACTCATAGTAAAGCATGAATGCAGGCAAGACGATGAACGAAATTCATGATGAAGAAGAACAAGGACGAACATAAGACTTGTAGCTGACGTTCACGCTTCTCCATCATGGGTTTCTGAACGTACCAAGCCGCTCCCTCCGGGACGAGGATCCCGACACAAGGCAAAGCATTCGCTTCACAGGGTGCTTAGTAAGAACAATGGTTCCAATCCAGTCATCTCGCATTTCCGAGAAGACATCTAATTAATAAGTTAATTAATGAATTTTAGCCAACTATTCGTCCATGACGTAGTTGCATACGCTGTCGTATAAGACGTCCGCCCTGCCGTATAGCACACCTGCAAAAACGAACTTCATGCAGCTCTAATAGTTTCTTATAAGAAAATCAATGTCGAATAAAAAAGAAAAAGAAAACACCTTTATTTGAAATATGGTTTTGCATGCGCCAAAGACGACAGGTTAAAATTGTCAGAGAAAGTGAAACGAGATTCGGTAATAGTTGAGGCAGAACGAATGAGCTTTCGTCAAAATGCTTTCAAGAATAAATCTCGTGTAAAACATGCACGTATACAATCCATCGAGAAGTTTCGGGTGAACCTCAACAAAGCTTACAACAGTTCTACTGCAATAGGACACTCGTGTAAATGACACTCAAATTTACAACTAGGTTTCCCATTCTGCGCAGCCCGTCTCGACACACATTGACGCCGCTCTTAGTTTATGTCAATACATATTTATCTGGGTTATTTCGAGGCTTCTGCTTGAGCCTTTTCTTTTTTTCACTGTTCGTGAGACTACTACGCAGAATCAGTCCTGACCACGTGGGAACTATCATCCCCACGTTGTACAAAGTACAAGTGGCCACAGATGTGTTTCTGTAAGATATAGGTCATACTATAGGCAGTGAAGCGTGTTCCAAATATCTTTCATTCAACAGACCGCAGGCCTGAAAGAAGCGCCTACTAAGAGCATTACTTCAAAAGGTAGTGATCCTGTAACTGTATCTAATAACTGTAGAAAAACAGTATTTTTTCGGCTGCGTCAGTCACTCGTTGTCGGCGCGTATCTAGAAATAAAAATGGTACCGGAATCCAGTATTCTTGCAGGCTCCCCCAAAGCCAACTTCTAGGGGGCGGTCCAGGGATGTTTGTGCCGACGAATGCGCTGAACACTCCTTTTCGCCATCTTAGAAGGAAACAGGACGTAATTTTCAGAATATAGGCATAGAATAGGAGGAAAACAACCACTGTCACTTTGGCGAGCTCGTCCAGCTGAATGCTTCAGTGACGATAAGGTAAAGGAAGGTTGGATGCATAATTTCTTTTATTCAAATCGCATTCCTTCGTTCCACAAAGCGCTTTCATTCATCCATTTCCTTTGTTCGATAATCTAGCTACTACTTTTGCGAGAGCTAAGACTTGAGGTATGATGTGGACCTTACTAGACCATCTAGAAAATGAGTACTAACGTATGACGCTCCGGTGCCGATTGCAATAACCTGTACGCATGACGAAGCACGACTTGAAGCATGACGGAGCAACGCGAGGAGGAACACTAGCAACTGGTTTATGCAATACGAACCCGATAACGACTAACCTCCTGCTACAAAGGCAACCTCAATAGTCTAACCAACACTCTTCTTGCACTTGATATGAAGCGGTTATTGTGAATGTCATTCACTGCATCACTTTACGAAGTATCTGTGACAAAGAACAAAATCAATTCCCTCCAAAAAGCGAAGAATCCCCTGCGTTCCGTGCAAGCGTCGTGTAGCAACTGTGGCTATGAGCGACGTACAGAGGTGGACAGATGGAGAGAGGACAGCAGGGGAAACTGTGCCGTCTGGAAAGTATTCGGAAAACCCAGGGAAAACCTGAGACAGCACAGCTGGTGACAGGATTCCAACTCGTGTCACCTCCCAGTGTGGAAAGCAATCATCCTAACAACTATGCCTTCTATCTAAGCTAGGTGGTACACAGACAGGTGTCATTGGCATTGAGTTTGAGTTTGTTTCTTTATATGTGTATTTCCCAACGCAAAAGTACCGATTTAATCCACGTTTATATTTACGTTGCCCATGAAGAACCGATCCGTTGACACCTCCAACATCACCACCGTCGTAATACGAGTTGCTACAAAACAAACGCTGCCCGACGAATTCTGCGTCTCAAATAATAAGCGTAATTAAGATGACCGCCCAGAGGCATTGGCCGAGCTCCAATATTACACTAGAGACCAGACGGCACGTGAACAAAGGTTGAATCCTGGCATATTCACGGTGATAACAAGTCGCTCGCAATATAGCTTACAAAAGCATAAAGAAGACATAGAAGGCTGGTCTCGGACGTTTTTGTTTTCTGGTCTGATGAGTACACAATGGTACACACACACACACGACCGAGGACGGTAACAATGTGGGGGAGGTAAATTTCCAGTACCGTGTGTCAGAGATTTCCGGCACACGTCAAAAGGACTCCAGGTGCTCGGAATTATCCCCTGTCCTGCCCTGCACATCTACTTCCAATTATTATTATAAAGACAAAGAGGGGAATGGAACACCGAATTCGAGGCATTTCCGCGTCTATCGTGTAATTTGAATTGTAAATTGTGGTGCGAATATTGTAATTTTTGCACTAAAGGCTCAACTCCCGAGTTGGTGGAGAAATATGTGACTTACCTCCAGATTATGAGACAAACAAAGCAGAAGAAACACAACGTAATTGTATCCATCCTTGGAAGGCGATTCCGTACGACTGCGTGTTGTCTGTCAAACGTCGCGGAAAGAAATGTTCTTATCTCAAGGTCGATAACGCCGCCTAATGACGCCACCGTCGACTCGCGGGGAATGATTAGTTCCAAACTGTTGTTGCTAGACGTCCGTCCATCTCGGGATACGAGCTTGAACGTGGTGATTCTATTCTGAAGATTCCTTTTTCCTCCATCATCATCATCATTGGAGGGTAACCTGTTGACTGGAGAACAAGATATCTTATACTTGGAGGGACACGTAATTTAAATCGATACTTGTATGCATAGGCGCCGACTGCGGGGGGTGTCTTGCGAGCTCGAGTCTCCCCCACCCCCCACCCCCTCCCTCCGGGAATCTATCTGTCTGACAACCGGGCCTTCCGGGAGTCGTGACATATCGGGAGAATCCTGTGTTTGGCGAATTAGGTTGACGGAGGCGGTTAACACCGCTTGCATGCAGCATGTGACACGAAACGAATTTCAGTAAACGTAACCCAACTGTCTTTCTTTATTGACAATCCAAGATGGAAATATAGAACAAGAAATGTTGGAATAAACGCTTATCTGTTGATCAGATAGACCGCTTTCCGACCCACAAAAGCAGAAGCGATGTCGTGTCTGCGCTCGAGAAGTGCTGCATTCGCCTTATTTGCGTGCGGCAAGTTTGGTGATTTACATTTCCAAGTGCGTGGTTGTGTCAGGACGTTTAAGACAGAGGGTGGATCCAAATAATGATTGCCCACACTTCTGCTGTCTCGCGTTTTCGCGAAAACAGCTAATTATAAGATTGATTAATGCGCACTATAGTTAGATGCTCTTTCAAGCAGGATGTCCCATCTGACCGCGTGACCCACCCACAAAAATGAAATCAATGCTGCTCTCCCAACTGAAAAAAAAAAAAAAAAAGTGTGAGAGAGAAAGAGAGAGGGGAAAAAAGCTCCACTGTACAGATAACATCTGTAGCTTAGTAACGAAGCAGCTGAAGAGAAACAACGCTGGACGAATGATAGCCGTTCTTATCAAGATAATGACTCTCATAAAGTGTATATGGGAGCGTGGATTTGCCTGGAAAGCTGACTCGCTTTCCAAACTCTCTATTTTTAGGGTCATAAACACGTATTACGGATTTCATAGCGTAGGAACGGCTAAGAACGGAAGGAGTCGAATGTGTCTTCGTTGTTTCCGCCTTGAGAGCCAATCAACATTTGGCGACACTCATTCCGATCTACGACGCACCTTTCGTTTCCCCTCTTATCTCGTTGCGTACCTTAACATTTTACGTCAATGTTGGACCTCACAAAGCCTGCAGTATCTGAGCAGAGAGGAAGAGTATGGCGCCCCATGGTCGGCGGTCGATGCGCCCAGGGTTTGAACCCCTCTCTTCCACGATGCTATTTTGGGAGAACTCAGAGAGAGAGAGAGAGAGCTCTCTCGATACCCAGAAGGGAAGGTACGCAATCAGGTGTTCGTTGGAGAAAGACGTTTTGTTTACTCCGCGCTAAATGAGCGTTACGTAGAAAGTTATTCACATACGTGCTCGCTCGTAGAGACTTTCCCTACTACAACGTTAATGCTGAGCCGCTTTTTTTCGACAGTACGCCTCGCAGAAAGCGTTTCTTTTCTCAAAATCCAGCGATTCGGTCCCCAATTTCCGGATAAAGATACTCGCAACAAATTTGTTTGCGCTCAGTAGTGTGCTGGAATAGATGAACACAACGACCACTATCTTGACGGAGAACGTACAATAGGAGGCCAACTAAGCTGATCAAAACATGGCTGTACAAACAGTGCCGGCCTTACGTTTCCTTTTCTTTTTTTCATGTCGCCGAATTCTCGGCCCATACTACGCGCATTATAGAAAACCGATTCGACACTTCCACTGCGTCGGTTCGGCTCCAGGTGCTTCGAAGATTGACTTTACCGCTCTCCAGTTCTGCTTGAATGGTTCGTCAGTGGCAAATTCTCCCCGAATTTCCACGATTTCATCAACGTGTTTCAGCGAGACGCAGAAAACGACAAGCCGCGCCACCCAGAGAACGACTGCAATCTGGACTTCTTTAACGTTAGAGAAATATTTTTTTGTTATCTTCATAGAGACCACGTTGACAGTCTCTCAAATAGGGAATGCCAACCGAAACTTGCTTCAAATATGTTCCGCATTAATTAGCTGCGTGAATCTAGTTAAGACCCCAGAATTTTGCCAATATTTAGGGAACTCACGTGAGATGACAGTGGGCTAAAATGGCCTCAGGCAGAAACTTGAACGCTTCTCTGACGTTCTCAGCGAGCAGGCAACCGTCCTTTGAAGTAAGCCGGGACGCGAGTGAAGGTTCCCTTTCTGCAACGCCGCGCGGTCACCCGTCATCCTGCATCGGGCGCGTCCCTCTCCACTTCTTAGCTTCGCAAGTCGACTTTTGTACCGCCCTCGCCAACGCTATGCCATGCTCTGTGCCATGTCCAGTGGCTATGGTGCGAGTGAAAAGAAAATACTATCGCTTTGTACTGGCTCAGTCGCAGTCTAGCCGCGTGAGAGCGCATTCTGTTCTACAGTTATCGTCCACTGACTGCTTGTGTTTTATTCGCGATCTCTGAATCTTCACGAAAGTATTGCATGAAAGATATGATACACGATTGATATTTAAGTAGCGTCACTTGTCAGGATAGGGCACGACACATAGCTTACTGGGGTTACGTACAAGTTTAGTATTAACACAAATCCAACAGTATTAATTCGGAGTACCTTTGTCATCACCACGCTTTTTATGTTCCTTTCCATCACATTGTAGCAAAGGCTTCCTTATGAGTGCGGTATTTGTGCACTGGGTCGTCGTCAGCGATGCCTTCTTATTATTTAAGTGTACATAAAGATTTGTTTCCAACGCGAGCTTCGAACATTCTTTGATTCTCCAAGATGCCGTCACTGCAGTGATCGGTAAGACACATCCTTCTCACCTTTCACACTTTCTCTAAATTAGCTCAACTCTCGCCCTCTCACTATGGTTACCAACGCTCTGCCCTAAAAGCACTTCTAAAGTTGTGGACACCGTAGGACTTCGATCCTCACTGTGACGTCACCCTCCTGACAGACCCCCGGTGCCCCGATGTGCAGGATCTAGTGTCGCGCCTCTTTGTTGACTTAACGTCACAATGCGTCCCGCGCGTTGCAGAGCGAGTGCCGCACACTTTGTGGAATTCTAAATAGGCACTTCGGATCTTACTATAGGAGGCAAGAAGATTGACGCCCCCCCCATTTAGGCCGACCCTGTGTACAAAGTCAGTGACAGGAGTAGAAGGGTGCTGGTGCATAACTGCGACGAGGACGATACCCGAGAAGAAATACAAAAATCTTGTGTGTGTGACGATGAAAGATGGAAGTCACTGAAAAGGTTAGCCAGGCTGTAGGACTCGAACCCACATCTTCTGGATTACCGATCCAGGGCTCTACCAATTGAGCTAAGCTTACACACCTCCCGAGCGACTTCCAAGGGCGCGTCATCCGAAGAGACACATCAACCACCCTCTCTCACTCATCCCCCTTTCACTCTTACATTTTTCTCACTCATACACACAATCATACGACTGGATCGACGCAAGCGGCAACTGTTGAACATGAGGGAACTGATGTTCAGAGGCTGGAGCAACATAGAAAGGACAAATACATACAAAGCCTCAACAAGCCCTGGACCGGTAATCCAGAAGATGTGGGTTCGAGTCCTACAGCTGGCTAACCTTTTCAGTGACTCTTTCATCGTCAATTTCTTAGGCAAATTGAGGCTTTGTATATATTTGTCCTTTCTGTGTTGTTCCAGCCTCAGAACATCTACCAGTTCTCTCTTGTGTGTGTGTTTTGTCTCGGGTATCGTCCTCTTCGCAGTACAAAGTCACTGTGTCTTCATCATAAAGACTAACACTGCTAGAAGGAGAGTTTAGCATTTGTGGCTCTCAAGGTCAAAATGCACTGAAATACCGTCCGCAACTTTGAATTTTCGTGCAGACCTTCTAAGCGGTATCACGACCTCCTGGACGTGCACTTGGAATAACAGATGGAAAAGTGGGAAAAACTTGTTTGTTTCAAAGTACATGGATGAGACGCAAGCCAGAAATGCTGTTTCCCGGAATCGGAAAGGACACGCAAAGAAAGGCTGCAGGAAGAAAAACAGGACGCAACACCTTTCGTGTCTGCTCTTACGATATAAAGGAACAGAACGCATTGTGTGAAGCGCTAATCATTTGGAGCAAAGATAATTTAGACGACTTTGGAGTGCGCCGGAAATCACAATGCTGTACTGCCTTGAACACTTCTTCGGAGATTTCTCGTATGATTCTTTCAAATCTGAGAAGAATTCGCAGCAAGGCCTGTAGCCCACTTATTGAAACACGGATTTGCGCGACACATACGTTAGATGACGATGGGCGATTAATCGCCGTTGTGGCGGTATCTCTGCCCCATTGCTTATCTTGAACGAATGAGGGGATATTAGGAATGGAATAGGTACTCTTAAAAAACCTTCGCAAATCCAGTGGAGCGCAAGAGCTCCGCTAGAACATGAGGGCCTTGTACCTGGTGGGTAGCGTTCGACCACGGTCCGATAATCTTGGCGATGTCGAACAGCAGTTGGTCCATACGTTTTTCCATTAATGTACGCTCTCAGTGATGCTGCTCACCAGCCAAGACGATGTGCATTCCACTGGTGGAGCAGAGGGAATATGAGGTGGAGCCGAGACGGTGTGTGAAGGCAGGGGTAAAGGCAACGTTCAGTCTCATGTGGTGGGAAAGTGCTGTAAAAGGGAGCGGAGGAAGCGTAAGAGAAAGCGTGAGGGATGTCTATAGAGTGGGCTACGTCCTGTTGCATTGGGCCTGCATCTTGGGGCCTAGAGGCTGATGGGCGCACAAGGCCAGAGCTGTTTGCTTTCTCATTACCGCTGATGCCGACCCATGGCAAATGTGATATAGTGTGCCCTGCAGCGACCGCCTTCTTGTAAACTTGCAGGATGTTAGAGATGACGGGGCTGACCGAGCCGTGTATGTGCAAGTTGGCCATACGCTGGAAACGGTAAAGACGACCCAGGACTGAGCGGATCTGGCTGACATGGCTGACGTAGAGTATAGGGCACACGTATAAGACGTCCTGTGCGAAAGGTGGCAACCACAGGACTCAGAGGGGATGTAAAGGCTGAGGACGAATTACCCCGAGTGGGTGACCCGTCAGTAAAAACCTATGTTGACGTCGCATAACTTACATTCATCATACCCAGGGTAAGCTGCATGACAACAAACGGGGCAACATCCCTTTTTCTCCATGCAGCCCAGGAACGGACAGGCAGAAGACCGGGCTTGGGAGAGACCAAGGAGGGAGAGAGAGAGTAGAGTAGAAGTAGAAGTAGAGAGACAGTCTTCACTACGAAATGCGGAATGCAGTTGAGCAGTCATCGGGCGGATCTTGCAGTGTTTGCGCCTCAAAATCTTTTGAGACCAGAGGGCGCCGCCGATGGTGGGCTGAAAGGTCTGACGAAAACTCGGTGTCAGAACTATTTTTTCGCTGACCCACAACGATCTCAATCGAACCCGCTCATCTCTCAGACAGAGCTCAGCGTCGTCAAGATATACTTGCTGACTTGTGGCGTAGGTGGGCTCGCTCGTATGTGCCGTCTGCTCACTGTTTTCAACGGATCCAGGACAATTGCTCACCGATAATTGCTCACCGGACAGTTGCTCACCGGACAATTGCTCACCACAGAACCGCTGAAGCCGGATAATTGCTCACCGCCTCTTTCACCGCACTTATATGCAACTTTATTTCGCGTTTTTATGTGATGTGATTTTATTTCTTGTTTATGGCGCTCATATACTTGACTTTTTTATGTTAGCTGAACTTGGGTTACCTCGAAATAAAGTGATCGAAACCCCCATTGCAAAATAAACTACTGTAAATAAATGTTATCTGACTATAAAATGCACAGTCGCGCGCGGGAAACTCAACAGCGAACTTAGACTAACCTGGACATAGCAATGCAAACGCTGAACTTGGACTAACCTAATACGTGCTGTTCAGTCGTGTCCGCCCTGCTAAGCAAATCGGGCGCTAAAATGTGGCTTGCGTTCGCTAAACCGACTCGGACAGACATAGAAAATTCGTGAATTTGAGTGGTTAAATAGAGATGTGTTCTTAACTCTCCCCTGGCTTGTGTCTTGGAAGATCCTGGTGACGCAGACATGGGCGTACCGAGAGGGGAGCAAGGTCACTTGTGAAAATTTTGCACCCTTTATTCATAGGTCATGATTTATTTTCTAATAATATGAACCTGTGAACACCCGCACAGTCCGCAGCGTCCGCCCCAGGGAAGGAGGTGAGGTGGATGCATGCTTTGCCCCCTGGAAGCACTTTGCTGTCCACCCCTTGGAAAAAAAACTCCTATAGGAACGCCCCATGGACGCAGGTCCTGACAAAGACACTTCAGGCGTGCCTGCAAGTGGACGACCTCTCGCCTCAGCCTCTTCACTGGTGGATTCACTGGTGGATTTCCTAGATCTATTTGAAACAACTTAGACAGCTAAAACAGAAGCTCATCTAACACAAAAAAAGTCAAGCGCCATAAACGCGAAATACAATCACAATATAAGTGTGGTGAAAGAGGCGGTGAGTAATTGTCCGGCTTCAGCGGTTTTGTGGTGAGCAATTGTCCGGCCTCAGCAGTTTTTTGGTGACAACTGTCCGGTGAGCTGTCCAGTGAGCAATTGTCCGCGCCCCGTTTTCAACACCTCACAGTCGTCCCTTTCGCAGCGGGCGAGCTAACTGCTGTCTTCCACTCACCAAGCCAGAGCCTTGTGGCTGCTCACATGGATTACTGAGGTTCAGCCGTGCAAAGTGACCCTTCCCAGTGGCTGCCAGTTCAACTTGTACCAAATCTGCAAGTTTGACTTTACTCTCCGTTGTCGTTCACTTTTACCGTTGCGTCCGCACGGGGAGTGGAAGACAACGAGACCCTGGCCACCCCTGCGCCTGTGTTGTTCTTCGTCGTGTGTTCCAGCTGGAGTCGTTCTTTCCCCGTACGGTTCCCAACAGTCGGCACGTCTCACCGCAGTGAAGAACATCCGGCAGGGCCTACTTCACTTCTCCGCTGCTCGCGAGACTCCAAGGCACACGAGGAGGCTTCGTGCCAGGAGACACTGCAAGTCATGACCTGAAGATGGGTGGCCATTCAGCACCGACAAACAATACGCAAGCGACCGCCCCGCACCCGTGGTAGATGGCCACGAGAGAGTTCGTATCTTTGCCCCGTCTCGATCCCCGTCTCGACGACGCAACGCGACGCGGTGGACGTTCACTTGGAAGTTAGCAATAATGTTTAATAATAAAGAGAGCATGGCATCCACAGTAAGACAGAAGAACCTATGGTATAGCAATGGAAAGCTGGAAGGGCATGCTACGTCTCGTAAATCGGGGTATAGCACAGACGTCCACGCCTGCCAGTGACAGGTACCGCTGATTAGCGTGCTGGGGGAGTTGGAGGTTGGATTTTGATGCGAGAGGGGGATTCCGTAATGTAGAAATGCTTGTGTGTGACGCCGTTTTCAGGTGGCTCCCGCCGAAGCAGCACATAAAGCAGCAGACACGTTGCCGGCGTAGTTCAACAGCTTATTGCTTGTAAACCCAGCACAACACGCGACACGAAAAAGCTAAATTTGCTGATAAAATTGCCGTAATTACTCGTGGCGACATCCGGTGGGGAATAATCCCCATTTATCGAACAACATTTATCGATTGTCGACTGGCTTGCTGCTCATGATGACTACGTAGCCGGCTTCTTTTGTTTTAGACCCAGTGTTACGCGAATGTAATGTAGTTCTTCCGCCGTACTTGGCCAGCAGTGCCCAGTTGGTGCCGACACCGTGTTGTTCGTGATTTTCAATTTAAATCTTCGGGGCAATTGTGACGTAAGAGTACTGAGGGCTATCGAATATTTCTGAGATTGCTTTGCGGTACCGCACGTTCTTGTTGGGGGAACTTCTTTGGGGGTGTTAGGAGCAAAGCGAGAACGGTACGCTGAGAAAAATCCCGCCACTGAGGGACTCTAATGTTCAGGGATTGTCGCGTTACCGTTAGCTGTAAAAATAGACACGGAGCCCCGCCCGGGCAAGTGAGTAAATAGTGCGATTCGATAGTTTTATGTAAAAGTTGCAGCATTATTGCATTAAAATGCAATTCGATGAAAGTCGAGAATATTCCAGACTGGCCCCGGTGCAGTTCCTCCATTTTATCTTTCCCACATAACCATCATCGTCATCATCATCAGTTCGTAGATCAGTGCAACGTTATACGGGAGTCATTCTATTACCAAAGGGTCGTTTGTCCTGTTCTACAGAGTAGGCTGTCTGACTGAACGCTCAAACGTTCGTAGTAAGTGACGACGTTTACCGACAGAACAATGGCAGCCTTATGACGTGAGTCAAGTCAAGCAAACTGAACAGAAAGAACAAACTCCATCGCCACAGCGGCCCTGCCGGGGAGGTGAAGATGCACAAATAAATCCCCGCCCTTGTCTTTGGAGGAATCGAGTTAACCGTATATGCTCCAAATCTGGTTTATAAGTGGTGGCTTTAAGTCGCGAGACAACTATGATCATAAGCGACGCCACAGTGGCTGAGGACTCAAAAGCCCCCACGGACTAATGGCACTCGCGTGTCTAAGATACTTGCGCCCAAGTTGGCAGCATCGTCGGCCAAACTTGCACCGAAGACTGGTGGAGGAACCACGACATTCCGCTCGCTTGCCTGAAAGAGTCAACGAGGATGTTTTCCTCCACACCGTAACTGCCAGACAGCATTCACCTGAACGCTAGTTTACAATGTTTCTTAATTTCCAGCACATGCCATACTACGACCCAGGGTCGCATACTAACGTCTCGTCCGCGTCTTCACTGCTATAGCTACAGTTGCTTCGCTGTGCGAAACCTCCGGACGCTGCACAGTAAGGCAATCCTAAAGGCAACGGGGGGAAGTAATTCGAGTTACTAATTACCGTTCCGGAGCAAAACCTTCCGGAGCACGTATGTATATATATATAGAGAGAGAGGCGCCACTGAAATTTATCGACCGTGTTCATTCTCGTGTTTAAAAGAAGGGGATCAAGCTCGATAGCAGTTGATAATTGAGTTGCAGCTCGAGTTTCGGTTCAGAGAGCGCACGTAATCCAGGTGCCGTGGAAAGCTGTCAAAATGGGGGATAAAATTTTTAACGGTATTTCTTTACGAATGCGTCGAAATACGACGCTGTGATATCTTATGTTGCATTCTGGAAAGCCGGGACCAGCTCACGGCATTCATGTAGTTGTTGTTGTAGACTGGGAGGAGACCCGGGTTTGAATCCCCGCACCGGCTGGCTGAGGTTTTCCGGCAGACTTGCCAGACGAATGTCGGCACCTTGAAGTCGGTCCAGGACGCATACTACGTCCGTAAGCCGCTCATAGTCACAGTTGCTTCGCGGCGCTAACACGGCGGAAATAAATGAACCGGTTCTAACCGGTTCTAAGATGACGCTCAATCTCATAAACAATAACGTAAACCTTTGAGGCTCACAATTTCCGTTTTTTCGAGAATCAAAATTGAAATCTGCAGTCGTACCCGCGACGTTCTATTTCGCATTGTACGACACCTGAATATGCTATGGCGTGCAGTACAATACTCGCGTTGTGTAAGGAACCACATCTATCAAAGTGATTCCTACCTTGCGACTCCCTCTTCCAAGTAACCTTCCGTGGATATTTGATGACAGTCGCATTGCTGTGCTCCAATGTGGCCGGCAGAGGGCGATAACCCAGGGAGAAGCCCAGATCGATGTTAAGCCCGTTTGTGCACAGCTTGAATGACGCAGGAAAGCGTTCCATCGAGATGATCGTAAAGATATGGCCGCTGCCGTTATTTTTGCTTGCGAGTTCCGTAGTTGCGCTTATGCTGTGCGTCATGTAAATTGAACGCCGAGGACTTGAAAAAATTGTATCGAGTAGTATACATGAAGCGGCTGAAACGATGCAAAATCACCAACCGTGGAGAATGACCCCTTCGCGTGACGGAAGACGACGCAACCATAACAAGGTGGAGGTGCGGGTTTGCTTTTGGAGCATTTGCGTTGCGTTCACCTCAGAGCCACCTCAATCGAGCCCCTGTGTGGAATTTCTCCTCCCTTCTTGTGCGGAACGTCTTCATTTCTTACATATCTAGTGTGGCACATGACGTACTTGGTCGTACATTGCGTAGTAGTCGCAGCAGCATAATTAGCCAATTGATATTCCTCCAACACAACATAAAAGATACGTAAACAATAACGCTTACATAGGATAGTTGAAATTAAGTCATCATGGTAGAGCTGTCTACCCAGCTGCCAAGATACCCTCACTACCTACTAGGCTGGTGTGGTTAAGTAATACTTGCAGCAGACGAGACGACGACAACAGGGTGGTTAGGATGAGTCATAGTGACGTGGACAACTCGTCCTAACTAAGGTTGTGGATTACAGGTGGCCCATTCCATTCCAATTCCATTACGAGGAATAGAGAGGTGTGCTAATAGACCTCTACCCGAGAAACGTCATTATGACGTTGGTAGACAGCCTGAAACCGAAACAAATCCGAAGGGGAGGGCTGGGTTCCACGAATGGGCAATTGTTCGCTGCCTCCTATTGAAAGGAAAGTAGAACCGAGGGTTGTAAGACCGTGGCTTTCGTTCGCGACCTTGTTCGCCCCGAGCGTAGTTCAGCTCTACCAAATTGGTGGCGCTGTAGAACACTATGACGTCATTTGTTTACAAAAGGGAAAGGTCTGTTCAATTCCTTTCAATTCCTCGGAGTGGAGAGTCAATTCCCATTCCATTTCTTTAATTCCGGAAAGAATAAACGAGACAAGCCAGCTAATGAATACTTGCCAGCCCAGCACAGCAAGGGCGTGTAACGTCATCCGGAACAAACATGCACAAAGGCAACGTGTACAGGGGTACCTAACATCAGAACACCTGAAGGTTCGTTTTGGCAACGGCTGTAAGGCTTTCTCCATGCGCGTATTGCTTCTCTATTCGCCTCTCCAACTACCTGTAGAGGCGCTCGCGTCGTCTTCAAGATGGATGAATAAATCAACCTGCTTCTCTTAGAAGTCGGCCCAGGAAGCAACGTTGCCAACCTCTGTGAGGCCGGCGAGCTGGCGAGCTTTTTCGCAAGCATTACCACCTTTGTCCGCAATTGCCGCAAAAAAATGACGTACGCCCCCTGTTTTCATCAAATCAAGGGAGAGAACGTTGTCATTCCGCTTCAAGTGTGGCGGCGAGAAGGCAAGGCTTCAAAAAACAGCCATGGAAAAGTGTCAACTATGTCATTTCTTTCGTTAATGAGATAGTCTCGTGTATTCCCTTAAATATATTCCCCTCGTATGGCATATACTTGTAGCGAAAATTTGCAATAAGAAATGGCGACTGATAACGCCTCCAGTTTGCGACCCATCGTCGGAAACGCTTGTTTTCTGAAGGTAAAAACCGGGTGGGCTAATCACACATTGCAATAATGCTGACCACCCGCTATTCTAGCCCGGAAAAGCGAAAGAAAGACGGTGATTGCATATCGACCGTACGTGTCTCCGACCAATGTTCATTTGACAATGGGAACAGAACAGAAAACGAACGAGCGTGTCAGCGGGCTCTTGTGGCGGTGATTAATTCCTTGTCCACAAACAACGTCGTCCGGGTATTTGTGCTTGAAAGTGACGTTACATTACCTGTGGTAGGAAACGTATTTTCTCTCGCAGCAAAGGTGAGAAATGAACTGCCTCGTGTCTTCCTTATAGATGTCGTTTCCTGACGACTGCGCCCTGTATGTTGGACAATCCATCGACGCGGTGACAGTAAGGTGTACGATGAACTTGGGTACCCGAATATACCTCATGGTGACGTGAGCCCGGATTTTTAGGCACGGAAAAACTTTGTTTTAGGCGCCTATAAAAGTCGCTAAAAAATCCCGATTTAGGCAGTAGAAGTGGCTTTATAGGAACTATAAATTGTTATTTTCTTTCATTCGTAGCCCTTAAAACGCAAAAACAAAGTGAATAAATCGGTCCGCATAACAATGCCGTAGTTGTTACTGTTCTTCTAATCTTTTTGCTGTACGAAATGCAAAACTTGTCCACGCTATATACGACCACAAGGTTCCACGACACTTCCAAGAACTGTAGGGACTGTACCGGACCTGTACTTCGCACTCCCTCCTCAGCATTTTACCGTGTGTCCAATTCGTTGTACAAAAAGAAACAAACTTGAGGACTTTTTAAGGTGTAAACACGCAATAGCGCTGCGAGTTCTAGGTTGACAACGAAACCGTTACAAACCGTGCCTACAATTTTTAATAACGACTCACGAAACAACAACACAATGCTGGAATGCAGAGAAAGAACGAGTTCAATTCTCAGCTTACATTCCAGCACGCAGGGAAACATCCCACATCATCATCATCATCATCATCATCCATTCATCTATGTTGTTGTTGTTGTTACATTCCAGCACCTTTGAGAGACTCGCTTCTTTCAAGCGATCGATGATTTCAAAAGGGTGCGACGTTACCGACGCCAGTTTCGCCTGGACAACGGAGTTTCGACGTTTAATCGGACCTTCAGAAATCGACGTTAAAATAGGCACTAACGCTGGAATAGGCATTTATAAGAGCTATCATATCCATACAGGAGGTTCCCCAGCACCGAATTCGTGTACCTGTATTGAAAAGGCTCTATTAGAACCAAGTCAACCATCCACGGTAAAAAAAAAAGAGCAAAAGCATTTGCCTAGGAATCCGGGGTCTAGTCAGAGATGTTCATCTCAGTGCTTGTTAATTTTTCGTTAATGGGACCAATAATACAGTAATGATAAAGATATGGGGTGTGTACAGTAGTGTTATCTTTAGTAGGATCATTAGCCTTAGTACTGGAAGTTAGATGGTTATCAATTGAGATGTCGCACAACATGTGGTGCGTTTTATATGCTCCTTTTCCCCCCCCACACATTGGCTCAGTCTCTCGTGCGTCCAAGTTCAAGGTACTAAGACGTCGGGCCCCAGACACACAAGCATGTCTTCCTCGAGGAAGGAAAGGAATAATCGCTTCCATCGAGAGTGGGCGGGATAAAATGATTGAGTTGTTTTGGGAAGACGTCTCTTATCAAAGCGTGGAAACTCGGGATGTAGTTAAAAAAAAAGAAAAAAGAAAAAACGTTTGCTCGAATTTGAGGAAAACAAGACTTTTTTCCTGAAACTCAAGGAACTATGCTGATCACGACAGGACCTGATTGTACGTGCATACTTTTATTTCCATGATGATAAACCTGAGTGATGGGCAAACTTTCATACAGGACAACCACAACAGCTCTTTGCTGGTTTGAGCTGCTGTGGCTGTCCCGTATGTAAGGCATGTAAGTATCCCGTTGTCCACCAGCTTTCCTGCGGTTATGCAATTCTCTCTCTAGTGCTTTTCTATGTTCATAGCCTTTTGTGTGCTTTAAAGCAAATCCATTTCGACCGGTTCATCACTAAAATGTACATTCCGGGAAATACCTTAGGATTTCAAACACTCGTTCCACGATGAAAGTATCTCGGGAAGTCGAATGAAGAATTAATGCAGTAGCAGTGCCCTTCAACAAAGCCTTTCATGCTCAATCTGTAGAGCCTGTAGGTTTCACACGTTTTCCGGGAGCCACAATTTGATGAGGCAAACCCCTGTCCATTTTCATCCCGGTTTCTTTCTTTCGTTGCTGGCTTCCCTGTGATGGGAGAAACGGTGACTGTCATTAAACTGCGCTTCCCGCTGCCATTAATGCTCCATTTGGTTTATTAATGACGAAAGAGGCTTATTTCGTCGCACACTCAAAGCAGTTTCTCAGAACATCTTTTGTTCACGAGGAGAGTGAAACCAGACCATTAGCGGAAGTTGTGCGGACGTCAGCTTATTGTTAATGGCGTCATGAATCAGTATGCATAGGACAGAGGCAACGGAAGACCCGCTGAATACGCAGAAGATTCTAAACGAGGAATGAAACCGTTGACGACATTTTATGGACGGACGTCTCCCATGCACATAAGACGAACAACGACTGTCTCGTGCTGTTTTCCGTGTGGCAGTGATTGTGAAAGAAGGTCAAACATATGGCTGTATGAGACGCTATCCTTCCGCTACCCACGTGACAGCCTCTTCTGGTGTGTTGAGAACATTTTCGAGATGCGATCATTTACCTCATTCTTGTGTCGGAAGGAATGTTGTGGAAAGACGGAGACACAGCGTAATCTTTGTTAGACACACACACACACACACATACATTGGATGGTGATGGGGTGGGCGATTCACCGCCGCTGAGGCGGTACACTGCCCTATTTCGCGTTGGGGGAGGATGAAGAGATGATGATGGGGCTTTCAAAGAGCCGTCGCCAGACCGGTGGAGCACAAGTACTCCGCCAGAAGACGAAGGCCCTGCGTCTGGTGGGCAGCGTTCGACCACGGACCGAGGATCTTCGCTAGGTTGAACGGCCGCTTGTCAATGCGTTGCATAGAGAGTTCTCTTAGGGCACGCTCGTGGTGGTATTGCCCACAAGCCAGGAAGACGTGGCTGAGGTCGCCGTGCACTCCACAAGTGGTCCAGAGGGAAGACGAGGTCGAGCCGAGACGGTGTTGAAAGGCAGGTGTAGAGGCAACGTTGAGCCTCATGCGGTGGAAGAGAGCAGTTAAGGGGCGCGGTAGTCGCGGAGGAAGGACGAGAGAAAGCGTGGGGTCTACATCAGAGAGAAGGGAGTGAGCTATGTCGTGCTCCCACTGAGCCTGCATCTTGGGACCGGCGAGTGTCGAGAGGAGGTGTCTTCGGTCGCCCGACGACATCATTATCGGGGAAAAAGCTGCGTGCTGATGGGCGCTCAATGCGGCTCTGTCTGCTTCTTCGTTGCCGCTGATATCGACATGTCCGGGGATCTACTGCAATACTACAGTGTGCCCTGCAATGGTCGCCTTCTTGTAAGCTCGCAGGATGTCAAAGACAACAGGACCGAGGAGTCCACGTATCCCCAAGTTGGCCACACACTGGAGCGCGGGTCTTGAGTCTGTAAAGACGACCCAGGACTGAGCTGGAATGGCTGATATTTTTTGCATAGCAAATATAATGGCGTAAAGCTCGGCACACGTAGACGATGTTCTGTGAGAAAGACGGTGACCACAGGAGACTGACTGAGATGGAATGACAAATGCTGAGGACGATCCACCCCGAGTAGATGACCCGTCAGTGAAAACTGACGTTGACGCCGTGTAGTTGTCGTTCATCATGCCCAGGGTAAGCGGCTTGGCGACACACGGGCTGCATCCCTTTTCCTTCCATGCAGACCAGGAACAGTTATGCGGGTGGCTGGGCTTGACAGAGACCATGGAGGGGCACTGGGAGCCACTGTCTTCACTACGAAACGCGGGATGCTAGACTTCAGCTGAGTCATCACCGAGCGGACCTTGCAGTGCTTGCGCCTCAAGATCTTCGATACGAGCGGGTGCCGCCGATGATGAGATAAAAGGCGGAGGAAAAGTCGGCAGGTCTCACCGTAGCGAAGAACCTCCAGCGGGGTGTCCCTCGCTTCAGCAATAACTGCTCGGGTCTCTGCTGCTCGGGGGACGCCGAGGCACACACGAAGGCTTCGCGCCAGGAGGCACTACAGCTTATGATCTGAAGATGTCGGCTGGCCATTAAGCACCGGCAAACCATACGCGAGGGACCCTCGAGCCAAAGCCCTGTGGACGGCCAACAGAGAGCTCGTGTCACTTCCCCATCTCGTGCCTGCCAAGCGACGGATCACTGCAATCCAACGGTGGATCTTGATCTCCAAGCTTGCAATATGCCTCAGCCAAGAGAGCCTAGCATCAACAGTGAGACCGAGGAACCTATGGTGAGATACGTGCTTCAACGGTATGCCAGCAACGGAAAGCTGGAAGGGCCTCATGTTCCGCCCTGTAAAAGGAAGTACTACTGTCTTTTCCGTCGATATGTCTAAGCCCGCCAGTGACAGCTACTGCTGGATAGCATCGAGAACGAGTTGGAGGCGTCGCTGGAGGGCAGGACGGGATTTACCGCTGGTCCAGATACAAATGTCATCAGCATAGATGGAGATAGCCACTTTCCTACCGACGCAACCTCGAAGGCCAGCCATAACAATGTTAAATAAGATGGGGCTCAGAACACTCCCCTGGGGCACCCCATGGGTCAACTCGACAAAGTCTGTATTCCCCTGGCTTGTGCGGACGAACAGTTCCCGTCCATGAAGGAAATCAGTAAGCCATGAGATAGCTCTGAAAGGCAGGGCGCCATCAACAAGGCCATGGAGGACAGAAGCGTGGCTGATAGTATCGTACGCCCGCCTAGCATCGAGAAAGGCAGCCAGCACAGTCTTCTCGCGCACCTTTGCGTCTTCCACAGAAGTGATTAAATCGAGTACCGAGTCTATTGCTGCTCTGTGCCGTCGAAAGCCTGACATTTCTTCCGGGAAGACGCGGCGATGTTCGAGCCACCACTCCAGTCTAGCGAGTACCATGCGCTCCATCAACTTCCCAAGGCAGCTAGTCAGGCTCACTGGTCGAAAGGAGGACAGCTGCGATGGTGGTTTGCCTGGCTTCAATAGCGGAATAACACGTGCGCGCTTCCAACTGTCGGGTACTTTTCCTGACCTCCATGATCTATTAAATACCTCCAGCAGATACTTCACACATTAGAAGAAACTTCGTTAATGCGTATTTTTGTATTGCGCCGACATTCAATGAAGGTGAAGAACCTTTGACAAGCATTCTCGCCAATAAAGAGTTTTTAGCAGACATGTCCTATTACTCTGGAGTATCGGCTATCCAACTTTTGCTGACAATGACAACGACATTTCAGTTTGCGCAGAACTCTCTTTGCAGGGCCATAAGGGTTGGATGAACGTATTGCGATGTTATAGCGATGCAGAGAGGAAATGGTATTACAAACATCGTAATGAAGGAGATACGATCATCACATTTATTATGAAAATGCACAGTGCAAACTGGCAGGATAAAGGGGGACCGCCAGTGGTGCCTCCTCTGCTGCCTCCCGCTTAGAAACTGACACTCTGCTTTGAAAACCTCACCAGTCTATTACTGGTTATATAATCGACTTATTATTTTCGATCGCAATAACTGATTCGCAAACCCCAGCGACGATGAAATTGAAGCAAAAGGCAAAACGGTTACGTGAACAGTTCGTTGAGTGTGAGGATAAAATATAGGGCGACAACAAAAGTGGACTCACAAACCACTAAAGGAACATTTTATTCCAAAATACAGTGACGAGGTTAAAGGGAGGAAGGAATTTTCGGCAGTCAACTTTTTGTCGAAATCTGCTGAAAACCCCAGTGAGTCTGATTGGAATAGTGTGCAATGGCCATAGGCTTCCGAATTCAGGAAGAAAAAAGAAACGCTCATACCCGGGGTTTCCAAACTTTGCTACCCTGCGACCCATCGAAACTACAAGATATTGCGTCGCGACCCCCATATTTCGCGATCCTACAAGCTTTTAGGTTTCAGGGCGTGAATAGGAATGCACGAAACCGACGCTGAAATTTAATTTGACAGTTCATATCGTCACAAGATGGGCAAGAAACCATCGCAGACAGAAAAATGAACGCGTGGCAGAAGGAATGACTGTTCCTGTTCACTATAAAGTAAGCTTGCTTTTTAGACCTTGTAGTCCGCTAAGAGCTTTCGTGAGACGCAGAATAGTGGGCAGAGCATGGGCTTCTTTATAGTCTGTGAGCCGACCCCCCGCTGACGACACCCCTGGAGTTTGCGACCCTGCATAGTTCAGGAGACAATGGCAGAGATGCATGAACGGCTTTGCCTACACTCTTTCCAAGGGACTCATTGAACGAAGGCACAAGTGACTATAGTGCGTTCATGTCTTGTCACCAACTATCTTGTTCTCAAATGCACGTGTCTTTGTCGCTAAAAAATAACGCAGGCTCTTTTCTCGACCAACCCTATCTGCAATTCAATGCGTTAATGACACCAACAAAGACGGTCCAAGAAAAGGACACTAAACCATGCGCCAGCCATTCCCCACTTCAAATCTGCACAAAACGAGTAAGTAAAGGAAAATATTTAGCGCTCAATATTCCTGTACGACTTCTAGACGAGGATATAAAAAATCTTGATCGATCTTCTCCAGATGTAAGCCCAGGAAAAAGAAATGAGTGTTGGAACAAAAAAGGAAATACCAATTCTTCGGCAACGGTTTGTATGTGGTCCAACATTTCGGGGGGCACGATAAAGTGAGAAAAACGTTTAAAGGGAAAAGCAACCTTCGATTTACGATCGATGGCGCCGAACGATTTTCCGTGCCCTGGATGGAAACTTGACTTTGGCGGCGGGTCATTGCTTGCAAACGTAAGAGAAAGGGAGCCAAAATTGTGAAACATATCCGTGCGATTAACCAGGGAGAAATCACTTCTCGGTCAAATTGCATATTTATTACCACCCAGCGCGGTCGCTTTACTAAATGCGAATCTGTACCTTTTATTTATACAGTACAGGGAATCATATAAGCTACAGCCCTTACAAAGGTACTGCTGTCGTGAGGTACGCCCCCTCTAAAGTTACAGTTCTTATAAGGTATAGCCCTTTTGACTACGCCGCTTCAAAGGTGCAGTCTGTAGAGGTCATGTCAAGAGTAAAGCGAGTCTATTTGTGGATGATTGCATAATTTATCGGGTTACTAATTCAGAGACAGACAGGGACATCCTGCAAAGTGATAGAATCAGAGTGGTGCGATACATGACAGATGACTTTAAATACAAAAACAAAAAAACAAAAAAAGGTGTGTATGTCTGTTACGCGTAATAAAAACCTACTGTTACGGCATATTTCGTTCATAAAGTAAATGAATACAAATACCTGGGTGTTACAGCGGACTAAAATAGAACGCGTATATTCGATATGGGGACCAGAAAAGCTAGGAGAAAGCTGGCTTATAAATCCCTCGTATTGCTAGTGATGATTGTCTGGAACCCCTATACGTTAACACGCAAAAAAGAATTAGAAAAAATCCAAAGCAGAAACGAATCCGCAACAAGACTGCGACACCATCGAGGTGTTGTCCTTAAAAGAAAGGCTAAAAATTGTAGCATTATAAGAGCAACTTAAACACTTACATTCAGCTTAAAGATCCGTTGACTTTCAAGTGTCGTCATAAGTTATTTTTAAAGGAAATTCCTATTAGACCCCCTATGGGGTAGCGTTCCACTCCTAAAATGGAAAACCTCCCCACTTCATCGTCACAATATAATAATTGTCGTTTATACATTAATTTCTGCCAAGAACAATTGAAGAATGGAACAATCTAAACGAGTAAATTTGTAGCTCGCAGCCATACGCAGCTTTTACAGAAAAGCTGGATTTCCATTTCAACGATGAAAGATGAAAGTCACTGAAAAGGTTTGTTAGCTGTAGGACTCGTACCCACATCTTCTGGATTACCGAACCAGGGCTTACACACCTCCCCAGCGCGTCATCTGAAGGGACAAACCAACCACCCTCTCTCACTCATCCCCCTTTCACTCATACACACATTCATACGACGGGACCGACGCATGCAGCAACTGTTGTTGTTGTCATATGTGAGTGTACTTTGTATGTAGTTGCCCACTCCTGCAATGGCTCCAGAAGAGCCACCAGTATCTTGAAATAAATAAATAAATAAATAAGGGGTATCAGATACTCATGTAACAAGGTACAGCGTATATCAGAGACGGCGCTTATCCGGTACAGAAAATTGCGGACTGTTCACATTTGAGCGCTGTTCGAAAAATGTATACCTTTTAGGGCATAACTTGTACCTCCAGGAAATGTTCATACGTTAGTGGTCTAGAATTTATACCATGTGCTCATCGCCACTTATAGGAGGGACTTGTTGGCAAACGACTTTGCGCGGATTGACCTCAGACTCATTTTGGGACCATGAAACACCCGAAATCAGATGTCAGTCTTGCGACCCTTCATAAAATTCCTGCAAACTACCGGCCTGATCGACTCTCTCTAAAACCCTGTCAGCGTCGTCAGCATCACCATCCTCTCATTTTCCCCCAATAGCAATGGGGTAGCATTCTGCTCAATGAGCGGAAGTCATCCCCATATCATCGTCATCATGTATTTCTCTCTCTCTCTCTGCTATATATACCCGTGCAACCATATATCAGAGCGCCCAATCCAGTTTGAAAAAGAGGACAAACAAAGACACAAAGCATGGTTGTCAACGAAAGTGAAGAGCTCGTGCATATTACTCGATACGTAAAAAGAAAATCTGGGACAATTTTTAGGAAAGGTGTTTCGACGGCGGCACCCTGCTTATAATACTGCTCCGCCACCGTCAGGCCGTATTCCGTGGAATATATTTCCATCAAGTAAGAGAACTATCTATGGAAGTTGTCCCTCTTACAATGACGGAAACTCTATCTATGTGCATTGATGATTGAAAATGCAAGAAAAAAGTATTTGGCGCAGGCTGGGTGATATATGATACATCGCGTGGGGAGGGGAGAAAGGAGGGATGAAAGAGCCATGGTGATATAGGAGAGAGTAGGATGTGCAATACCTTTTGCTCTGGAAGTTGGCAAGTCCAAGAGAAATACCCTCCCAGAGCAAGAAGGATTGCACACTGGTTCCTCTCCGGTATCACCATCGTCTTACCCCGCCTGCACCCGAGAAGCTACCTTACGAGTGATAACGCCTAGATTTGGTTATCTCAGGCACAGATAATGCACTGCCATCAATGACTCACCATGTTGATTAAGATACTACTGCGTTGACGTTTATGTTTATTAATTAAATCACCGTTTCACTCAGATGATACCATCTCCTAGAAAAAAAGGTATACACAAATTTCAGTGGCGATTTAGCGGTAAATGCGAGTGATACTTGATTCCCGGAATCCACTCCATCTCCGGTCTATACTTGACTTGTGGTTCAATTACAATATGTAAGTCCATTTAATTAACCTTTAATTAGCCTCAATTACTTTCAATTACCCTTTAATTGCCCTTTAATTACCTTCGGTAACCTTTAATTTCATTTAATCTTTCTCTTAATTACATATCCCTTACATTCATTACCTTTAAGCTCAACTTTCTCGTTTTAATTGCCTCTAATTACCTTTAATTACTCTTACCTCTTCAACTACTTCACTTTCATATCACTCACGTTCATTTACATTTACCCTCTTATCTCCCCTTTAGATGTCCACTTATACCTCTGCCTCGGTGAGGCTTCAACATCTCACGCACACACACACACGCACATACACGCCTACATACATACGTACATATATACATACAAACGTACGTACATATATGCATACATACGTACATACATACAGCTTTTTCCATTCTGACACTCCTAATGCTGACGTAACAGAAAAATCCCTACTATGCCCTGTGGGAGGTGTATGTGCTACTGTGGGAGGTGTATCCTTACACATGGTAAAAACGGGGTATAAACGGTGTGATGCGGAAAAATATTTTACTCGATTAAAATTTTGACAAGATTTTTGATTGATATTATACAACGTGTCATACTAAAAGTGATGTTCTGCCGTCCCTCCGCTCAAGATACCGCAAAACAACGGCAGGAAACAGAGAATCAAGGAAACCATCAGACGGTCAGGAGGTGAAGCCAGCGTGGATACAGGGACAGATGACGAGAGTAGGATGTCGTTCATAGTTGGTGCGCACGGTTGTCGGTAATAGGCCGTCTCGAAAGGGAAGGCCAACAGCGACAACTCACCTTTGCTGCTGCCATGGAAGGAATCTACGAGTGAGAACCCCATGCAGTGGCAGTACGCAAAAGCAGACAGTGCTATTTCGAATATTTGTCAACCAATCGGAGCGCGCAGTGCCTCTCGGGCAATGGGTATCACTTATTATGCCTGACGCAGTAATGCCATCTGGTTATGACGCGTAACATTTTTTTTTAGGGCCGCAGAGACGGGGAGGGACTGACGTTAGGAACAACAACAAATAAATCGTTACTATGACCACCATTGGAGAGCAGTACAGTACACGCGAAACATTAGAATGAAGTTATGTGTTAGAGGTCGCCGTGTCTGTGGCCCAAAACAGGACAAAAGTTTACGGAACACACATTCCTAGACGCGAATGATACTGTACAGACTTCCAAACAGGATTACCTGTTTGCGACTCCGTCTAGTGTGTCAATCTGCCGGAGTGTGTTCCGTAAACTTTTTTCCAGCACTGTACAGCAACTTGAGTAGATTTAGGTTACGTATCTTAAATAATGTCGCGAATAACTTGGTGGATTGCAAATACTTTCAAATGTCAGTATTTTAATCTCAAATACTTTTTCAATAACTTGTACTGATTTTCCGAGATCGTTTCAAGATACTTCTCTTTGCGTGATCGAAACGGAGGTCGAGCGAAAGATTCTCTTTTGTCTGGGCGATTTGTGTTGTACAGTACATATGCTAGCGCAGGGGTCTCAATGTCGTATGTGGCCCGCACTCAGCTATTCTGTGGCCCCGAAGGCCCTTGACCACCAAACTGAAGGCAGCTGCTGCAGACGAACGTCGGCACAGTACCTCCTGAAGCCGGCCCAGGCCGCATACTGACCCCAACAACAACAACAACAACATCTACCCCCTCTACCCCTAACGACCTCTACCTGTTCCCTGCACATTCGCCGGTGGCGCTGTGTCCGTACCCGGCAGTTCCGAGCGGACTCTACCTCATATCATCATTTCGTACGTCTCATTGACCCCCTGTGGGACTTTACTATTGCCTGCCGTTGCAATAGAGCTGAAGAATCACTCCTCCATCGTCTTCGAGTGAATGTTGCACGGACACCCTTACTCCTGTAGAAAATGCGGCAGACGAACTCCCCCAATTGCACAACTTGTTGTGTGGAAGCCGACATTGAGCACTGTCGCAACCGCTACCTCTCAGAAAGACTCGTCCTCCAACGCCACTTGCGACACTTTGGCCACCATGCTCGGCCCAGTTCTGCACAACCCGGTTACGACTACCCTCTTGAGCTTTCTTCGTTCCACCGGCCTCTCGACCAGCCTCTACGGCCTTTTGTGTGTGTGTTGAAGGAATAGCAAGTCAGCCTACGCCTGACTAACCTTTCCTCCCTTTCTTTTTTTTCAATAAACATATCCTGTCACCCACTCCTTCCTGGTGTCCTCCCTCCATCTGTCCACGTCTGTACGCCGCTCATAGCCACTGTTGCTTCGCGGCGCTAACACGGAAGCAAAAAAGAAAAAAAAATAATAATTAAAAATTAGGAATGAAACCTGATTTTCAGGTATTGTTTTTACCCTTACCCGTACTGCGTATGTTAGGCAGCACATATACATGTGATCACCTGTTGTTGCTCGTGAACCTGAGCAAGTTACGGTCACAGCAACCTGGTCTTCGCGTGCACTTTGGTAAACTAACACTTGTGTTTGGTAATGTGAGAATGAGCTCATCTTAATCCTTACAGTTTACAAACTTGTAGAAGCAGCAGCCTCGCCAGATATCATCAACGGGAAATTAGAAAGGAGCAGAGAGAGGCAGAGAGAGATGCAAGTGTTATCTACAACGGCCATTGTATTTACTTTTTAATTCTTGCTGTTTCTCTCAGATTTTTCTGTTCCTTTTCTCAAGTTGAAACAGCAAGCAAAGGCAACAATACGGTGTGTAAATAGGAGACAATTTCAGTGCTCCTGAACATTGTCATAATCCTTCGTGAAGAACTATGTACTTAGTTTACTTGAATCGACTTCATATTTTCGGCGCCCGATTTGGAAAGGCAGATTGTTTATTGCTCTTGCTGTCTCAAGTAGAGTTTTTCAGTAATGCATTTTGCACACCATCCGGCTCCACAATAACTACACCGCTCCTTTTTGTGTGTGTAAAATTAAAATATATTTATTTATTTATTAATTTTTGCATTCTTATTTTATATATTTTTATGTTTGTATTTATATATTAATTTTTATTTTATGCTGTTTAGGGTACTTTACGTAATTACAGTGATTTCTTTTCTGCGCGGCCCTCCATGGTGTGGACTAAGGTCAATTTGAGTTCGAGGCCCCTGCTTTAGCGTCTGAGATATTCAGGACATGCATGTCCCTCTTGGGAAGGGATTGGCATGAAGCGATGTGTTGTCCTGAAGGGTAAACCATTGATCAGGCAGGATAAAGCCGTAGCCAGAGAGGGCACGTAAAATATTAATAGCTCTTCATGAGGTTAGCGTAACGATAAGGAGAAATATTACAGAAAATTCTGTCGCTTCTGTAGAGCGCCTGTTCAGTATTGGAGGTAATGTGCTAAAAAAGAGAGAAAAAAAGGAAAGAAACTGGGCAGCATATCCGATAGTAATTGGGCAGTTGTTCCTGCGAGGTAATACAGCCTTTTGGTACTGCAACTTGACACTCTTGGTATTTCTTTGATAGCGAATTCCAATTGTGACTTCAAAGTGTCTTGAAAGTAACGAGCTTTTGTACAACCGAATTCGACTGCAATTCAATAATGGCAGTTGAAAAAAAGGCACCAGCAGTGGGTCTCTGCTTGCCGAACTGAAGTATGCAACTGGACTGCGTGAAGCTTTGACGTGCTTGTCCTTCTATGTTGAACTGCCTCATCCACTACAAAATATTCCAATTGTTGCGATTTCAGCAGCGCCATGACATGCTCTGAACATGTTCGGAACAATACGTTCACATAGAAATTAATTCAATATGTCAGACATGGTACTCAGAAAACAACGCAACAACAGAGGACGAAAAGGAAACATGTTTTTATTGAAGCTCGTTAAATATATGTAGTGGATCATTGAAGATTACGCACATAATAAAACAACAACGACATCAGCTTTATTTTGAGATGATGAATGGAGAGTTTCAAGATAATAAAAATAATTTTTTTTTTGTCAATCGAGGGAGTTTCAATGATTAAAAGATGGAATGTTTACATCCAGTTTACAAGCCTTACAAGTACACCTATACGGTACATAAATGTATACAGCGCGACGTTTGGACTCTCAAATCGCTGCTGTTACAAATTTATAGCTCCATTTTAGAAATGAAGAACACTGAATATCATTTTTTTTGTTCACACGATTGCTCTGGAAGACAACATACGGAGAGCCGTAAACCACACGAACACTGTACAAGAAGGTGAAATCTTGTTTCATATATCACCAGGAAAATGTTGCATAAAGTTAGGAGTGGGTTCAAGATGGCTGCTTGAGATTCTTTACGCAGAAGACAGTTGTAAGCACTTGGGATGGGTTTCTCTTTGTGTATCAATCCGGTCTTCTGGTATGATGTGACATCAATCTTTATTCATACCATTCAAATTTTAGTACCGTGCATTCTTCTTGTATACTTTTCCATTGCCTGCACATAATCTTGCCACGCGTGGTCCTCTAAATGGTCATATCGCATTTATAATCAATATATCTGAAAGATTAGTGTGATGTGATCAGTTTCAGACTAAAATATTTAAGGATAAGGGAGGGATTCGAACCTTTCGATTTTTAAGGGCCAGGTGGACGCGGTGTGAAAGCAAGAGCTGTCCCGAGGTTAACGTCTGCCTGGGGTATGACGACCGCTCCTGAACCACCATATCAAATGACAAAAAAAAAAAAATAAAAATGTCATATGGGTGCCCATCTTTAGCTATGCACAGACGACTAG
The DNA here is from genome assembly GCF_037126465.1 of Ornithodoros turicata. Classification (NCBI taxonomy): domain Eukaryota; kingdom Metazoa; phylum Arthropoda; class Arachnida; order Ixodida; family Argasidae; genus Ornithodoros; species Ornithodoros turicata. The sequence goes on from NC_088204.1 coordinate 83,060,391, forward strand.
TAATTTATAGATTTCGAGATATGAAATTCAGGATTAATTAGGCATATCGTGTTTTGCTTACTACTTTAACTTCGACATTGAAAAACCGAAACATGTCAGTCTGACGCACATTGTGAAGCATTTGCAAAATGTTTCGTTAACGAAATTGATGAATCTTATAGTTGTCTTCTACGATACTTCCGAGTATCAAGGCACCCTTCGACGTAGTCCTGTGGTGACGGAACGCTTTAGAATAACAATCATTATCGTAAATTTTAATTGATTCGCCTCGATGGAAAATTGTAATATTAATTGGGATGAAAGTTGCGGAGTCGCATTGAATGTATGGAGGACATCGATCGACACTGAAAGAACGACTCTGAAATTTATGGCTCCGCAGGTTTTCTTCTTTGCTCTAATGGTATACCCCTGGACGTTTATATATATATATATCATATATTTATAGCTATGGAAGAAGAGATGTATCATTATTAGGAATATCGCTGTTAGGTAGTTACCAAGGTGGCTTCAGCGATTTCAGAAGGTTGTTTCTTTCTATGCGGTTCTAGTTGATTTCGAGGCAGAAAAAGCGCTGACGATCAGGTGTTCTTTGCAGTAAAGGAATTGGCAACGTTACCATTTTGGTATGAAAGAAATGCTCACATTCTTCCCGCGCTGCTTCAAAATTGAGGTTGCGCAATACCCTTTACGTAACGCACGGATAACATTCACAACGCTATGATATACGAGAACACGACGACATTATTGCCAGCAACCGTTGTTGGGCCATATGGATATTATTACAAATGGCTGAACTGGGAGACATTTCCCGATTGAGAAGGTGCTTGAAAACCACCGGTCTTGACTGACTATATACAGTGGACACTGACTAAATGCTTAGAATGAAAGCTGATTACAAACAAACCCGAGACAGGGGAACATGTTCTCAAACACAGCAACCTTTTAACGATAACGAGAGCCTTGAACAACTTGCTGAGAGAAGGAAGTACCTGGGTTCTGGTCTTCTGTCTCGGGTTTGTTACCGGCGTATACCATCTCGCCCCTTTCCCTTTAAATGGGTACACAACCATTTTTCGACAGTCACCTCCATTATCCCACTTTTCCACACGTCACGAACGGATATTGAAAAGAATTAAAAATATGATTTACACTCTCATACGGAAACGTATCCACACCGCAAACCACGAAAATACACCACTCTGACGTCAAAGATACGAAGACAGCAAACACCAATGGCTGAATGGTTTTCGGGTAGAACCCGGCCTCTGTTCTACCTACCTCGTGCTGCATTAAGGAATCTCAAAAACACTACTATTTGATATCCATGCTTTGAAATTGCTCGAGCTGAATCACGCTTAAGTGTGAATAACTTGAATAGCCCAGGAACAGCCGCCATATACCGTAGATCTCCGTTGCTGTCTATAATCGAGAGGTATCTTTTTTTCTTTTCGAAACAAATCCCGACTTTGAGGACATACGAGGTTCTCCCTTCCATGCGGTACTCGGTCTGTAATTAGTTTGAGATACGCCCCACGAATGTTGCTCTCTCTAACAGTTTGGACTTAATGAGAGGACGGCTTGTTGTCTAATCCACTCGACTGTCTGTCGGTTGTATAGCGTGGACAAAGAAGAGAGAGCCGAAAGTTCTAGCTCGACTGGTTGTCAACATCCCTCTGCGCGCCTCCAATCAACCCAAAGTATGCATGAGTTCACTAAACGGGTGGGCGCTTAAAGGACATGTAAATACTGGGCAACATATGACCGTGACGACGGGAGCGCTTGCTGTGGCCATCTAAAGGCCATCATGGAGGGGACCATAATGTCGTCCACGGTCCTGCCGGCGCTAAAGAAATTACTGTACAAGGATGAAATGTCACTTTTCTAGTTTCACTAGCTGTGTTCCGCGTGGAATATGCATCGCAGACTGTAATTGTTTAAGAACCATTCCTGATGATTACGTCCTCTTTACGTACATTACGATACACGTCTTAAGTACACATCTAAGGAAAGTCGTCCGGTGTTCTTTTCACTTGAGAGAGGTAGCGAAGGGACGACAATGAATAAAGCCCTCTGTGCAACAGGAAACAGAAGATGAGTTACATATTTCCCGTTCAAATTTTTACCTGAGGGATGGACAGAACAGGTGAACATGTTTCACTGAATTCTTCCTGATGTCCTCGAAGTTGCAACAGGACAAGCGGATCATGATTGATTGAAAGTACTCAGGGCCGTACAGAATATCTAGGTGGCCGGGGTTCGACTTTCAGAGGGAAGAGGGTATAGAGGGAAAGAGATGTCAACTCCCCTGGCCGGCCCTGGTGTCAACAAATACATTCAACAGTATGGCGTTACAAGTGAGCCGTCCCTTCCGATGTGAGCACAGAACAGTCCCAGTCCTGCTAAGACGGTCCCACTGTCGGTCATTGAGCATCATCGCTGACGACCTGCAGGAACGCAACGTCATTGTTTACGACACAGCACAACTGTTTCGTTTCCTTGCAGCCTTGGGCTTGAGTCCAGGACTGAGTGGTTCTCTCATCGGACCGAGCGAGTTAACTGGCAGCGACATCCGCCGGTGCTGCGTTGCTTTAGCCACTTTCTTTGTGAAATTTGCTTGTGCGAGCAGCTCTTTAAATATCTCTTGAACTCCTTCTCCGGTCTTTGCCGAGCACTCTACAAAGCCGTGCTCCCAGTCCATGCACACTAAAGCTTCTACCATCTCTTTGCGGACGTTTCTGCAGTCTTCCAGGTCGAGCTTGTTTCCGACGATGACTATCGGCACTCGGCGTCTCGCCTCGAGGACATCATCCCTGAACCTCCTGACTGCCTCGAAGGAGTCTGAGTCGTCTATGGAGTAAACCAGGACGAAGGCGTCGCCTGACGTGATGGCGAGGCGTCGCATCGCCGGGAATTCAAAGGAGCCTCCCGTGTCCAGGACGTCCAGAGAGACAGTTGTATTATTTCCCACGTCAAAATCGCCCCGGTGAAATTCTTCGACGGTCGCAGAGTAGTCGTGCAGGAACTGGTCGTAGAGGAAGCGGTGCAATATGGCTGACTTACCAACGCGAGCGTTACCAAGAAGGACGAGTCGGTGAGTGTCAGGCGGGTCTTGGGCGACGGTTGCTAGAGCCTGACGTGGGGTGCCCAAGAGTCGCGGGTGTGGGAGGACGTCACCGCAGTCGACGGAGAACGAGTGACGGGACCGGGTGTACTGCGGACGTGACGGTGGTGGTGGGGAAGGACGTGGCTTCTGGGAGGATCGGCTCTGAAACGAGACGAATGGAGGAGATAATTAGCATCTGGAAAAGCAAAACGCGCCAAACATGATGCGAACGACGTGGATCGGTTCAGCAAGAGTTTTCGACTCTCTTTTACATAATAAACCCGAATTGAGGTTACAATATTGGCGCACAAAAATGAGCATAAGATAACCTTTTAATATGATGTCTAGGCGTGCCCATGAGGTGCAAAGAGGTACCACATCTACAAAACGAACGCAGAGTTTTGCAGAAAAATATAGAGAGCGGCCTCTAAGGAACATATTAGATCGCCAAATGAAAAGAGTAATAAAAGTATTATGGGTTCTGGCCGAGGGTTGGCGATTAAACCTAGTTGCACGATCTTGATGACCCCTCTCAACGGTCACCTGCGCTACCTCACTTGACCGGGCGACGACCCCGCGCACGCCGACAATCACCGCGTAGATTATCAGAGTTGGACGGCGGAAACAGAAGTGTATACTCTGGTTAGGGGCCGACGGTTGACGGGAGAGCGTGCCAATCAGGGGCTGCGAGGTCCGCGACAGACGGTCCGGTAATCTTCATAATCTTGTCTGCGTGTTGTGCCAAGCCGGAGAGAGAGAGGGTAACGCTGGAGGAAGAGCTCTCGGAGGAGAGACACCAATCAAAGAAGCTGAGACGGTCGCCTAATTCCTCGGCAGTGAGCAACTGTCCGAAGCATTGGTGCGTTCAAGTATCGCGGACTTTCGATGCTCGTAAGGTCGGGGGATGGCTAGCTCAGAATGTCGAGGGCAACGTCGTAAGATATGCCGGTACTGGGTTGCCTGGGATGTTATACCAGCCAGTTGAAACTGGTTGTAGGAACAAGATTCTGGGCTTGAAAGTCTAAAATGTACTCTCAGTTATCCGATGACCCCACCGACAATCACCGCATTTACCCATAGAAAGGATACAATTTTTATTAAGTAACTAATTACTCAATCAACTTCCAGCCCACAGATGCAAAGAATAGATACACACAGTTGTACATTCGATATTTTTATTATCCTAATTAAACCAGTATGTAAGGATTTCAATCGAAGATGTTCTGAAAAAGACCCGCTGAATGATATCGTAACCTCTGCGTTTCGATATGATAGACATGGTCATTTCTGGGGATATGAGAGCGGTCTCAGAGGTACAAAAATTGTGCGCAAGATCTACACACGTTACAAAAATGATCGTACATCCACATTAGAAAGACTAATGAGATTGGTGGCCGAATTTTTAAAGTCGGCTAACGCAGAATTGAACTATGTGACCGCAGATATAGTGGACCCTTAGCCAGGGGAGTTGCTTGCATTAAGAAAGCAGTCAGATCACAACGTCATGACTCTGACTATTCCAGGAACTTGTCTAGCCACTAAGAAATTATTTACCAAGGAATAGCAAGCCGTCCTTTCTGGCTGACTTTTCCTGCCAAAGTAAACAGACCCCTCCTTTCAACATCATGTGCAAGCAGTCTACATCGTGCGATTCGTTACAGGCTTGCTGAGATTCTGTTTTCGATTGATATGGAACGTATTAAAATGTAAAAAAAGCACTCTCTCGTAATATCACGCGATGTGTTTCCTTATCATAATCGTTCAATTATTTGCATCTACCAGCTCACATCAAACGATGGCCCTAGAACAAAAGCCCAAGGACAACATCTCGTGCGCATTTATTTATTGAAACTCATTGCCCATATCAACTGTGGTTGGACGACTTCCAGTTGATTCTCTCATGCCTGCCTTACAAACTTACCAGCTCCCGTGGCTCAGTGGTTAGCGTGCTGGCCATGTCACGTCGAGACTGGGAGGTACCCGGGTTCGAATCCCGGTACCGGCTGTGCTGTCTGGGGTTTTTCCTGGGTTTTCCTCAGACGCTTTCAGACATAAGTCGGCACAGTTCCCTTAGAAGTCGGCCCAGGACGTACATTCCCCCAGGGCGTCAGTCGTGACGTTGCCCACATACGTGAGGCCGACAACGGCAAGCCCTATCACCACCACCACCACCACCTTACAAACTTCCTACCAAAAGTGGTCAATTCACAAAAAGACTGCAAAAGTTGGTCTGTTTGAAGTGAAATGTACTGCAAGGCTACAGATGCGGTGAAGATATATAAATGGTGGCTTCAAACGACCTATCGTATGGAAACACTATGTAGAACATGTTCAATACATTATCAACATTACTCAGCTTTGGAAGGACGGCCTGCGAAAGATTCGAAGCTTCCAAGTCTACGTGAATGAGAACTGGAGTGTATCAAAATAAACAACCGTATAATTGGAAAATTGAGTGTGAATTCTTTTGTCAACGTTCAGAGTAACTTATTCGCAAGTATCAACATAGCAAAGCCGATATTCTCTTTTATCACGAAATTCAACTGGAGACTTCTTGCAGATGTTTTATCTCCTCGCTCAACAACAACAACAAAAATAGAAAGTTTCCTTTGGAGCTCAACAATCAACCGGACCTCTAAGCGATTTCGATTTGATTACCGTGCATCAGGAACAGACAATTTAGTAAAAAGTTTGTCTCTGTGAAGCGCAGCGAAAACACCAAGAGCGTCGTGCTATCTGTCCCGTTTTCTTTCTTTTTTCTCTCTCTGTGGCAACTTGCCGCCCGTCTCGGCAGGCAGACCGCCCTCTCTTTCTTATTGTTTCTTTCTTTCGATACCCTCCCCGAGGGCAGCGAAGGTATGTCATTGAATTCTAAAGCGTGGTGCAGGCATTCTCTTACGCTAAAGTGATTAACCGATAACAAACATATTACGCGAGAACTTGTCGCGCAAGCACAAAGTTTTAATTTTTTTCTTTCTAAACTGTGAAATTCAGAGGCTGTGTGTGAGAGAGAGAGATAGCGGGTAATGAATTTTCTAGCCATATACTTCCCACTGTCAACAACAGAACACAGAGAGACGTCACGCTTACGACGTCCAAAGGCCGCGAGTAATTGAACGACCCTGTTATGGGAGAGAAAAAATTAATTTGCATTTCTCGGGGGACGTGCAACATGACACAAAATATTCCCCATGGCACGCGGGATATCACGACACCTGTGAAGTGTCTGCAAGAAAATACTTTTTTTTTTAATTCTAAATTCTGCGGTAATGTTTGCACTTTCTGTGCATAGGTTTTCTTATTAACATTTCATCTTTTGCGAAACTTCACACACAAACAACAACAACATAGCTTTGTCATTGAAGCCTAATTTCCATTTATTTTGACATTTCTTAACGAGCCCTTCAATGGCAACGCGCCTTGAAAATAAGGGAACCCAAGCAGGTGAGTACGAACACTCCGCAATAATATCCGCAATTTGCATCGCCCTGTATCGTTGATCTTGTGTTGTGTATGTTATGTGTGTGTTGTGCTTGTTGTATAGTACCATGTGAAATCCGTCTAGTAAATCTCTCCCACACAACACACTTCCTCATTCTGATCGCGCATGTCGACAAGTCGACAATTTCGATCCACAACACCACGTGTGCTGTTCAGTTAACATCTATTGACTTGTCGACTTTTTGCCCGTTTATTGAACCCCATTCCGCAGTCTTTCGTCCACTGATGTGTCCTGTGCGAAACACTATTCAAAACCATAAAGAATATGAACGAGTTAAAGGTTGGTGGAGATTTATTCACTAATTCATGTTCGCTGCGAAGTCCTAACGAAATTGGAACATTGCGCGGAGAAATTTACGTGGGCAGTCTGGAAATATGTCTCAGCTTACTCAGAAAAGAATGTTTATAAAACGTGGATGTCTCACCAACAGTTTCTGCCCGAGAGCACAAACTTGCAACGTTTGTCTCGCAAATCAATCAATCAATCAATCACTGCAACAGAGGACAGCGATTATCTTCCGAAATATCAAGTTGACTGATGACTTTCCAGACGAATGTCGGCACAGTTCCCCCTGAAGTTTGCCCAGGACGCATACTAACCCCTCCTTCGTGCTGTCCACTCTCTCCATCGGTCCACGCTCATAGGCTCAGTTGCTTAGCGGCACTAACATGGGATGTCTGTGCCAACCGCGTATACGGGGTAATAATAAGCTTCACGGAGAAAACATTTATTAGCAATTGCTTCTTCACTGTTTTATACGAAACAACTTCATTTTGTGGCTCCCTTTCTATCGATCTTTTCCTTAAATGGCGAGCCTCCTCATCCCCGTCCGGGGAACCATTGGGAGCAACGTTCATCGTTTTGTTTCCTCTCCATTCCTTTTTTCTTCTTTGCTTCTATCTCTTTTCCTGCCAATTTTTCGCCAGGCGAGCGTATCCGAGGAGGAAGGCGAGCTGATAAGCGGGAGATCATTTTTGGCGAGAAAAGGAAAAACGAATAATAGAGGGACTCATAGGGGAAAAGTCCCTCGGGAAGGAGCCAGAGAAGATGGAGAGAAAAACAAAGCGTTAGACATAGCCCGCTTTTGTGAGAGGATTGTAGCTTTAAACTTGGCGTTGATTGGCTTCGGCGCTAAATGTGGAGTCCGCTCAGCTGAGACGGCTTAGAATTCGGCAGTAAGCAAGAAGGATGTCAGGCCTCTTCATGCACTTTATGCGACCGTGCTTTTTTTTCTTCTTCTTTAGATGAAAGCGAAAGACATTTCGTTAGAAAAGATCCTATAATATTTCGCACAGGTTTCCCGTGTGGCAGACAATATTAAATGCAGCATAGTTCGTGCTGGATCGTATAAACTGGTCAGTGCGTCTTAACACTTTCTCTGTGTTGCGAATGTTGGGAATTAAAGAAGCTCGCGGGAAGGACATGTAAATACATTATTTGCAAGCGACACGCAGAGAATTTTGGGTGTCCTTTAAGTCGACAAAGGAAAACCTCACTGCAGCGGCTTTCTCGGCAAATCATAAATTCAAAGAGATGCCCTCCGACAGAAATCAAAAACTCCAACCATAAATTTGGCGGACAGGGAAAAAGTGGCGTCCACCAATGAAGGAAAGTCCGACCGACGAGTGCCAACATTAACGCCACAACAACGCCGTAATCGAAAGGGAGAAGACCATCTGGGACAGCCGTTTGTTCCCAACTTTTGGGGAACCTTACAGCCACATCGCCTTTTAACGAGCGTCGTTAGTGCATGTTTATTAGTTTATACTAGTTTACTACTTTATACGTGCCACAAATCTGACGTATCGATGTTATGGCGATAACTTCCCTAATATTCTTCAAGGTCTTCGGTATATGTGCTGCATGTAACGTATCGATGTTATGGGGACAAGTTCCTTACGTTCGTGAATGTTTTTGACATAGGTGCCAAATCTGACGTATCGATGTTATGGGGACAAGTTCCCGTACATTCCTGAAAGTCTTCGGCAAGGGTGCCAAATCTGATGTATTAATGTTATGGGGACAAGTTCCTTACGTTCGTGAATGTTTTTGACATAGGTGCCAAACCTGACGTATTGATTTTATGGGGACAAGTTCCCGTACATTCCTGAAAGTCTTCGGCAAGGGTGCCAAATCTGATGTATTGACGTTATGGGGACAAGTTCCTTACGTTCGTGAATGTTTTTGACATAGGTGCCAAACCTGACGTATCGACGTTATGGCGACAAGTCCCCCAAACATTCTTCAAGCTTTTCGGCATATATGCTGAATGTGACGTATCGATTTTATGGGGACAAGTTCCTTTACATTCCTGAAAGTCTTCGGCAAGGGCGCCAAATCTGATGTATTGACGCTATGTGGACAAGTTCCTTACGTTCGTGGATGTTTCTGGTATAGGTGCCAAATCTGACGTATCGATGTTATGGCGACAAGTTCCTTAACATTCTCCAACGTTTTCGGCATATGTGCTGCATGTGACGTATCAACGTTATGGGGACAAGTTCCCTTACATTCCTGAAAGTCTTCGGCAAGGGTGCCAAATCTGATGTATTGACGTTATGGGGACAAGTTCCTTACGTTCGTGAATGTTTTTGACATAGGTGCCAAACCTGACGTATCGACGTTATGGCGACAAGTCCCCCAAACATTCTTCAAGCTTTTCGGCATATATGCTGAATGTGACGTATCGATTTTATGGGGACAAGTTCCTTTACATTCCTGAAAGTCTTCGGCAAGGGCGCCAAATCTGATGTATTGACGCTATGTGGACAAGTTCCTTACGTTCGTGAATGTTTTTGACATAGGTGCCAAACCTGACGTATCGACGTTATGGCGACAAGTCCCCCAAACATTCTTCAAGCTTTTCGGCATATATGCTGAATGTGACGTATCGATTTTATGGGGACAAGTTCCTTTACATTCCTGAAAGTCTTCGGCAAGGGCGCCAAATCTGATGTATTGACGCTATGTGGACAAGTTCCTTACGTTCGTGAATGTTTTTGACATAGGTGCCAAACCTGACGTATCGACGTTATGGCGACAAGTCCCCCAAACATTCTTCAAGCTTTTCGGCATATATGCTGAATGTGACGTATCGATTTTATGGGGACAAGTTCCTTTACATTCCTGAAAGTCTTCGGCAAGGGCGCCAAATCTGATGTATTGACGCTATGTGGACAAGTTCCTTACGTTCGTGAATGTTTTTGACATAGGTGCCAAACCTGACGTATCGACGTTATGGCGACAAGTCCCCCAAACATTCTTCAAGCTTTTCGGCATATATGCTGAATGTGACGTATCGATTTTATGGGGACAAGTTCCTTTACATTCCTGAAAGTCTTCGGCAAGGGCGCCAAATCTGATGTATTGACGCTATGTGGACAAGTTCCTTACGTTCGTGGATGTTTCTGGTATAGGTGCCAAATCTGACGTATCGATGTTATGGCGACAAGTTCCTTAACATTCTCCAACGTTTTCGGCATATGTGCTGCATGTGACGTATCAACGTTATGGGGACAAGTTCCCTTACATTCCTGAAAGTCTTCGGCAAGGGTGCCAAATCTGATGTATTGACGTTATGGGGACAAGTTCCTTACGTTCGTGAATGTTTTTGACATAGGTGCCAAACCTGACGTATCGACGTTATGGCGACAAGTCCCCCAAACATTCTTCAAGCTTTTCGGCATATATGCTGAATGTGACGTATCAACGTTATGGGGACAAGTTCCCTTACATTCCTGAAAGTCTTCGGCAAGGGTGCCAAATCTGATGTATTGACGTTATGGGGACAAGTTCCTTACGTTCGTGAATGTTTTTGACATAGGTGCCAAACCTGACGTATCGACGTTATGGCGACAAGTCCCCCAAACATTCTTCAAGCTTTTCGGCATATATGCTGAATGTGACGTATCGATTTTATGGGGACAAGTTCCTTTACATTCCTGAAAGTCTTCGGCAAGGGCGCCAAATCTGATGTATTGACGCTATGTGGACAAGTTCCTTACGTTCGTGAATGTTTTTGACATAGGTGCCAAATCTGACGTATTGATTTTATGGGTACAAGTTTCCGTACATTCCTGAAAGTCTTCGGCAAGGGTGCCAAATCTGATGTATTGACGTTATGGGGACAAGTTCCTTACGTTCGTGAATGTTTTTGACATAGGTGCCAAACCTGACGTATCGACGTTATGGCGACAAGTCCCCCAAACATTCTTCAAGCTTTTCGGCATATATGCTGAATGTGACGTATCGATTTTATGGGGACAAGTTCCTTTACATTCCTGAAAGTCTTCGGCAAGGGCGCCAAATCTGATGTATTGACGCTATGTGGACAAGTTCCTTACGTTCGTGGATGTTTCTGGTATAGGTGCCAAATCTGACGTATCGATGTTATGGCGACAAGTTCCCTAACATTCTCCAACGTTTTCGGCATATGTGCTGCATGTGACGTATCGACGTTATGGGGACAAGTTCCCTTACATTCCTGAAAGTCTTCGGCAAGGGTGCCAAATCTGATGTATTGACGTTATGGGGACAAGTTCCTTACGTTCGTGAATGTTTTTGGTATGGGTGCCGAATGTGACGTATCGATGTCACAGAGACATGTTTCCTTAAGGTTATCGACACAGATAGCGAATTCGACGTATCGATGTTACGGGGACAAGTTCCATTAGACTCCTAACGGTTTTCGGCATAGGTGCAGAGCTCGATGTATTGACGTTACGGTGATAAGTACCCTGGCGCTGTACACATGTCAAAGAAACGAAAATAACAAAGTTCGAGTTCACTTGGATTGAAACTAAAAAAAAGAACAGTGGAGGAAGGTGAAAGGAAATTTAATGTACTCGCATCGCCCGATTCGAGGGTCGTATAGTGTCGTTTTTACTGCGACCTCTGCCTTGAATAGTAGACGAAGCGCACTTCTTAGTAAAACAACCCGACGTTCATCGTAAAAGTTGTAAAAAGCGAGAGAGAGCTGCGACATTTATAGGTGCCTGCCGTTGAGAAAGATCCGAAAAGAGCTCGTCATAGTAAATCGGGGTCTTGTATGTATTTCACGGGAATTTACGTGTTGCTACTTCAGTTATTTTCCTTACAATAGGTTAGGTGGGAGCAAGCAAAGGAAGTCGTTTATTTTTTAATCCTCAATGTTTGCTCATGACACTACATGCTGATATATTAACATACGTGTTAATGCGTGTAACTGGAAAAACGCGCGTCCGACCTATAAATTAATTATCTATTCGTCAGATTAAAACTTTGAACAAGCACCTGGACGGACTTAATCAATGCTGTACCCGTTACTGAAACGGCGATACTCGTTACCTGAGTAAAAAATAGACAGAGGAATACCGATATCGAGGTAACGGAGCATCGCGATACCCGATACGTTTGCTGGCAATACGAACAAGTTGCATGAAATCACAATTTGGCTTACGTGATCATTCCAATTCTATAACTATTCTATAACAGCGAATTCCGAGAAGACAGTTTTGTAACAAAAAAGGCAGAATATTTATCATACAGCTAAGGTACTTTCGTTGACTTTGAGTAATACCTGGCGTTCAAAGTTTTCATCTGTCATCTAAGTGCACTTCTCACTGGGGTTTACCACTCACACTTTTGGGGGATCTCGCACAATCGAACACAGCTTCCGGAGCTTTTTCGGCGCTGAGAACACCCCGGTGCCTTCAATCTCGTGGCCACTTTCTTCCGGTATATGTAAAGCACGACAACTGGTCCGCTCTCGCCAGTGGCGCTCTTGCAACTAGGTGCTCAGGATACCCAGTTTTCAACAGGCTTGTCGGATGAACGTCACTTGGAGGTACGTATGATCTGGCCGTCTTAAGGCACGAGTAGTCGCCCCTTCTTTGTCCGCGGCTTACACGTGCAACTTACGTGGAGTTGACAGGAGGTTCTCAGCTCTAGGTCCAGAAACAGGATGCTGCCTCCGGTAGCATAGTAGCAATAGCCTCTTGGGTGAACGTGAGTCCTGAAGCACTGTCACTAAACATGTCCAACACCCCTGAAACGTTGTTGACACGATGTTCACCATGAAAGACTAAATAGTCATCCAGGTGTCTAAACACCATGGTACCGGAGTGTTCAAGCCGTTTCTGGATGTTGTGATTCCCCTTGGCCAGAAAGATGTCAGGGGCGACCGAGGGCCCAGTACAGATCCCATGCTTCTGAATGTACTCCCTACTCTGATGTATGTGGACTTGAGCTAACATCCCAATAGTTCAAGAAAGCCATCAACCGAGACTCATTCTGAAAAGCCGCCGTACCTTTTGACTCAATACAATCCCCTGCGGAGGGAAGAGAGCTCATGTGGGACTGAGTAGAAAATGTCCTCCACGTCCACTGAAAACATGCATTTCTCAATACATACTTTCTCCCGCCGCACTATCTCAGAGTAGTTGCACAGCAAGGAAATGTCACGGGTGTGCAATCTTGATAGGTCTACCTCTAGGAACCCAGATATACCATTCTCTGACACGTATGTCTCTGTCACGATCGATCTCAGAAGGTACTGCGGCTTGTGTGTCTTGGCGGCAAACATGTGTCTAGGAAGTCCACGTTTATCGATTCCTTTGTTCGGAGTGTCTAACTCGAAGCGGCGGCACAAAACGGTCACGTGCGCTTGACAGCTGCCTCTACGAAATTCTTCTGTAGCACTTGTATCTTTTGAGCTTCGAACATCCCCTTTGGCATCAGAACAAATCTTCCTTCTTTTCGCAAAATTGCACCTGATGCGTCCTCCCAGAAGTTCCGGATCAGACCTACGGGTAACGATCCCCCATGTTCGTTGTATCCTCTTTCCTAGGCTGCTATTCCTTTTATGATGCATCTAGCCCTCTCCCTGTGGTCCACACCGCTAGATACGTCGCGCACCAACTTGCGGTGGAACTTGGCACCCTTACTCAACTGGTCTTGGACCTGAGTACGAACCGGCTTCAGTGGCTCAGTCGGTAGCGTGTTCGCCTTGTGATCCCGAGATCGTGGGTTCGACCCCGACCGAGGACTCCAGCAACTTGGTGGCAGGGTACAAGTTGCTTAGACACGCCGTCTTCCGTGAGGGACGTTTAAATACGGGGTGCCGCGTGATGAGCTTTCATCGCACGTTAAAGAACCCTCAGGTGGGCGAAAGCAACCCACAGACCGACCGCTGTGGCGTCGCTCATGATCTCAGTTGTCTCGCGACGTAAACCCCCCATTATTAATATTAACTTGAGTAGGAAGAGGAAGACGACCGAGTGTTACAACCGTCTGCTCTGCCGCTTGCTGTTGTGCTTGTACTGGTTTTTCTCCTAATAATTAATGCAGCGATACCCCCAAAAAGCTTCCACCCAGGTGTTGAATAGAGAAACCTGACCTCCCGTGAAGAAATTTCCCGTCAACACTACGTATGTTGACACAGTTGACACAGGGGCCATAATGGAAGTATGTTGGAAGCTGGGTGTCCGAGGACTTGGCTGCAAGAGTGGCTGAGTCACTGTTGAAAAACATACGTTTAAGCATTCACTGTAGCAGGTGCTGATGCCGACCTGTGTTTCATTCCACTACAATACTAGGTGGGACCGGGAAGCAGTTGACAAGAAAAATAACACAGGCATCACCTTATAGCAAATGGATAAGACTTTTCGGATGTTCCTGGTTGGGCTCCTTAGCTCACGTGGTGATTTTCTTTGTAACCTGTATGCAAAGGTTGGTTCATATTGCTGAGTTTACGCTCGCGTCTCCCTCACAGAATGGGCTTACGTTTGCACACACGTCGCCCCCTCCGTTGCGTTCCTCTCTCTCGTAACTCTCTCTCTCGAAGAAGAAGAAGAAGAAAAGCTACGCCCATTCCTTTCGTTTCTATTTTGGATTATTACTGACGCCTACTTTCTGTTGAATGCCCTGGGTGCCTAGGGTGGTCCTTAGTTGGTTGCAGTACGGGAGTGGATCATCAATGACGAAATCAAAGCTGTTACTTTGAAAGATGTCTTTGAGAGGCACGACCAGCAGCTATGCTCATTTCTATACTTGGATATTTTGATCTGGCCACTGATTATCCCACGCCGCAGCCAATCAGGCCTTCTAGCTTTACCGTAAATACCTTCCCGTCGTGTGATACATATAACTCGAGGTGAACGCTGGGATACCCGCGCAGTTTCGCGATTTGCGGGTAAAATACGGGTAGTGAGGGTAGACTCACATTAACCGCATTCACTAAGCTAACATTATGCCGCCGTAACTTATCGATTAATTGTGGCATCTTCCGCTGTTTTCATCGAGAACAATACCTGGATCACATATCCCCCCATGATCATTTGACCTTTCACTTTAATACAGATAACACCTTGGACCATTAAGCGAAAAAGCACGCGCTCGTGGAAATTCCTTTCTTACATTTTCACCGAATTTCACCTCCTCATATTATCATATGGGGAAGGAAGACGTCTCTTTCACGGATAGATCGAATGTGGATGGCGGAAAATAAAGCGCGGTGGTTGCAGAAGATGAGCAAGAAGTACGGTGAGTACCTTAAATTAACTAAGCAGGGAAGAGGTGGCTAAAAGAAGCATTTCCTCATCTTTCTTCTTCTTCTCCTCAAATGTCCTCTTCCAATAAAAGTAGAACAACGCTTCTGGAATGAGATCCTGCAATGAATCTCTCTATCGATTGTAGGGGCAGGAATACTAGAGCCGATAGCGCGGAGTTTCTCGAGCTCCATGAAGCGAACTAATTTCAAAGCGCCAGTAGTTGCTTCGTGCTATGTTCGTGTTTTTAATAGGAGCCAATGATGAAGAACGCGGCCCATTCTTGGAACGTTTGACGCGATGGACAGCAGTGTGTGATGTCCACCAACTGGACATCACACACTGTTGCTAGTGTTGAGTGTGACTGACAGCTTGTGTGGACAGTGTGTGTGAGTGACTGACTGAGAGTTTTTGTCACTCATTGGTTTTATTGTAGATAGTCATTTGTGTTTTCCTAAGTGATCTGGAGTAGCCGGCTCCTGTAATGAGTGCCTATTTCTCCATTTTTTTCTTTTCTCATCAACTCAACTCAAGTGTGTTTGCAACAAATTCGAAAAGGGACTTGAACAATGCCTACTTTAATAACAATAATCACCACGATAAGGAAATGGAAACGCACGCACACAACATATTCACAGAGCGTGGGTGTGAGCCGTAGAGGAAAGCTGTTGTTGATTACTCGTCACGTAACAAGAAACGTGTATTGTCACCAAGTGGAGCTACCTAAGAAATGTGCATTTCCTAGGGAACAGACACTGGTAAAGACACCATGGCGGTGGTGTTTTGGGGAAAGTGTGGCTTATCCTGCTCTGGGTTGGCGGTTCGGTGCACCAAGGGAGATGGTACCCACCAGAGAAAGCATGCCAGGATCTCCTAGTAGCCTTCATTGGGATGTACCACAGCCAGGATGATTGAGCAAGTTACACCGTGGCTTCGCAAATACTGTGAAGTCGTCTTCACCCGGGAGGCAACGTTCCAAGTGAGGACGCGCAGATTTGGAACAAAACGCTGCCATTAAAAGAGCACGGTATTACGTGCTGTTTTTTTAATTAAATTACTGGTACAAATTAATCTGCACGAGTAGAGGTGTACAAAAAGCTTATGGTATAAACGTATCAGAGAAGTGCTTTGTCGGCACCATCTCCAGTGCCATTACTTTTACGGGACGCTCGGCCAGTTGTTCCCGTTATGGTAGATTCCCGTGGATGACTCTTTCCTGGAACACTCTCGTACAAACTGGTGACCCGACGTTTCAATGAACGCGTCCCCTCCGGTCCAAGATGCTGACCATTCGTCGATCGACGCCGTCGGGTGCCAACTCCCGTGTGGGCCAAGAATCCCCGTTCCTGGTTCTCTCAAGTTGAGGCACGATTTGCACTTGGCCGTATTTCCCGGTCGCAACTTACCAAGTACCTCAACGTTGTTTCTGCGATGCCCATGGAAATCGCGGCAAAGCCTCTGCCACCCTCCAAGCCGTGAACGCTTCATCCATCCCGACCTTTGGTCTGCGGTCCCTGGCCATTGACATCGACCTGCGAAGACTCTTTCAGTGGGTCTTCGTAATCGCCGACGTGCCCCACCCTGTCCTCGGCGCTGATTTCTTCCGCCTCATGGTAAACAGCTCCTGTCATGCCGTTAGCGCCGTTCTCCAGCAGCAATAGTCGGGTGATGATTGGGACCCCTTGGCTTTCTTCTCTCAGCGGCTCAAGCCATCTGAAGAGAACTATAGCGCCTTTAGCCGTCAACTCCTCGCCGTCTACTACGCTGTGAGGCACTTTCAGCATTACCTCGAAAGCCAGCAGTTCCACATTCTGACGGACCACGAACCCCTGACGTTTGACACCTACTCCCCGACTGATCTTCGTCGTCTTTTGCTCATCTCGGAGTACACCACCGACATCCGCTTCGTCCGTGGTGGCCAGAACGCTGCGGCCGACGCACTGTCACGCCTCGAGTGTGTCACGTGTTCGGCAGTCATGACATTCGACACCCTGGCCGCAGCGCAAGCAGGAGATGATACGTTCTGTCAGCTTCTCTCGGGCACGGGCAAGCATTCCCTGCAACTTCAGAAAGCGCCTCTACCCTTTTCGTTATCTGACATAATGTGCGACGTCTCTAGCCCCGTCCCACGTCCGTACTGCCGCCTTCCCTGCGTTTCACTACCTTTCGAGATCTCCACAACACCAGCCTTTTATGCATTCGTGCCACGCAGCGACTGTTTTCATCTCACTTTGTGTCGCCGGGAATCAACACCGACGCTCGCCGTTGGACGAGGGCTTGCATTGCTTGCCAGAAAGCCAAGATCACGCGTCCCACCAAGACACCCGTTCATCCCTTTCCCTTGCCCGGTTTCAGCACCTACAGCTCACCGGAAGCGGCTCACCGACGCGATTGCCGATACCGAGGAGCACGCCGTATATACTCTCTGCCTGGATCGCTCGGTACGGCTGCCCAGCTCGCATTGCCACCGACCAGGGCCGGCAGTTCCAGAGTGCCCTCTTCAAGCGACTGCGGACCAAAGCGTACTACCCTGCTGCAAACGATTTGGTCGAGCGTTTTCACCGTCAGCTGAAGACTACCCTCACCGCTCAGCAGGCTAGGACTCATTGGGTTGACCATCTGCCCCTTGTCTTACTTGGCATTCGCTCTGCCTTGAAGCACGACCTCGCATTCTCTACTGCCGAGATCGTTTTCGGCCTGACCCTCCGTTTACCCGCTGACTCCTGGTCGCCCGGAACCCCGAACAGCCCGTGCACCCAGCCGACTATGTCCACAACCTCCGACGCTTCTTCCGTCAGCCTGCTCCGACTCCTCCGTGGCAGTACACATCCGTCCCGGTTTTCGTTCCCGAAGGCCTTATGTCCTGCACGCGTGCCCTCCTGTGTCGTGACGCTGTTCTCCGTCCCCTGGTCCCTCACTGCGACGGCCCCTTCCGCGTGCTGTCCCAGTCCAACATAACTATTACCCTGGACGTTACGGGACACAAACAGCTGGTCTCGTTGGACCACGTGAAGCCCGCCTACGTGTAGTCCGACTCTCCTGCACCGCTTCCTGCGCTTCCTTGCTCCCCAGTATGACCTCTGCACCCGGCGCCCAAGCGCCGTCGCGCTGTCTCCTGGGCATGCTCACTCAACCTGTCTTCGATACCCGGCTCAGACACTCGAAGGGGAGGGGGAGCCCTGCTGCGAGCGGCACCATGTCAAATGCCATCAGTTTTTTATGCGCTAATAAATGCGCGGCGCACGGGCCGCTCGGCCAGTTGTTCCCGTGGATGATTCCTAGGCTCTTTCCTAGGCAACACTGTGGACTGTGCTCTTCCGGGTCATCTACTCGGGGTGGATCGTCCTCGGCATTTGTCATTCCATCTCAGTCAGTCTCCTGTGGTCACCGTCTTTCTCACAGAACATCGTCTACGTGTGCCGAGCTTTACGCCATTCTATTTGCTATGCAAAAAATATCAGCCAGTCCAGCTCAGTCCTGGGTCGTCTTTACAGACTCAAGACCCGCGCTCCAGTGTGTGGCCAACTTGGGGATACGTGGACTTCTCGGTCCTGTTGTCTTTGACATCCTGCACGCTTATAAGAAGGCGACCATTGTAGGGCACACTGTAGTATTGCAGTGGATCCCCGGCCATGTCGGTATCAGCGGCAACGAAGAAGCAGACAGAGCCGCATTGAACGCCCATCAGCACGCAGCTGTTTCCCCGATAATGATGTCGTCGGGCGACCGAAGACACCTCCTCTCGACACTCACCGGTCCCAAGATGCAGGCTCAGTGGGAGCATGACATAGCTCACTCCCTTCTCTCTGATGTAGACCCCACGCTTTCTCTCGCCCTTCCTCCGCGACTACCGCGCTCCTTAACTGCTCTCTTCCACCGCATGAGGCTCAACGTTGCCTTTACACCTGCCTTTCAACACCGTCTCGGCTCCACCTCGTCTTCCCTCTGCGCCACTTGTGGAGTGCACGGCGACCTCGGCCACGTCATCCTGGCTTGTGGGCAATACCACCACGAGCGTGCCCTAATGGAACTCTCTATGCAACGCATTGACAAGCGGCCGTTCAACCTAGCGAAGATCCTCGGTCCGTGGTCGAACGCTGCCCACCAGACGCAGGGCCTTCGTCTTCTGGCGGAGTACTTGTGCTCCACCGGTCTGGCGACGGCTCTTTGAAAGCCCCATCATCATCTCTTCATCCTCCCCCAACGCGAAATAGGGCAGTGTACCGTCTCAGCGGCGGTGAATCGCCCACCCCATCACCATCCAATGTATGTGTGTGTGTGCTCTTCCTTGGAACGCACCCCTACACCTTATTATACACTCAGCTACCGTGGAAGGTATAGCCTCAGTGATCTGTATATTATATGGTTTAAATGGTTAGACGGTGGTGTCGAGGTATACTTTAGCCCTGATTTATACCTCTTACAAAACTTTTCTTGAAATAGTGTTGCGGACTCACTGAATCAAGAGGATAATACCGCGAAGCTGAGAGTAGAATAAATACTCTCGAACCGTTCAGACCAGAGTGATCTGAGAGACGTGACTGTGTGATTATATGCGTGTCTGTCAGTAGCTTCCATAAAAATCGACCTCGGGGGGTGGGGGTACGAAGCTTCCAAGGGGGAGGGGGAATGTGTATTCGTGGGTACATGCCCCAGTAGCCGAGCAGTATTGGGCAATCCAAAATTTATTTCGGAGGGGTGGTAGGTACTGCAGCGTCCAATAGAATCACTGCAGTTATGATGACGGTGATGGCAATGATGGTAAGTAATGTTGATGACAGTAGCGTTGCAATGGAAACGTTATTGAGTACGACGAAAGCTGACGCGACATAGCGAAGCCATCGTGGATGTCAAATTAGCTGCTTTGCTTAGTATACGCCTTAGAAGGTAAGCCTACATTTGCATGACTCACTCACCTGATGTCTGACTCGATCGCGAGTGTTATTACATTATATAGGCTACTGCTATTTCATGAATGCTGTAATAGAAAGCATAAGTGAAGTGTAATTATCGGAACTTGTAAATTGACGAGTGTATGAGGAACCAAGACTTCCGGGTGAAACGCAATCAGTAAAGCAGCAAACCAAAGAGGAGGAGAAGGACATAAGTTGAGAGAGAAGGGGCGACCTTTGCCCTTTTACCACCATTCGTCCATGCCACTCTCTCGCCGTCTTCCCTGCATCTAAAAATAGTGCGCAGTTGTCCCTTCCGGAGCTAAATGACAGCACCGTTGTTCTATAGAAGATGACGAGGATAAATTGCGCCCTAGTATTTTGACCTTTACCGCTGTTTAGTCTAACAGACGGAGGAAATGAAACTGTATTTCACCGAGCAAATCCATGTCTTTCTTCTTTCGTGCCTTCATTCCGGAACAAGTTACTCGTTTCTCAGCAACTTGTGCGTGGAAAGGCGAAACGCTGCTGATAGACAGATTTCTGAAGCGCTGTTGAAACGCTACTCCCCAGATGTCATCGTGAGCTTGTTCTGCACTAACAGTCGCTTCAGTGTTGCGCTATGACGTCTCCGTAACACCGCCATTTTGATTCTTCTCAATTCGTATATTTTGCTTTTTTACTTTGCAATACGATGTTCCATCACTTTGAAATTTACCAGGATTCAGTGTCCTTCAGAACTTTATATGTAGACGACACAATGTTCCATCTGTGGTGAGTAATTGCTGAGCGTGCTACAGGTGAACTTTAATAGGGCAATACTTTGTATAAAATTCATATCCTCTTTCATTTTCAGTCATGGTTTAAAAAATGTAGTCTTCCTTCGAGTGGTGCGCTTCTTCTCGCAATATGTTTTTATTGCCTCATTCATCTTATTTGACCGTTGAAATACCCAAAGTTTTCAAGTGGTTTGCTGCTGTCCTTTGACGTCACAAAAAAGAAAAAAGTAAAAAAGGCTACCAGCGTCTACCTCGTCGCTGGAAGCGACTTGTACACACCCCTCGCGCAACTCTTTCCACAATATTCTTCCTATAGAAGCCACCGCCATACAGGTCTTTTACCTGTAGCTTCCTCACAGCGCCTGGTCGATACTTTTTCTCTTGCCTCTCTTACGCCATTTTCCCCCTCCGATACAAAACTGCAGTCAGGTTCACTATTTTTGGATCCCAGAAGGACATTTCTTTCTTCCTGTCACTTTTTTGGTCAAGTTTCATACAGACCTGAGATGTCGATTAATGAGAGCTGCGTCTTGGAACATCGTTATTCAATATGTCTTTTTTTTTTCACGATTTTACGCCGATTTCCTCGGTTGATGTACGGCGATGTACCACGTCTAGCGTCTCAATACGGCTAGCGGCTCAATACACAGAGGGTTTTTCACATTTCTAGTCGAGCGGACGTAATCGAAAACGGGGGAAGGTGTTCGGTTTGCTATTCCCTCAGACATGAAGACATTTTCCAATGAACTCTACTCACTGCTCAGTCTCACGCGTAAGCTTTGACTGGAATGGTTTGGTAGCACCGGTCAGTTTCACCGTCGTATCTCTTTTGTTGCTATTCAATAATTTTCGAGCGCCACATGCAGAGTCGGGAATCCTCAGGAGGGCAGACGGCCGTTCATGTGAGGTGAAGCGAAGAGAAATCTCCCGAAAAAAGTGAGTTGAGGAAAAACGATTGTTGGCGAAAGATGAGGCGAGGATCCACCTCGGGCGGTTGTACGGGATAGAGTTGTCCTGGATGTACGGAAACAAATTCAAAAACTGTGCCGGGATTCACTCGATTCACGACTTACGAAACTTTCTTATTGTAAGATGCGTTATGTTTTATGCGGGTAAATCCTGTATTGTTGAATATGCAGACACAATTCTGTATTATTTGAAAGCTACAAAACGCCGAACCACCTGGTCGTCAACACGCGAAGCATATCATACTCACGCTGGAGTTGAGGAAGTTACTTTTATCTTGACAGAATGGCGTAAATGCTGGTGGATGGTTGAGCCTTCGTGTTTGTTTATGTGTCTTGCCCATCGCTCAGGCTTGCCTTATCATGTTACTTTTATCTTGTAGTGCATTACCATTGCTCATTTCAGTTTTGTCAGGTACATGACTCATTACTCTTTCACGATTAGTAGTGCATGCCGCTACATTGGCATTACTTTGGCATTACTTTGGCATTACCAGCGGCATGGCCGAGTGGGCTGAGGCGTCTCCCCCTTTTTGGTGGTAACCAAGGTCGTGACTGGGAGGTTCGAATCCTACCTCTCAGGTTTTCCCAAGACTTTCCAGACGGCACAGTTCCCCCTGAAGTCGGCCCAGGACGCATACTAACCCTTCCTGTTGTCCACATCTGTACGCCGCTCATAGCCACAGCTACATTTTCCCATAACCGACCACGGTAGATCCGCTTGTACTTGTAGAGGACGATGGTCCTCCTCCACATGACCGGCGGTGATGGAATGGCCGGTAGAACTGCCGTGGCAGCAGAGGCACGGGCCGCCACATCCTGATCACAATGCAGAGCAACTTGATACATATATTACGGTGTGCTGAGCTTTGAGTGTTAAAGAACCCTAGTCAATCCGCAGATCGATTGCTGTGGCGTCGCTCATAATCGCAGTTGTCTCGCGACGTAAAACCACATATGTGCTGTTTGAAGCACATTAGAGGTTTCAGAGCACAATCGCTACGTCAAGAGATGAGTCTCTCTTTCCTCAACGAAACACTGGCTTGTGTCCTTTTGTTTTTTGTTCTAATGATTATTCTTTCTATGAGATCAGATTAATTGGCGTTGATAGACTCCACTTGTATTCGATCATCATTCTTGTTGGCCTAGTCGGTGACGAAGGCAGCTTCCTTGCCTTGCATGCTTTAGACAGCGCCTCAATTTTAAACCAAGTAATAAATAATGTCCTCGTGCGTTACCCGTACAAACTGTAGACGCAGTTACGTTACTCATTACTATCCATCTCTGATTCATCTCTGTCAGAAACATTCATGACTTTTCAGCGAACATTTTTCGCTCCATTACAAAGAAAAAAAAAATACAGCAAATCTCTAATAGCGATTGTGCGCGTAAAATGAGTTGAATCCGTGGAACGTAAACATAATCCTTTCGACGGAGCCAAAGTAAATGAGTTTTGTTTTAAACCTGTAACGTTAAAGAACGAGATGAATACTTAAACTTGCCAGCTCGCTATCTTTGGCATTATGGGCGCTAATGAAAGCCGACTCCGGTGCATATTTGATGACGTAAGGGATACAGCGCGTTACGTTCAGTTTTTATGGAGGAAAACGAGGGCCCGAGAGAATGCCTGTTGCGTTAACTGCATTTTTGAGTGGAAATCCTTCTCCAAAGTATAATTAATCTCCAAGCGTGGTCGTGGTTAACAATTTACGGCTCCTCACTGATCAGTTTTCTCCCGAGAGCAGAACGGGCATATAAAGGTCACCGTATCGCAGTATTGTTCAGTGCAGTAAATACTTGGATCTTAAACCAAGAAATGATGATAAATTGCGTTTGAATTTGTCTAGTTACCGATAAACTATTGTCGATTAAGCCTATTAATTTAGTATCGCTTCTCAGCCCTGGGTTCTATCACGAGGGAGACGAATGTGTGCAACTTGAAGGACGTTGTAAGGATATCTTAGAGGAGGAGGGATGAAACGGTCAAAAAATAAAACGAGACGGTTCATTGAAATACACGATAGCATTTTTCTCTGCATTTTCAGCTAAATTATACGACATTTGTCAGTAGTACTGTTAGGGGTCGTATGTAGGGGGGCCCACTGACAAACACGTTTTATTGACCTCTGGGCCGACTTTTCCCCCGCGGCCGTTCCGTTAGCACGCATCCTCAGCGCTCACAGCCACGGACCTACGTTCGTTGGTTGCCACATGCGGTCGACGAAGCGCACCAACGTGGGTTCAGTGCATGCCAGCACAGACGAAGGCTTTACGATTGAACATCATTTTCTAAAAGCGTTTTATTTGCGTGCTGTGGTGCCTCGATATGGAAGATCCAGAAACGGTGACGCTCAGCGATGCTTTCTTTGCTGGGTTTCTTGTGGCCCAGTATTCCTCGCCGGCGCTACTCTTGCAGCAGAAATTCAAGGAGACAAGAACACACGCTGCACTGCCTTTTTTTATTATCTAGCTCCGTCTTGTCACTTCTATTCCGCTGCAAAGCATTCATTGCACTGCAACTCCTATGGCAGCACCGAGATACACAAAACGCTACTCCGTTGGCCGCCATTGCTGTTTACCTAGCAATCACAAACTGCGCATGCGTCAGGTTTGCCGCTCTGATTGGTCTTCTTGCTGCGTCGAACGCACTGCTGTGCGGAAAAGTTGAGCCGTTGCGAACTCTTGTACGTCCGTGCGTAGGAGCTCTCCGTTAGCTCGTTGTCATGCTAACTGACGGATACAGGCCAACGGAACGGATGCCTGTGTGTCAAAACGCATCAGTGGGGACCAACCTTTATCCGCGCGCTTACCGGTGGTCGGAGGGCAGCGCGTGCGCTTGCCCTCGCAGATTTTTCAGCCTGTGCCGACTTCTTTCGCGATTTTTCCACCTGGGCCGACTTCACTCACAATTTTTTTTCTGCTACATAAGTGTGGTTATATATTATTCTAGTCAAGTCAACGACTCGACTGACGGATGCTGGACGCCACACGGCCAAATATCAACCATATGGTACCATGAACCCTGAATGGACCCCTATCTCCATGCCCTTACTTATCTCTCACTTAGCACTACCGCGAGCTGGCTAAAAGTTTTGATGAGCGCTCACTGCACAACCGTCGGGTCTCGAAAGAAGCAAACGCGTGTTTGCAACCGTTATTTGCTCTTCAATAACGCGACTGCTCAGTGTTTTCTTTCCGTCTAGTGTTTTGTGAGTGACTCGCTCAGTTGTTTATTCAATATGATGCGCCGCAGGGCGCATACACGTTTGCGAAGTTACCCTCAATTTAAGAAAAAATATTATTTGAGTTTAACAAAAAGCACCTCTGAGATTTTTTTGCTACGTCCTGCTAGGAAGACACGGTGCATCGAATGACACCTTCGTCAAGCTTCTATCCCGACGTCCCTATACCAAATTTTTCGGTCGAAAATGTGCATTTTCTCGAATTTTTACAACTTCCCGATTTCTTACTACGGCTTACAGTGCACCGGCGGGGTTGGATTTTTTTGTGTTGAAAGTACAGCATGGGGGCTATACAACAAAAACATTTGAAGAATAAATTCCAGAATTTTATATTGCGAAAAAAAATTGTAAACTTGCACGAACTTTGCAAAACTCGTGCACCCCACAAGCGTCGAGCCCGTCAAGTGCGCTGATGAAAACTGCTTACATAGAATAAAATGAACTCCCCCTATCAAATAAGACGCTTTTTAACATGCTCCGTGCCTTACTTGAGCCATAATGCGTGCTTAAAATGACATGGGTTTTCGCCAAGCGATGCATCTTTGAGGGCCTCTGCACCCTATAAATTTCCATTTCGTTAGAAAATCCAAAGTTCTGTTGCTTTCGAAGTCATAAGGAACCACTAAAAAAACTCACATAAAATTCTAGGGGGGGGGGGGGGGTCGAGCGGCACCTGTGGATCACTTGGCGTGGAATGGCCCAGGTACATTAATAAGTACACTGTACACCAAAAGAAATAATCAATTACAATCACGTTAGGGTAACATCACATTGTGGCAACACTTGTATTACAGTGTGTTTATCTTCATAACATCGCATTATATAGATACGACGTCAGTCCAGAGATGGAACAGTAATAAGCAGCCATTACATTGTTCCGACAACCACAAGCTGTAACACACGAAAAATTAAACGGACAAAGGAACTTACCCCCAGTGGAATACTTTGTTCTTCCTCGTCTAGATTTAATTTAAGTAGTCTGGAAAGAGTTGCGCTTTATTGAGAAGGAGCTCGCTTTTTAATCCGGTTAAACAATTAGTTTGGTCGCGCTCTTTTTCCCTTCGTCTCTTTTGCACTGCACGTTACAGCACATATTGTATTATCCAGCACTCTTTACATTAGATTGGAGCCTTTCTCTCGCTTGTCGCGTTTAGGGACAGACAACCAATTTGGCGTGGTAACTAGATGTGTGAAGGTCACAAAATGTAAACGGGGGTAATAAAAATATCCCGTCTTTGCAGCCTTAAAGGGGTTGTGACGCTTTCATACCTTACATTACGCACATTACAGTATTAACAAAAAGAAGTATTTCTTTACGCGTCGTACTTGGCGAGATATAAACAATTTAACTAGTCAAGGTCTGACACAGTAGCTCAGGTCATTCCCATTGGTAGCCGAAAGCACTTGACCTCGCTCGCGCTTCCTCACTGGTGGAGGCGTCAGAGTAGCGTGAGTTTTTGTATTTGCGGTGCCGGTTTTCTTCACGTCTATTATCTCCTTTGCTGTAAAATTCGGAAAGCAGATTCACATCGACGCCATTTATCCGGTATAACTGGAGGCAAGGTGACGCTCTCGACCCACTTATAAGATAGTTGTTCTGATATGCAACCGATCAGCAGTGCGTGGTGATTATTGCGTGATTCTCAAAGGTTGTCACGATTGGGCAATGTTTGTCTCTCCGTAGACACACATCCTTTTAGTCAAATGGCAAGTCTTCCCCAATGTCCGATTTCTAACTTCTTTCCTCTCGCACATTTTGAACATCGTACAACATAAAACGACCCAAGTTGTAGCGCGGACTGGCCCATGAGAGAATACCATTTTATGTTGCGCAAAATAACAACGTTGCTAAAGATATCTGAGTACACGCGCCTAACCGCATGCACCAAAAGCAGCGATATGCAACTACGAAACCATTTACCTCACGGCATGTTGCAGTCGAGCCTCCGACGTGCGTCCGACGTTGATGTCATTTTTTCGAAATTTTTCTACTCGGACACGGCCGCCTGGAATTTCAATACATTTGTCTCTGTGTGTGAGTGCAATGCTATGGATCGTCTCAGCATTTTCTCGCGTGCATCTTGTAAATTGAATGCGTCCACAGTTTGTTTATGCTTCTGTTAGATAAAAAAAAAGGTCTATAATTCCTATACAGGTCTGATACACGTAAAGAGACATTTCGAATCTCACTGGCCCTTCATGCAATTCATCCTAGCAGCATTATTCTTGGTCTGTGCTTCCTAGACTCGTTACGTTGCTATGGATGAAGGTAGCTGGAATCATTGGTTGATTACACACGCGAGGGTCTATTTAATTCACGCTGTAGCGTCTCAAGAGTTATGACGACGTAAAGTAATGAATCAATCACAATCATGACCGACATGGTAATTGAGAGTAGGTTTACCCGGCGTTCTACTCGTGCCGAGTCCTTTCTGCCGATTATTTAGTCTTATACGGAGTGTATTTTGTCTATTCTTTGCAGATTCCTTATATGAAAAAGAACCTGGGCTCATTTCACTCATTTCGTTTCAGGATGTTGACCCATTTATTTAACGGATTATTTAACGAATTTTAGGTCATCCAGTTAGGTCATTCGCTTCACTGCAGTACATGCCTGCATCGCAGGCAAAGCACGCTTTACAGGCGAGTAACCATTTTGTGTCACTGGTAGCGTAATGGAGTGCTGGGCGAGTGGGAGGGGACATAGCGTTACAATGAGAAGAACTACGCATACACAAAGCAAGCACTAACTTGCAAATGTTTATTACCAAAACCCACACGAGTTCCTTCCCTTTTTTTCTCCCACACTCACCCAAACAGACAAAATCTGTGCCAAGGCAGAAGAAGGAATGCGAGGGAAGAAAGGCTCGTAACTTACACAAAAGGTCACGTCCTTAGCAGAAAACTGAACTCATTGTCTGACCACCAAATAGAAGGCACACTGATTTCTTTCGTTCTATCCTGCTTGGACCCAATATAGGGGACTCTTTTAGATAAGGGCTACACGCACACGTACAGGCGTTCATAGACTTCAGAGAGAAGACACCGGTCGTTTCACCAATATAGACTCAGCTCAAAGGTATACGGCAAACAACACTAGTATCCTTTGTCCTCCGTCATCTGTCTACCAACCCTACCACACAGCTTGGACAATTTTGAAGCTGCAGAGAATACCACACCTACGCAAAATTTTCCGGCAATTCTCTTAATGTTACGCGACATGTAGGTAAGGAAAAAGTGCAAGTTTATCGGGACGGTTCCGAAGCATCTCCGACCTCTTTAATTTCGGCAAGAGGAATTGAGCGATAGCTGACATACTGAGCACCCTTCCATAAGAAGTGGCGACACCTGGAGGCTCAAACTATGGTTACAGTACTTGTTTGGAGCCGACCAGGAAAAAGAAGAAGAAATGGCCAGTTTTAGAATATTGAAGCCATCGGGAAGAACCTTCTTAGTGGAACCTGGTAGGTATATGTCCAAGAACTGCATCTCTTGGTAATTCATGAATGAACATGAGAGCGCTAGAGCACCATGTGAAGGTCAGAGCCTGCAAGTTGGCTGTTTCTAGTGTAATAAGAACCAAAAAAGCATCCACCTATCTGGAAACGTTTGCAATGCCACCAATTGCTCCTCAAGTTTGATACCGTACTGGGTCAGGTAAATCTCGCACAAAATGGGATCAACGCTGGACAAATGCCACATCTCTGGACAACCAATTTGTCCAGAAATCTGACAACAGTGCTGGAAAGAGTTCCAGGAAAGCAGAGATTCCAGAAGTGAGAGGTCCCGGACAGATCGACGAATCATGTAACTCCTCGACGTTTATGCAGACTGAAAGAACCGGAAGTATACTGTCATTTCCGGTCTGCTGACGTTCCGTTTCCGGTCGGGAGACGTTGTTGATTTCGCCGGACGTTAGTCATGCCGTTGAGGCGTGCTCTATACGACGATCAAACAGAAATGTGTGCCAACATTTCGGCGCTTGAATCGTAAACATGACTTCATCGTCCGACAAGCGTTCAATAACTTGGCACTGGCGCCGCCGCCTTAAGATAGGATCTCACCTGTAAGTGTCACACCATTTAATTTAGGGTACGATGATGTGATACACTCCGATATACTGAAGTGATGGAACCTTAACATGAATTCTTTAAGCCAAAAATACGTTTTGCAGACACGATTTTATGTAAACTTGGGTTGTCCTCTTATGCACCGTTTTCCCGTGGACGCCGCCATATTGAAAGCACAGCGCCGTCTAGCTGGGGCAGCACGTTGAAAACTGGCATGGTGCACACGGGCCGTTTTTTTATACTAAAACTAACTATTATCTTGTTTTTTTTCTTCTTCCCTGGAGTTAACTGCGGTTTGGAATAGGAAGAGTAATTTTAGTTGTGGCTGTTCACCGTTCATTAAACCCTAAAAGCGGACGACCAAAGCTGACGTCGCTACTACGTTCGAGCGAAGCAAGAAAATTGATACCATTTTTCGCGGCTTTGAGCGCAATCTCGCAGTAAGGTCACGGGAGAATGAATAACAAAGAGAATGTTCCAATTCAAAAGTTCACATTTAAAAAAAATCATGAACAAAAACCATATCGTAGTCTAGGGACATTTTTGAAATGTCTGTATTTCCTGTTGTTTGAGTGTAGTGAGCGTGGTCTGACGTTTCCGGAAGAATCCACCGCCTAATCGAATTTAACGCGTGGGCCAGTTTTTCTCGCATTGTAATGACGTAATCTTCGATTATTATCGTATCTTTCCCCTTGACGACTCACAAAAGAGCACATCAGCGTCGTCTGCAACTTTCCTGCTCCGACGTAACTTTTTTTTTTTCAGTACTGGCATTTGAATTCAAGTTGCGCAGTAGCTGCAGACACGGAATCCGACGCATGTCAAAAGAACCCCAGGTTGACAAATGCCTACCCGGCGGTACGTGCAGTGTAGCACATTGTTTTTTATTTACTTTTTTCTTCCCGTCCGGACAGCAATGAGGTGTTCCTGTTGCACCGACGACGTACCATTGCGCCACAGAAATAGACTGATACGTACACCTTACGTGTAAATCTATTCCAATTACCCACGGAATCCGTGCAGAAAACGCACGTTAATTTTGTTGTAATGGACTGTCTACATATAGATACCATCAAACTCAGTACGTTAGTAGCTGTCGGTTTACCCGTAGTTATGCGTATTAATTAATCATAAAGCCACATTATTTGTCCCGAATTCGTAAAGTAATATTAGATAGTTTTAGTACATCGTACGCAAAGGCGATATAGCGTACGTAACAGATAGGGTTGATGCTCTCTTTCTGTTATGGGCGTGCGCAGAACCATCAACGCTATCTCTTACGTATTCAAGAACAATAGCGTACGATGTACTAAAAAGGTTTGGCGCGTTCCAGGAGGTGGGAAACATTCGCTTATCATCTTTTTAGGTGTCTACATGCTGCGCTAAAAGTGCCCGGCCTGTAAGCAATTTGACCCGTTGTAACGCAGAGATAACCACTTTCGTTGTGTAGAGTGCACCACTTCCATGCAATTGCTGTTATTGGGCGCTCACTAATAAATAAATAAATAGATCAAATAAAAGAAGATTCCGAGCTCCCGCTCAAAATATTAGCAAAGAACAGCCAAAGAGGTAATGAACCCTTTTGGCCACAACTCTCCCTAATGACGTTGGGAAAAGTGACTCGCCCTACAGGAACGTTTAAAGGCTTGGTAAATTTCAAAGAAAAAGAAAACGAAAGACGAAGAAGAGAAAGACGGCAAAGTTCCTTTTACGTTACGGACCAGTTATTAGTATGCGCTCTGTCCCTTCTGGCTATGCAAATTGGTTGGGTACTTACTCTGGAGAGGAATTCCCCAAAATAATGGGGCTAAAAAGGAAGGTATTGGAAGAAGACCATATCGTGGGCAGCAAATGGAAAACGTAAAAAGCGTGAGATATTTGTTGAATTTGTTTCTGTAGTAGCGAGACCTCGTTTGATCCCTCAATGGAACGCATTCCTCTGGAAAGAATATCTGTTCATAGGTGGAACGTTCAGAATAATTTTTCCGACATTCAATGAATGTCTGAGCAGAGTTCTAGACACCTTTAGATTTGTGCAAGGAGAGGAGATTCCGGTCTCAAGTTTCTCGGATAGATCGCCCCAAAACTACAATACCTTCTCATTTGCTTTCTCAAGTAACGTGACCCTTACAAGGCTTCAAAGGATCCTTACGCTGTATTTTTTTCTCTCCCTTCAATACTCTTCTTTCGTCCTTAAGTTACACTTTCTCTCAACGAGAGAGAAGGTCCATTCCTGGCACAGGTTCCTCATTCGACAAGAACGCATAAAAAACAAAACATTTCGGACTTAATGTTAGGTATATTACGATATAACGTGACACAAGTAAAAAAATAATAATGAAATGTCCGCGAACAAAAATGAAATAGGCGTTTCTCCATAGATCTGTCAATGCCAAGATCCACTGATGTCATACGTCTGGAATTCGAGATGAACAATTAACTTTTATTCTCGAGACGTTTATTACTTAATAGTTATCTCTTCCAGAAGGCGGATCATTTGACAGATTACATGGAATGGCCTTCCCCGATAACATGATTCTGCATCCGGCATTTTAGTGTTTGTACACCAGTTGTGTGAAGATTCTGTTTTGTATCCGCTTTTTATGGGCAATAGATAAAATATACTCGACCAATGACAGCAAGTAACGAAAACAGAATGCGCGAGATCTGAACACCCGAATTCACAGATGTTTCTTGACATGATCTTGACTTCTGCAAGTCCGCGTCAAGATCTGTCTTCGCTCAAGACGGTCTGCGTGTTTCACGAACCTTCCCACTGACTTACTTGGTCAAGTTGCAGCCTGCTAACTTTAACTGCGTCTGGGACCGAGATTTTCGTACAATTTTGCACTTCAAATTTGCTTCGCAGCATGAAAACACGACTTTTAGCGTCAAGACTTATAATATGCGTTACAGCTGCTGTCTTGCACCAACACTTGTGCAGAGGCCCTGTAAACACACTGATGACGCATCCGCTCATGTAAAGCCAAGACAAGACAAGATACTGAGTGTCATGTGGGTACCCGAAACCGCATAATGGAGCGTTATCCAAGTTGGGTTCAAGGCAGCCCAGTCCTGACTTGAAATTTTTGCCACACGTGTCAAGTCGAGTTCGCTGCGTAGTACGGTTGGAGGGGTTTCAAGTGCATTGACACGCTTCCAAAGCAGCTGCAAGTCAAGTACATCCATGAATTCGGTTCCACTCCTACCCACCGTGAGGCTTCCTCTATCTGTACGCCGCCCACAGCCACAGCTGCTCCGCGGTGCTAAAATCCCATCTGTGGCACGAAAGACTCATTGATTTGTGAGGACATACATTGAACCTTTTTCTATTCTTTAGGACTGAAGACGACACAATGAATACTCCAATCGGTTGTCGCCCGAAGAACAGGAGGGTACACAACACATAATCATGCACTGCCCAGAATATAGCCAAGTCAGATTTCAACTCCAACAGACTCTAGCGGCCGGAAGAGAGAGAGAGAGAAATACATGATGACGATGATATGGGGATGACCGGAAGATGGCCCACAAAGCAACAACAATCCAAAGCATTGATTGCGCTCAGCGCTTTCTTAAAAGATAGCGGTATAAAATACCGCTTCTAAATGCCATCCCTCCCAACTATCATAGCTGGAGCTGCAGGTGCCCTTAGGGCAACCACCTATAGCTCCAATACACCTTAACCAAGTTAACTTATCTATCTATAACGGGAGAAAAACGGCTTTCCTTAACCGTTATAGTTGAAAAGTGCGGGAAAGGTAGATTCCAAGTCCACATCGGGGTGCCTCAGTTGGCATAGAATTTGAATCAAGTGGTTTTTGGCTGATTTTTAGTTTGTGCACAGTAGGGTCATGTTTTTCGTGACTGAATTTGTGTTTCACGCAAGAATAACAAGTACGTATACAATGCGGCAGAAAAACGTCTGCACGAATGTGTCGTTTCTGCATCTACTATTGTGACTGGGCGAACATATTAACGTACATTTGTGCGTTTTCCTTTTTCCTTTGTTTGTTTGTGCCGGAACAGCAGCAGTTGCGGGAGGCTCAAGGGAGCTTCTTGCACGCTCCTTTATAAGCGTCATGCATTTACCTTTAGCATGTATGCCTAACGTTCCAAGTCAGCATGTATATGCCTGCGACGGAGAGTGATTGCGGAGCCAAACAGTGCATGGCAGTCGCAGACACGAATGGCTTCTCCCTGAATTGCGTAGTGAAGGCTTTCGCATGCATCGGACGTCTTTTTGCCTGCGCTTCGGCGGCACTTATTGCAGGGTCTTGTTGCTGAGTCCGCCTTGTATCTGCCAGGGCGTCACGCACTGCGGGGTCTTCGTGTCTATTTTGCTCTGCCTCAGCTTCGGTGGCGCGCACTCTCTTGTTTGCAGCCTCGGCTGTACGGCGAGTTGGGTCTTCGCTTCCGTTCGCGTTGTCGTGCCCGCCAGAAAACTTGTGCGTCAACAGGACATCCATGGCGCTTGAAGCACAAAGGGTTTTCTTTTCTTTTTTTGGTATACCAGCCATGGGCAAAAACTAATAAGAGAGGACTAGACAAGACTAAGAGAAGGGAAAGATTTCTTAGATTTCCACACGAGGCCGCGATATCGGGAATTAACGGGAGGCATTGAAAGCTACGATGGAGATGCATCTCTTATACGAGCAGCTATTTTTTCCGTCTCACAATCATCGTTTCTGTTACCAACGAGTAATTCGAGTAAAACAAAAAGACAGCTTCTGCTAAGACATATCTTCCCAATGACGTACTGAGAAAATGTCAGGCATCGTAGTTACACGATGGAAAAGACTCACTGTATTCTAATAAGCTATGCTAAGCGGTCATTATTTTTGTCAAGAGCAGTGGAAGCTGAAACATAATGAGCGAGGATTAGACCGACCCGTCGGAAATTTAAATGACGTTGCGAAATACTTGGTTAGATATTGCTATTGAGTACAATGCGAACGAGATGGATTTAATCCGAGAGGATCATTATTTGAGGATTCGCCGAAAGTTAGTTCTCCTGTAGAGGAATCTTTCTTGGAAGCCTCACGTGTGTATTCTCAAGTTTATTATATGGAAATATTCTAGACGTCAAGTTCCTAATTCCGGCAATCCTCGTTTCTGGCAATATTTTAGTTACTGCGTTACAGAGCACAAGGAATTCACGCAACAAATGTCGAAATTATTACACAATATGGGGACAGCGCCAGTCAGGTGTGAGTTACTTTGCAAAAACAGAAAAAGAAGAGGAAGAAACAAGTTCCATAATTTCTTTTTCTAAACTTACCAAGCGTGTTACATAATTTACAGTTAACGAGAATAGAGGGGAATAACCGTCCTGCTGGCTGAGAACGTTTGTCGGCCAAAAAGTGAAACGTTCATGATGAAGAGAGACCCTTCGAGTTGTCACTTGATCTGGCGGCGGGTGTCAGGATTTGTGCCACTGTGTCCCAGTCCTGTGTCAACTGAACAAAGTAAGAAGCTGTACCTAAGACCCGTGGTTGACGAACCGTTTGGGGGGGACACGCTTTCTTGAAATACACGTACATCTTATTAAGTAAAAACGTGTCGTCCTGTTGCTTTCGTCCGTGTTTCGTAGTTCTTGTTCCTTTTAATAATGACGGTTTACCAGTAAGCCCACCTTCTTGTCTTAATCTACCCAATAAATTGGCCCGCCGGGGTTCGGCTAATGCGTGACGTCACCAGCGACGACCAGGAGTGGCCTAATAACGCTCGATAATTAGTTCCCATCTTCGTCAACAGATACTGACACGGTGTGAATAAAATGTCGTCATATTAATCGATGATTCTCGAAAGCAACTGAGACTGACAAACAGCAGACTCTCAAATGAAAACCATTCGTGCAAATTCGACTCTCTTTTCTTCTCAGCTCCATCAGGCAGACAAAAGTTGTACATAGTCGTTTGTCATTAGAAAAACAGACTCGAGTAATTTGTCAACGAAAATTGTACGTTATTGACGTGCATCTGAGCACCATTTTATGCCTCAATTATTGGTATCGCCGGTAGGAACAGTCGGCGACTGCATTAAAATAGAGGTCTGCTATACGATGATCAGTGTAAAGGCTACTTTTTCCGTCCTCGGTGGCTGAGTGGGTAGCGTGTCCGTCTACTGATCCCAAGATCGCCGCCGTCTTCCGTGAGAGACGTTAAATGTGGTGTCCCGTGTGTTTCGTTAAATAACCCTCAGGTAGGCAAAATTAATCCACAGACCCGACCTCTGTGGCGTCGCTCTTCTCTCGCGACGTAATGCCCCGAATTATTGGTATTATTACTTTTCCGTGCATAAACTGTGACTCCTTCATTTATTGTTGTTGTTGTGATGCGCAAATGCCTCTGGAAGGAATGCGTGCCACTTATACTCTATGAAAACACTAAAGGAAAGGAACACTACAAGTCCACGTGCTGATTCGAGGGTTCGATCCCTGCCGTGGTCTTGGTGTCTGGGTACAAGTTATTTAGGTAGGCCGTCCTCTCGGCCGGTGTACGTTAAATAAGCCTCAGGCGGGCAACTGTGGCAAAGCCTCTGTACCTTTCTGTCCTCGTAGGACAACATGACAGAGGGCGTGTCCCCCGCACAAGGTGAGGTGCACTTACCGCTTTTCCGTTTTCCGTCGCATCACGACCGGGGCTGCCAGCGTGTGACGTCCGTGTGCCGAAAATTCCTCTCTTGTGCTCACCACATTCACGACGCATGCTTTGAGTGGTGATAAAATTTGATGTGTCTGGACCCGAAACTTTATCGCAGACGGCAGAGATTGCACAAGAAACGATCACGCCGAGAGAATGGTTTCTGGACGATACGTTCTTGAAGCATATAGATCCACTTGTTGACGATATAAGTGTAGACCGACTAACGATCACGAAGCTTGGTTCCTTTCACAAAAACGCTCCTTACTTGGAGTACTGCCGTTCAGAGAAGCAATATTTACTCGTTTTCCACGTCCCACAATTCCAAGTTCATTTGCTTCGAAACAGACGTCAAGCTCGTCCGAGGTGTCTCAAGCAAAGGTCTTCCGCACCAAGTTCAGACGCACCACTACTTGGTCTCTCGTTAATTATGTTAGTCGGCCAGTTTCATTCCTCAGGCCTACACGAATAAGACACTGAGCAGAAATTGTTGTCGATCGTTGGAGAAGAGACCCTCGCAGACGGCGTCCGCCTTCACTCGCCTATTTTCTGCATTTCTTATCAGGCGGTGAGAGCAGTGGAAAGACTATCTGTCGCGCTTCTGCGTTGCCGCCAAGACTGAATAGATGAGCCGCGCCTGTGACGATCCAAGCGCCGCCGCTCGTATGCGGGGAACGATCGAAGTAGCGAGCGAACACCCAAGTAAAGCGTGGGCTCTCCTCAATGAAAAGGTCGCCGTATTTCCAAGAAACTGTGTTCATTGTTTTTGCTACCGTATTTGACGGTGCGAGAATTAGTAGGGCGACGAACGTGTAATATTGCCCATAAACTCTATATCACAGTTGCTCTCCAAAGCGTCGGCAATGAGAATTTTCTTATTACGCGTCATCCAATTATCATCCGAGAGAGATCCCGACTCTTTGGATAACGCGTCTCTGAGAGACGCGACTGTATATAACGCACACGTTCTATGGCGCGTACATGTGCATGTGCTTTTTGTTGTTGTACAGGTTTGGGTTTAATTAGAGGACCAACTTTGGAGACTGATAATGTGTTTCGTCCCAAGTTGTTCAGACACTGTCACGATAAAAAAATAGGGATGAAATCAC